>NC_068983.1:61605784-61617355 GCF_001194135.2 Octopus bimaculoides | reverse complement strand
CTCTCTCTCTCTCTCTCTCTCTCTCTCTCTCTCTCTCTCTCTCTCTCTCTCTCTCTCTCTCTCTCCACTTACCTTGATTTTTTTCTTCCCTTAACTAAAGCTTTTCCTTCAGCGTAATCAGCTTCTAATTTGTGTTTTATCGTTTCCTTATACAGAGAAAAAGTTGTTGTTCATTTTGTTTTTGCTTTGTATTTTGTTGGGGTTTTTTTTCTTTTTGTTGCTTTTTGAGTAACCAGTTTCTGATTTGCTTTACTATTATTATTTCTTTAGATTTAAAATAGATTTTTGCTGAAAAGTAATGACACATGGAGTGTTTGAAATGAAAATACAAATGGAGATAGCAAATCCCGTTTAGAATATAGAATCAGAAATGTTTTCTATACAAAGAACATTTTCAGCAATATTTGTTTTTCACTGTTAATATTTGGAAAGTCTCTTAGATTATAACAGTTATTGCTTCAATGTTTATCTCAAAACGGTTGATTGCAATCGCAGTAAAATAAATCCAGTTTTTCTCCAAATGCTCTAATCCAAATCTGATGCTTATAAGAAATTCTTTGGAATTAATCAAATACTTTTCCTTATTTATACGAAGAGTAAAAATAAAATAGCTGGACATCTCTGTCTTGAATAACCGGAGTTTGTCTCTGATATATTCGAGTATGTTCGGCAGCACAAACTTCATTCTCAGAAGCAGAGCACAACAGCCGGACAGCAAACAGCGGAGTACAAAATTAAAACTGATCTGCAGAACAAAATAACTGAAAACAACTATGGAACAAAGCAAGAGACTACAATATTAGATCACATCTTTAAAAAGCAAGAGTAGATCAGCGCAGCAGATAACAAGAGAATACTCACTCTATTGAACACAGCAGCAGCAACAAAAACAGTCACAGCAGCAGATGTTATTGGGGTTTTTGTTTTTTTTTTTGTAAGTCTAGAGTTTCTGAAGGCAGTAGTATGTGATTTAAGGGAGGATGTGGTTTCTTCCTTGTTTTTCTGTCAAATTAAGCACCCACAACCAGGCTTTCTTGTTGGCAGTTTATCACACTCAGCTGCGTGGACCAGAAAAGTAAATCACACCAGTTAAACATAACAATATATCACAGAAGTAAAATATTGTAAACAACTCTTGCGTTAATCTTTCACCACTTCTATTTCCCTGATCCATTAAAAGTACAATCGTTCATATTTATTCTGTGATTCATTTATTTCAATTTCAGCAAATACGGTGAAAACCATCCTGTCCTGAACAGATCAGAATAAACCCGGAACATAGCAAGAATTGTTGCCTATATTTACCGGGAAAAGATAAACAATACTGGCTTCAAATTTTGACACAAGATCAGGAATTTCGGACGGGGAGATAAGTCGATTACGTCGATATCAGTGCCTGACTGATACTTATTTTATCAATCCCAAAAGGATGAAAGGCAAAGATGACTTCGGCGGGATTTGAACTCAAAATAATAAAGACAGACGGAATGACGCTAAGCATTTTGCTTGGCATGCTAACGATTCTACTACTCTCAAAAACATTCTACGGCAGTATTTTTCACAGATGGAAGCTTCTAAAGATTGAAAAGACGACGAACAAAGTTTAAATTCATTTTAATCTATTAAAATTTAAATGGCTTTAAACTTTTAAACATTGTCCAGCACCTTGGTGAAGAAAGAATTATGTGAATGCAAATACCATTAGGTATTCTCATTAATAAAAAGTGCAAGACAAAACATTTCAGTAATTTTCTTTGGTGAGACCTTGCATTATCAGATTGACAGCCGCTGTCCTAGAGCATATCAAAAACTTACTAACATTACATCAATTACTTTCCCACAGACGCGCTGTCACTCTGCTTCTTTGTCTGCAACTGCAATGGTGTCTGGTTTTTGGAACTGGCTCGTTACATACAACCACCACCAATCATTTTTCACCCAATACACCCGTCTCTTCTCCTTTCGTAACCCATACTGTTGTCTCACTACCCAAACTCATACTAACCATTATGCAAATGTTTCCCCTTTAAGACGACAATCTTCCAGAATTTCTTTCTCAACCAACTCAACTTTTTCCTGCAGATGTCATTTTGTAGATGTTGGGATTGACCATAATCTGTATCTATCCTAAAATCCCATCAGTCTCGAATGACCAGTGAAGGTCATAAGCATAACCTTGCTAAACTAGGAATTCTTCCCTCACACTTACAATGACACCACTACTACACACAAATATATCCTAGGACTTATCCAAAAGAAGGTCTCCTTACTAAACTACACAAAACAGTTTACTGCTTTAACGTTGTAAATCCCTAATTTGAATGAGGAACAAAAAGGAAGTAATCGATTACGCAAGGAAACCTTTGCGTGGTCATTCAGAGTGTTAAAAACAGCAGTCAAGTTTCACTCAAATCACAGTCTAACGTCTGAGAAAAGATGTTGGACAGTGTGACCCTAGTGTAGTCTGTGTCTTCGGGAAGAATATAGAATAATCATATCCGGAACGTCTTTGAACATATACCTACACAATGTGGGCTAAACAACAACAAAGTTGCCAAATCTATGAATGTGATATGAACGAATGTGATATCATCTCTTAAATATAGAACTGTATCAACTAATATAAATACTCAAGTCTTAGTGATACTACAGTAATTTCAAGCTTTTGACATAAGGTCATAAATTTGTAGTTGAGAAGTTTTGTAAATTAAATATGTCTGTTATTTATCTTATCGAGCTTGAAAAGAAGAATCTCAAAACAGGTTCAAGCAGCGTGTGAACTCAAGAGAAAAAGAATCAAATCTAAATACAATTGAATCTTATTTTTAACTTATGCAACTTATACTGGCTGAAACTCGTTCGTGACTTTTTTTCTATTTGTAAAACCTTGTAACAATGGTTGGAAGAAGCCTGCTTTACGTTTATATACATAATTTATTCTTTTCTACTATAGGCACAATGCCCGAAATTTTGGTGGAGAAGGGCCAATCGATTATATCGACTCCAGTATGCAACTGGTACTTAATTTATCGACCTCCGAAAGGATGAAAGGCAAAGTCGACCTCGGCGGAATTTGAAGTCAGAACATAAAGACAGAAGAAATACCTATTTCGTTATTGCCCACAAGGGGCTAGACATAGAGGGAGCAAACAAGAACAGACGAACGGATTAAGTCGATTACATCGACCCCAGTGCGTAACTGGTACTTAATTTATCGACCCCGAAAGGATGAAAGGCAAAGTCGACCTCGGCGGAATTTGAACTCAGAACGTAACGGCAGACGAAATACCGCTAAGCATTTCGCCAGGCGTGCTAACGATTCTGCCAGCTCGCCGCCTCATGAACGTAATTTATTATTAAAATAATATGCGTGTTCATGCAATACAAGAAAAGGAATAAGGCAGCGAGTTGGCAGAAACGTTAGCACGCCGAGGGAAATGCTTAGCGGTATTTCGTCTGTCTCCATGTTCTGAGTTCAAATTCTACCGAGGTCGACTTTGTCTTTTATCTTTTCGGGGTCGATAAATTAAGTACCAGTTGCGTACTGGGGTCGATCTAATCGACTGGCTCCCTCTCCAAATATTTTGGGCCTTGTACCTAGAGTAGAAAAGAATACAAGAAAAAGAATATTCAGATGAAACGATGTATATGACAAGTTTAGAAAATCTTCGCCTGGCTAATTTTTACACATCAATGCATATTCTTGTAGCCGTAGTGTGTTTTCTTCTTCTATCGTGCCAAATTGAACATGTAGCTGTGAAAGCAGCCATGCGTAGAGAGTGAACGCCGCCAGGGACCGGATCACTCTGGAGTCTTGGCGCTAAATTGAGCTGTATTTGTAGGCTCTGTTCACGGAAGGTTCTACCCATGCCACCACACTATTACGTAAACAACAGCAGTTGATGGGACCGAAACTGGGTTTGCGTACATGATCAATTTGTCACTTTCATGTGGCAAAACGTGGAGTCGAATCCAACTGTTTCACCCTTTTGTCAACTTATTAAGCAGACTCGAATCTAGTATAGAATGCTAATGAGGTATAATAGACCAAACCAACTCCATAGTTGTCTCTTGCCTGGAAGCAAAGAGCAAACTCACCACCCCCACCATAAGCTATAAATTAACTTAGATTAATTTCTAATTTCTTGAAAGTATCTCCACTTTATTTGAACGTCGTTAACAATTGCCGCTTGATTTTCGTTTGCTTTCTCCAAATAAGAGGTATTTTTTTTTCGTACAGCATTCACTATATATCTTTTTCTGTTATAGATCTAAATATATTGTTCTGTTTCGGTATGGTCATTTTTTTTTTACCAAATAAACACGCGCACTATATATTCGTTTTTCAGTCGTTTATTACTGTTCTTATTCTAACTCATGTCCATTGTCCGGAAATCTTTCGTCACACATCTGTGACCTATTCAGCTACACTTTCCGTCTCCGTGTGTGCTCCTGCTCCACTTATTTCATTCTGTTTTTCTATGATGTGTATCCTTATATGCCCATGCGTTTGCGTCCGTCCGTCTATCCGTGTGTGTATGTGTGTGTGCGTGTGTTTGTGTGTGTGTGTGTGTGTGTGTGTGTGCGTGCGTGCGTGTGTGTGTGCGTGTGTGTTCTTAGTAGCACTATGACCTTCCCCTCAGCATCATTCCCTCCCGTTGTCGCTACTGCTGTCCTAGGACCCGAAATTTAGTACAGTTCCTGTATTCCTTTGTGTTTGTGTGTGTGTGTTCGCCCACGCTGTTGCCATTGTGGTAGTTGTTGTTGTTGTCATCGTTGTCACTGCTGTTGCTGTAGTCGTTGTTAGTCGTGTTATTGATACTGTTGCGACCGTTTGTGAAGTTACTGTATGTGTGTTTTTGTGTGTATATGTGTTCGCTTCCTATGTTGTTTGTATCTGTATAGATTTTTATTTATATATAGATTTTATATAGATTTTTATTTATTTATTTATTTTTATTTATCTCTATTTTTAATATTTATCACAGGTATGTGATATTTTATTGTTTATTTATCTCTCTGATATTTATCACTGGTATGTGCATATTTGTCTATTGTGTGTGTAGTACCCTGTTTGTATCTGTGTTTGATTTTTTTCCCTCTCTCTTCCCCTCCCTTCTGTCTTTAGTAGTCATGTTGTGCGGTATGGTGGCGGGTGTTATTGTTCCAATCGTGTTTTCTATTGAGGCTCGGTCAGTTTATTGCTATGTGTCTAACCTCTATGATCTATCTAAGTGTCGTGTCAGTTTTATGCGTCGATAATACCTTAACCTCTATGCTATTAATCGAGCCTCTATGTTCTGCTTTCCAATTCATAGGGTCGCACATGCGAGACACATTCCTTATCACCCTCCCCAAGTCAGCTATAAGAATGTTGAACTTGGTGTTGTCCGCAATAGGTGTGTTCTTGTGAACAAGGTACTTAGAGGTCATGGGTTTGGCATAATGGGAGTGAAGGATGTGGACCTTACTGTTCTTAGTTTCTAGCCAGAGTTCCGTGACTAAAACAGATAACCTATATTCCGGGTACTTGTTAGAGTAGTCTGTCGTTACTTTAATACTCTGGTGGATGGAGTTAGCTATTTGCTGGATGTTCTCCATAGTGTTAGCTTCTAGATCATCAACATTGTCTTGTAGGGGTGCTTTGGCTACTATGTTGATATCATCCACATAGCGGGAGTACATGGTTAGGTTTATCGAGTCCTCTGCTAATTTCTCTTTGCGTCTCCTATCCCACCATACCATAAATAGTCACATCACCAGCAATGCTGACAACGATAGCTGCACCTCTCTCTTGGGCGTATAATAGATATAAATATAACAAAACGTTTAGTCCGGCACTACAGCTCCAATATCCCACGTGGGTTTTTATACAAGTATAATTCCACAAGTACACAGAACGAATGTAATCGAGCGAATTGCATCTAATGACAGCAATTGGGTTCCGGAAAGTTGTACTAGTATTTTGACATGTCATGCTGCTTAAAATTTTTCTTGATCTAGGTGTTTTTAATGTGCCAGAGCCGTGTTTGTTTTCATAAGGCTACAAAATGCGTTTACGGATGTAGTCTATTGTACCCCAGTTGTTTTGCGTGGAGTCACACATTTCCAAATTTCTTTTTGAAGTCCAGTTTATATATCCCTCACCATATTTATGGCTGTTCCATAACTCACCCCGTCCAGAAGGCGAAGTGACCGTACGATGCAACACGAGGTGGCCTGTAACTTGTAGGTGATACCTGACTTACTAGGCGTCCAGAAAATTCACATTATCATCGTTACGAATGAGCCGCTGTTCTTCCGTTGAATGATTTCAGCCTGTTTTTCGAATAAAACTAAGTGGGATGGTTGATGAATTTAGTCGAACTCAGCCACTTAGTATATGGAGAAACAATTAAATGCCTAATAGCATTTTATCTGACTCTTCCACTCGATTACTTTTTCTGTTACGTCATCAACCTGCTAATGAAACTTTTGAGAAATAAGATTCAAAATGATATCAACCAATGATTAAAAATCCAGCAGAACGTATGTATCTTAGAAGACTTCATATATTCCGACTTGAAGACTTTCATCGAAGACCAATCAGAGAAACGTCCTAATGAACCTCCTTACTTCGGGCTAGATGTCTGTTGATTGATGAGTGCAGTGGATGTGTTCATGGTGACGGGGAGAGTGTTGATAACAGCAATGATTGTGGTTATGATAATGACGGTGATGGAGCTCGTGTTTGTAATGTAAGTGATGAGATGGTGATAGCAGTGGCAGATTGGTAGTGTTGCTGATGATGATAATGGTGATGATAGGGATGACGCTTCTCATCACTTTGATGGTAGTGGGAAAATTAATTACCTTGTTTAGCTCCAGGTCAGTCCTGTTCAAGCAGAATTATGATCGAAAACGTTTCAACTGCAATCATACCCTGTATCTGCGAGTGTTTTTTCGTTTTTTTTTGTTTTGTTTTTTTTTTCTCACAAACACTGTAACTCTAACAGTGTTTTCCAATTCTTATCTTGGTCCAACTCCCCTTTAATGACAAATTGGCCAGCAATCTACCTTAAATCTTTTAGAGCGATGTTCAAAGACAGTTTAATATCCGCTTATAGAAATTGACAACAGAGCTTATAAGCTTGTGTTATAATACGCTGCAGCTGTTTAACGCCAGGTAATCTTCAAAACGAGTAGACCTATGCTATGTCATGCAGGTAGTCAGCTGAACAACCAGGGCAGGCTCAAATATTCATAGTGCTGAATAATTCACTGCCTTGTTAAGGAGGAAGATCACAACAACAACAATAACATCGAAAAATACCTTAGGAATGAGAACCTGATGAAGGCTGGAGGGTATATCAGCCGAAACGTTGTGTAAACAACAAACAAGATTAGGACAAATATCCGTCAAATGTAAATAATGTTTGTTAATTAGTTGTTCAGTCCCAGGTCAACATGGGTTGAGCAGACTTATGATCAAAGGCAGTCCAAGTTTGCTTCTTTTCGTATTATCTACCGTATTTTCCGGTATACAAGTCGAATTTTTTAGACCGAAATTTATCAAAAATGGTTGGACGACCTATACACCAAGACGATTTTGGAGTACCAAAAGTTCAATGTAAAATGCAGAAGGATTTGGAAAAATAGTTTGAAACGTTTACACTACATGTTTACATTATATATACGCTACTGTGCTTGACAAAATACTAAGCGCTGAAGTTAATGTAATCGACTAGCCATTTCCCCAAAAATTTCAGGCTCTGTGCCAGTAGTAGAAAGAACTATTATTATTATTATCATCATCATCATCATCGTCATCATCGTTGTCATCATCATCATCATCATCATCATCATCATCAAGGCGGCGAAGTGCAAGAATCGTTACCGCGCTGGGCAAATTGTTTAACAGCATTTCGTCTATCTCTGGGTTCCAGTTTCACCTAGGTCGACTTTGCTTTTCATCCTTTTAGGGTCGATAAAATAAGTTCCTGTTGAGCACTGGGATCGATGTAATCGACTATCCCACTTCCCCAAAATTGCTGTCCTTGTGCCGAAATTTGAAGCTATTATTATCGCCATTATTATCATTATTGTTGTTATAGATTCTGTTGTCGTCGTCGTCGTTGTTGTTGTTGCTGCTGCTGCTGTTGTAAAGTCATGGAAACTCGGAGCATCATGAGTTTTGAGAGTTTTAACAATCGTTTCGACTTATTGTGGCCTGTCCAGTCAATTATTTTGTGATAACTATTTCGCTGGTGTTGTCTAGCTCACGGTAGCAGCAGTTCTGTTCATAACACCCCTTTTTTTCGGATAGAAATTCAATGTTATTTTGCATTTTTTATGAAAATAAGGATTTCGTATTTTTTCCGATTTAAAAAAATGTTGGAATACAAAATAATAATAGCCGACTATGGACAGTCTTCAGTGATCCAGTTTTGATGCCCAATATAACCATGACAACGGAACATAATGTGAATGGTAGTTGAGTTGGCTCAAATAAATTTATTGAATCAAGGTAATGGAATTTAGTCTTGTTGCTATGACGACCGCAATACCTACAACAGTACAAGCCGCAGCAATGGCAGTGACAATAACAACAATAACAATAACAACAGTAGGGACAATGTGTACAACAGTATCAGCAGTAGCAGCAGAGGTACCAACAGCAGCAAAAACAGTAAAACAACAGCTTCGGCAACAACAACAGCGACAACGTGAACGGAAACAAGAATGTAGTCACCAACAGTAACATGGACGACATTAGTATTAACAACAAAACCTATATGGAAAACAACAATAACAATATATAAAGCCACGAGAGCAATTCTATCTTTTTCGAGGATAGTTAGTCAGTGAATCGTGCATTCGGTGCAAGGTCTGAAAGGAGAGACCCTCCAGTAGAAAAATTACATTGTCGCTTAGTGAGGAGGGAAAAACTAACTCTGAACGAAACACTATTGTGTATAAATGCTTTCTCACAAGAAGAGGAAACTTAAATTTCCTACTCTGGCAGAGACTGAAAAATACCTCTAAAATGTGGCCGTCAGTGCTACACATATAGAAAGGAAAAAGTAAGGTATAGTAAGTAGCTTCTGTATGCATCAGCGAACAAGAAACCAGAAGAATGGTAGCAATTACTTGAACACTCCAGACCTTTATAATGACTTCCCATTATATGGGTAAAAGTATGGCTCGAATTTGAGTCAAGAAAGTACCGATTCATCGAAATCCGGCAAGTGTTTTAGCCATTCTGGAGCATGGGGAGATTGTGGGTATGAAATACATCCCACAACTCAACAGGACTGGAATTCTTATGGATTTTTAGATACTGGTTTCTCTAGCAAAAATCAATCACATTCCCAACTTTTTCGGTTTCAGGGAATGCGGGCAGATACTGGTATTTATAGAGAGGAAAAACCCAAATGTTTCGTGTGGGAGAATTCGATACACGTTAAAGCCTTTTGCGCCGTGGTGGAGAAATTCACCGTTATTATCACCTCCACAGAAAAAAATCTCCTCCTCAAGCATTAGATGAGAACACTAAAACTAATACACCACCTTTTACCTCTGACTCAGGCCTTACAAAAAGAAAGCCATCATAAAGAGATGAAGGTCTGTGGAAATCGCACCAGCAGATCTTTATCAACGATAAGATGATGACTTAGACTCAAATAAATAGAGGTTGGCGAGATTCAAGGTGATTAGATATGACGGTAATAGAGAAAATCCGTGATATTTGGAATAGGTTGTTCTGAGAGCTTGTTCTTGAGAGGTGCACACTAATGCGTCAGTGGGCCCTTTTAAGTCTCCTTTCTGCAGCCATTGCCAGGTTCTATTCCAATCAATCTCATCTTAATTCTTCAAGAACTGACTGTGTATTTTCTTGTCCTGCCAAATTTTGTTCAAATTTTGTTCCTCAAATACTCTTTCCTGTACATTTCTTTCATCTTGTGTTCATTCATCTTATCTCTTTCAATGATACCCAGGTACTTATCCTTCCTCTCTGACTTCCTTTATGGTTTCATTACTTTCCAGCTTGATCCCTTGGCTTTTACTGATTTTCCCCCTTTTGGGAATCATTGCACCACATTTCTCGATCCCAAATTCCATGCCAATGTCTTTGCTAATCATCTGCCCAGTTACCGTTAAACTCTGAATTTCTTTCTCAGTCTTAGCGAATAGCTTTATCTCATCCATAAGCCACATGTTGTTTACTTTCGCCCTGCCTAGCATGTACCCCACACGCATCTTTCTTAAAACGCTCGTTAGTGGCAGTATGCTGACAACAAATAGGAGAGGCGACAGACTGTCCCCTTGAAAGATTCCTCTTTTGATATTTACCTCTCTCAGCTTATCTCCCCGTACTGTGAGTTCAGTTCGCCCCGTTGTCATTGAGTTTTGTATTAACTTCAGGATATTGTGGGAGACCTTAAGCAGCTTAAGGCATTCAATAATCCACGAGTGTGGGACCATGTCATATGCTTTCCTGTAGTCCACTTATGCCATCACCAAATATTTTGTCTGTCTTCCTGCAGTCAAACAGGATAGTCTTATCGATTAGTAGTTGATCCTTCGTTCCTCTGTTCTTACGTCTACACCCTTTTTGTTCCACTGGTAGTAGATATTGTTTGATATGATGGCCGTCATCAGTTTCCACATCAGTGGCAAACAAGATATTGGTCGGAAATTTCCAACCGCATTCCCTTTACTTGAGTCTTTCTGGCATAGTACCGTTCTTTCTTTTGTCATTCAGGCCGGTACTTGGATGTCGCTACTCAGTATTTCGTCCATCTATCTTGCAATTCTCTTGTGCAGAGCTGTCAAGTTTTTAAGCCAAAAGCCCTGAACCCTATCTGGGCCAGGCGCTCTCCAGTTAGGAATCTTCTTGCAGTGATCTCTGATCATTTCCTCGGTTATTTTCAAATCCTCTTGCTGATATTCTCCACTCTCCTATTATTATTATTATTATTATTATTATTATTATTATTATTATTATTATTACTATTATTATAAACAGCGGCTGCAGCAAGGCGTTGAGCTGACAGTTATTACCGCGTCAGACAAAATGCTTAGCGGCATTTCGTCCGTCTTTACGTTCTGAGTTCAAATTTGAAACCAGTAGTAGTAGTAGTAGTAGTAGTAGTAGTAGTAGTAGTAGTAGTAGCAGCAGCAGCAGCAGCAGTAGTAGTAGTAGTAGTAGTAGTAGTAGTAGTAGTAGTAGTAGTAGTAGTAGTAGTAGTAATGTTGTTTTTTGAGGCGGTAACGATATCCGTAGTTAAATGTTAATAGGTAGGGCAATGATAATAATGCTAAAAGAGTTGGAGGCGTATATCTCGTAAAATTCTTCCCAATAATGGACTACTGAATAATATCGATTACTTATCTTTTAAGTGCGTGGATCAATAAAAGACGATTTTAACAATTACATATTACCCTCTCCATGCCCGTTCAATACCATTTCTTATTTTCAACATTCCACTCCGGAACTTTCCATGCTGTTACTTCCACTACGTCTATTGATTTCTTCGACTCTGCATAATTTTCTAAAGAAAATTAAGTGTTTTATATATATATATAAGA
>NC_068983.1:61599829-61605572 GCF_001194135.2 Octopus bimaculoides | reverse complement strand
TATATATATATATACATATACATATACATATACATATACATATATACACACACGCACACATACACACACACGCACACACACACACACACACACACACACATATATATGTATATATAGTTTATTGTTCCATCTGAGAACTTCTTAATCTTTATGGTTCTATTTCATTCGATACTCTTGAAGGAAGAAGTCAAGAGAATCTGGATTGCAGAATATATGGTGCTACTTTTGAAAGAATATTTTTAGCATGTTTTGAGAACGAAGAATGCCAGGTGTATAGGTTAATAGAACTGCACTCAAAAGATCTGTGATTCGTTTCCTCACACTGCACTGCAATATGTCTACGCTTCTGTTCTTCAGTTGATTTTGGCCCCACATGTTAGTACAAAGATCTGGTAGTTTTGTTAGAACAAGCTGATTTCTTCTAAATCGACTGCATGAAGACGAGTTCTTCCTTTAAACCTTCATAATAGTAGACTCACCTCTCTTCTTTTAATTCTTTGATTTGTTCCAATATAGAAGGAATCGGTTTCTAAGAAACAAAACTCCATCTCTGGAATTTAAGTATCAACGAAAGTATAGAATTACATCTTGACTTTTAAAATATTTCTCCTATACTGCTTGTAGGTTGAATTTGCAGAAAATAAATTTAATTGTATTTTTCATTGCCTGATTTTTTCTAATGCTTTCTTAAACACTCATTAACATAACTAACTGCGCCAAGGAAGGAATATTTATATGATCCATCAACTGGCTAGAAATAACAGCAAAATCTCCTCCTTAAGCGCCTCCTACCCCTTTCAAAAATACACATTGCATATTGTAGCAACATTTGTTACACTTACCCATCTTTCAGCAAATTTAGTAGTACTGGGCACCTTCCTCTTCACTCACATCTTCCTCAAGTATGACGCATTTGGTGGAGAGAGGGTGATAGTTTCGTACAGGTTGCGCTTGGAAAAAAATAATGAGAATTTGGAGTGCATGTATCTTGATCAGGGATATGTAAAAGGGCTTACATTGATGTAGAGAGTTAAAGAGATGTGTGAGATTGTGGGTGGATCGGGTTGTATTGGTAGGAAATCACCATACTATTAGCATTGTGTGGCTTATGAGGCCAAGACTCGATCTGAAGTTTGCTTATACTTAAATAGACTGCAGACGATTTACGTCACCAATAGTATTAACATCTCTAACACAGCGATTTTCAACTTTTTGATTAACAATACACTAAATAAGGCCCTGCCTACGGGCATATGGCTTAGTGGTTAAGAGCGCAGGCTACTAACCCCAAAATTCCGAGTTCGATTCCAAGCAGTGACCTGAACAATAATAATAATAATAATAATAATAATAATAATAATAATAACATCGAAAAATACCTTAGGAATGGGAACCCAGGTTCAAAATTTCCCCAAGACACCTGAAGAAGCCTGGAGGTTATATCAGCCGAAACGTTGTGTTAACAACAAACAAGATGAGGACAAATATCCGTCGAATGTAAATAATGTAAATAATGTAAATAATATTCCCTTGTTACTCCAAAATATCTTTAGCATTCTTCTTTGGAAACAGGGGAGACAAAGCAAGCTATTGCATATTTTCACTGTTCAATAGGCTTCCAGCTATTGACTACTAAATATAAATATTTATCCTAACTTAAAACCTTTCCTATATCCCAACCCTGCTGTAGCCAACTGTCTCGCAATATCATGAATATTACTTTAAATGCAGCTGAAGAGCATCTTCTAAAAAGTGATATGGAAGCGTTCATTTTCTTTCTTTTTTTTTCTTTTTTTTTTTGCAGATCCTAGCATGCAACTTGACATTTCCTCAACAGGGCTGACAAGAACAAACTATTAAGACGATCAGTATCCCAAACAAGCTATCACCCTGGAATATCCTCGTCGATAGCCTAATTTTGTTTGTGACAGCATTAGTTTCTTGAATTCTTTGTAGTAACTGTATGGACAACGATGTTTGTCTTTTAACAGTATCGTCTATAGCATAGTGGACTCAAGCATCTAGGAATGAATAACATTGTGGACTCAAGCATCTATGAGTGAGACATAGTTGACTCAAGCATAGTCAAACGCTTTCTTATAATTTAGTCCTAAACACAGACTTCGATGATACTACTTTGCATCCTTAAAGACATCTTTGCTGATGAGAACTTCTTCAGTAGATCAATAAATTCCTTTCTTCCTGCCTGCTCACCAGTCACTACATTATTTCATAGAGATCTTAGAGAAATATACTTCAGTAACCTGTGTACAATTTAACAATTTATATGTAGCATTTTATAATTTTTGGTCATATGCCCCTTGTTTCTTTTGCAGGAGTGTCGCCTGTGCAACTGTCAGAGCTCAACATCCATTGTTTTGTCAACAGACTAGCTTGGGCTTCCTTCCAAGTAAAACGTTAGCTTCCTGTATCAATTTCTGACCAAGTTTCTCCCAGGTAATTTTCTATTCGATACTTTTGCAATAACAGGAGAGTTTCACTGGCGATGTTATGTTTTAGGAGAGATATTCCTTGTGAAACTCAATTGTCCATATTATCAACCCACCATCATCACCACACTCAAAATCATCCTGTAAGTAACATTTACAACGTCGATGGTGTGGTCTTTCATGCTATTATATACAGTTTGTGATTTTAATGCAAACTTACAGCTGATAGTCTTAGATTCTTGTAATTTCATAGATAACAAAGCTTTTTATGTACTGCTCGTAGTTCATATTTAAGTGCGATCTGTAGATTTTGGACAATCTCTTTTAAAGTTGTAATGGATGTTATGTGAATAATAAACCTACGAACCAATATCTATATTGGGTCGTGGGTTTATTATTCACATTACATCCAGTGATAATATCCAAACATCCAATGCTTTCTCATAGTTTACCGATGTTCTTTTCGAGAGAACCAATCCATTTCTTTTTGGTTGCTTCTTATCATTTCGATCGATGTCGGTTAATTCCATCTGTTGACGGATGGTAATTGTAACACTAAGACATGCCCCAAGCCTGGGAAGTTTCAATTTGTTTTGGGTGTTATTTAGCAACTTGATCGATTATAGATAACATCCAGTCAGCAAGTCTATCAACTCGTGTCATAATAGTTCTTTAATTTAGTGGCTGCGTTTGGAGCTGCTTATAACTGTCATTGATTTATGTTCGTAAGCTGTTCTTATCTCCATGTATTGGCAGCAATCCTATCTGCATTATGATTATTGCTTTGGTTTTTAATCGTGGTTCATACCTTTAGTATTTTTCTCGAGAACAAAATCTATCAAACTGCTAATGCTGTTCATTGTGCGTGTTTCGATGGTTGGTTTTGCTAGTTAGAGCTGTATTTCTTTTCAACGAACATAGCATGCTGGCAAAATAACTTCACACTGAAATATATAAAAAGTTAGCTTTTTTATATCCGAGCACCTCCTCATGCTGTTCATGTTGCCGATCAAGAAATCTCTCCAAACTTATTCATTGAATTATTACAGACACTTATTCATCTCAAAAGTCTACTGGTAATTTTCTTCATAGTTCAACAACTGGCGAGTGCTGATCCTGGTTTCATGTCATGCCATGTCACATATTGTAGTAATGTGCTGTTGTTCATCAGTCCAATGTTACCGTGTGATTAAAGCTACAATCTTTTGTAAAAAGCCGCTTCTCTGCATGTATCCAAAGAAGGTAACCAACTGCTTTGTTCGAGATGGTCGAAGCTTTTGGCGGGAAGATACTATTTTTACAGAGCTTAAATTAAAAGTAAAAAACCTACGTACGTTTCGATAGCACGCAAAAATAGTCCTCTGCACCAAAACGACCGAATTTAAACGCCACGTGTGCGAATGTCTGTCTGTATGTATGTATGTATGTATGTATGTATGTATCTATCTATCTATCTATCTATCCATGTATGTATATGTGCAGATTCGTATATTTTGTTTAATGTATATATTTTCATGCATATAGTTGCATATCTAGACATGCTCATATATATTTAAATGATAAACTTCTGTTATTTTTCACAGATTTTTACAGCTTCAATGATGGCTTGAATTTGTAGTCTTAGAATCAGCTTTTTCCTTTCGAGAAGCCAAATTTCTCAAGGTTGGTATTTAGGCAGTGTGTTACATATCCCAGTGCCCCCAAAATTACAGGTATAAACCTAAACTTGTAATCTGGATAGAGTAACTGCAGATTTCTCAATAGTTCAGCTTAGGTATTCTTTCCGCAGATCTTTAGCTTTATGTTAACATCCGCTGAATAGCTGATTTCTAAACTGTACAGTTTCTTTACTCTATCCCAAATCATTATATCAGGTCTACTGTGCCTATATTTCATTGAGGTTTTCACTGGGATATTTCACCAGCACTCCTTTTTATTGAGTGGCTATGACTTTCACCATATCGTGGGTTCCTATTTCTTTGTCCTCGGAGTTATCCTTCCGACAGATCTCATTATTCAGTGTCCCAGCTACCACATCATGTCTCATTTGTAGATAACACCGTGATGACATTTTCGAACAAATGCTTATGATGTGGGTGATATCTTTGGTGTTGACTCCACAAAGTTTGCATCGATTCTCACATTTTGCCGCTTTTCCAGCATCTCTGTCCCTTTTGTGCATCAGGTATGTGGTTGATATCTTTTGTTCTTGCATGTATGTATGTATGTATGTATGTATGTATGTATGTATCAGTCGAAGTTACAAGACTTTTGTTTTCTTATTTTTACTTTGAAAATGAGGTTGATTATGAATCTGACAATATATTTACGAGCATATTTAAAAGCAGAAAGATACTATCAAGAAGTCATATACATACATACATACATACATACATACATACATACATACATACATACATACATACATACATATACATATATAACAAATGGCAGAGTAGCTCGCATTGATTGCTGATAAGAATCGTGCTATCAGATTTGTGTTAAAGGAAATTATAAGAGGAAAGCAACAGATGTTTGTTACGGTTACAAATGATTTTTTTTTTATCCAGTCAGTCAAATATCTCAGTCAATACGTTAATCTTAGATTACTTTAAAATTCGCTTTTACTTTATTGTTACTGCATAAATACATGCACAATCATTTGCTATTCAACTTGACATTTTTTCCAGTCACCATAGCCATTTATTACACAGTCACTGCAAGGCACCACATTCCTGGATAACTAATACCTTATTAAAATACAGAAGTAAAGGTATTTAATGTTATTATTATTATTGTTTTTCATTTCAAGTCGTTGTTGTTGTCTAGCTCCCACAACAGTAGGTAGTAACATGTGGTTGATGTTGTTGATGTTGTTCGTGGTGGTGGTGGTAGTGGTTAGCTCCAGATGGGCAGACATATGACCTAAAACGTTCCAAAAATGATCGTCTGGCTTCTTTGTTTTTGTCTTTGTTTTTACCTATTTGCAAAGAACCTAAGAACACATTGTCTAAAGCAGAGGTTTCCAATTCAAATGACTCAAGGGCCACACCTCATGCCGGTGGGGGTCTTAAAGGACTACAGAATTTATTCTGCGTGTGCTTGGAATTCTTTCAAAAAACAAAAAGCTATACCTGATGCTGATTCCCATTATTTCCATAGTAACAGATCATAAATCAAGACGCCAGAATTCGATTCTCAAGCAAAGACAGCATATTTATTCCTCAACAACTGATGACAATGATGGTTAGACATATTTATGGCATATAATACATACATATATATATATATAT
>NC_068983.1:61592857-61599819 GCF_001194135.2 Octopus bimaculoides | reverse complement strand
GAGAGAGAGAGAGAGAGAGAGAGAGAGAGATAAGTAATGTACTCTCTGTTCAAAACTACTGGTTACTTTTCTTAACCATCTTGGAAATTCCATGCATTATTGTTCTGGTTATTGTCAAGGATGATTTTAAATGTTCATCTATCGGCATGGAACGCAGGTAAGTCTTATTCAATTTTAAAGTTGAAAAAACTTCTCACACACATATGTGCTTCCAAACATACACAACACTTTTTTTAAACAAACATATGACGTTTGGATAATTCACAGGGTCAACATAGGTGTAGAACTGAAGAATTCCAATGTATGAAAACTTTTGTTTTAATGCTGAATCACATGTGATGTAAATAGATCTAATTTGAATAGAGAAAGGAACATCATTAACATCAACAGCAAAGGGTTTCGAAAACACATCAAGCTGTGGCTTCATTTCCTTCAACTCTTTGAACTGTCTGTCAAATTCCCTCTGCAGTTTGTTGATAAATTCCACACACTCCTGTGATGCATCACAATCTACTGAATTCAACGTTTTCAGCGATGAGAAATGGTCAAAGTTTTTTAGTAGTAATTGTTTCTCCCACAGACTTAGTCTCATTTTCAAAGCAGTGATGTTGTCACTCATTAGCATAATCATGTTTGACTCACCTTGGTGTTTCAAAATGAGTGTATTCAGGTGCTTGGTGGTGTCAACAAGGAAAGCCAAACATGTACAAAAATCATCATCACCCAATTCTGGAACATCTGTTGGCTTCGTGGCCATGAACATATCTATTTCTTCCCTAAGTGCAAAGAATCTCTCCAAAACATTACCCCGACTTAGCCAGCGTACCTCAGAGTGATAAAGCAGTACTCCATTTATACTATCCATTTTCTCCAGGAAGGTCTTAATTGGCGATGATTCAAACTGCGTACTCTGATGATATTTACGATTTTTACCACAACATCTATGACATTTCGTAGCTTCACTGTTTTTCCACAGATGGCCTCTTGATGAATCAGGCAATGAACAGGTACAACAGGTTGATAGCCAAGTTCAAGTTGCTTTGCTTAACTAAGCCAATCACCCCAGTTTTCAGAACACATTGCAGGTGCTCCATCAGTTGCTACGGACACAAGCTTCTCCCACTTCAAACCAGCACCTTTGACGGTACTTTCCAACGCTTTAAAAACATCTCTTCCTGTTGTCGTGTCTTTCAATGGGACTAAGTCGAAAGGTTCTTCGATCACTTTGAGGTCTTTGTCAATGCCACGAATGAAAATTGCACAAAATGCAGTGTTACACATACCAGTACTCTCATCAAGTGCCAGGAAGTACACATCAAAATTTTGAGATAATGAAATTAACTGCTTCTCCACACTGGTTGACATTTCTGTAATTCGTCGAGCAACTGTGTTAGCAGAAAGACTAATTTCAGAAAAGATTTTCATATTTTTTGAACAGAGGATTTGGGCAACATTCACCAAACAGTCTTTCACGAATTGACCTTCAGTAAAAGGGTGATGTCTATGCAATCATTTGACTGACTACATAGTTGGCCTTTACAACATCTTCTGGCGATTTGTGCACTTTGTTGAAAATATGTGTCTGTTGTGATAGAGATGATTTCAGTTGACAAAGTTTATCATGTCTTAATTTGCCTTCGAACTTATCAAAGTCTTGATGCTGTGAATTGTAGTGACGCTTGATATTGTACCCTTTGGGAACGGCAATTTCTGCAGGCAAATAAGATACTGAATCTGTCATTTCCCACTTGAACGTGCTTGACTTTGGATCACAAAGTAGCTATCTTCCCAACATTCTTGAAATGTCCTATTTTCATCCGATATTTTCCGGTTTTTTTTTTCAGAAGCCATCTTGATGGAGAGTGATTTTGTACAACGTCTTTTTGTTTTATTATCACGCCTAAGTCGGCGTGCCTCCAATTCTAACTGAAAAGAAATGAAAAAGGAATCCGGATTACAAATTTGTTAAACGACAATTAGTAGAAATTATATATATATATATATATATATATATACATATATATATATATATAAGTTATGTTATCAGCCTTTATAGAACTCGTATTCTATAGAAACTCAAAAAATAATTAAAGATGGAGCAAAGAAGGTGTTAAAATTTTCTTTTACTTCATCTATGCATACGATTGTTTTGAACGGTAATACTAATAACATGGTAAAAAATTAGAAATTAATCTAATTATAATTATAATTAAATCATTTACATATTACTGTTCCCTTCAGTGCGAACAAAAGAATACATAAAAAATAATACATCAGAATATTATATTGTTACAGAAGATTAGATAGAGTGAGTGCCACATAATATATTCGGATATGTATAATATACTTACGGAAGATAAAAACATGCTAAGACAGTGTTGAGTCTAGTTGTGTATGAACAATAACTGATACGGCTAACGGTTGTTTGAAAATATAAGCGAGAAATGTTTAAGAAACATTCCATATAAAGCATTTATCACAAGAAGTAAAATATAATATATATATATATATATATATACTAGCTGACGTACTCGGTAATTCCCAGGAAAGCGGGGCTTATCCCTTGGTTCCGTTCTCATAATTGTTTCGCTAATCCAATACCAACAATACAAAGTATGTAGCCCTTAAAATGGTTTTTGTGCATTTACAGAGAATACCCAATTGTCTTACAGAGGATCTTGTTTTTAGGAATTTCCAATAAGTTATGAATACCCAAATTGTGAAGTTAGTTATGTCATAACAGGAAATTAGGTACCCGATAGTAAGAATTCAAATAAGGTAGCTCCGAAAAGGGTTTTAATGCGTTCTCAGAGTATATAGAACATAGGAGGAAATACTAATAAGGTACGTATACTAAAGTCGTGAGGCATGTTACGCTATAACAGGCTAATCAGGTATTAGATAATAACAATTCAAAATAAATAACTCTGAAAAGAGATGTTTTCAAATATCAATAGTAAAAAGTAAAAAGTAACTTACAGATTGGCAATAGGAAATTATGATGACGATAGTAATAATAATAATAATGATAATAATAATAATGTTTAGAATAGGTGAGAGAGTGGTGTATCTAAGTACACATGGTAAAAGAAATAGATTACATAAAAATAATGTATATATATGCGAGTGTAATTTAAGTAGAGGTTATTCTGATAATTGCTGTTATTAAATATGGAGTTATTGGGGTTAGGAATATTAGAAGGAGCTTTTTATAATAGAATTGGTCTAGTTTCTTATTGTTAAATGAAGAGATGATTCTAAATAGGTTTGGAGATACTGAAAATCTAAATCTGATCATTTTGTTATTAAATATTTTTGCAGATTTAGAGTTTAAAAAGTTTTTTTTTAAAAAAAAAACATTTCTCATGGACCTAATAAAATTAGATTTTAGATGTTTTGCAAAAGGAATTATGATCCAAATGATGTTATTGTTGTTTTCTTTATTATCGTAGTGGTTTATATTTTGTGGGTTATCTATTCTTACATATGGTATAGGTTTCTTTTTTTTTCTATATTATTCCTAACTTTATTAATATGATTTTTGCGGTCATGTAAATTATTAGAAGGAGGAAATGTAGTGGGATAAGTTTGAATTTTAAGTGTGTAGGTTTCATGTTCTTATTTCAATCTATAGTTATTTTGTTTTCGGTATTTATTGCCTGTTTACTTGGGTTTAATTACAGTATTAACAGTGTATTTGATGATTTGTGGGTTGGTAATATTAGGGTTAATAGTTCTTTTAGTGAGGTTAGGGTTGTGGTGCTCATATTTATAGTGTTTATTATTATGTTTATTGTTCTTGTAGGATTTGTGTCTGTTGCTAATGTATTGCTGATGATTATTATTGAGAGAATTTAATTAAGTGTCAGGGTTTTCTAATTTACCAGTTGATGTGGGTTCAGTAATATGATCGGTATTGTTCTTATCTTGATAATTATTGGTATAATTAGAATAGGTGCTATTGTTTTTGTTGTACTTAATTCGATATTTGTATCCTGCCTTCTTAAGTGCTAGATTGTAGTAGTCTTTGTGCTTGTTAAAAGTTTCTTCATTGGATAAGTTAATTCTACTTTCTATGTTAGAGTTAAGATTTTTTATAATATTATAAGGATGGTTACTTTGTGCATGTATGTATGTGATATTGTTGTTAGGTTTATGGTAAGGTTGATATGATGATGTATTAACGTCTCAGAAGTTGACTGAGTTGTTATCGTTTTCAATGGTGATGGCTAGTCCTTGGCTCTTGAAGAATTTGTGTAATCTTTTTTTGTATAGCTCAAGTTTCCTGTTGGAGGTATTTCTAACTAAGAATAGTGCGTCGTCGCGGTAAAGACCACCTTCCAATTCAGGGAATTCATCTTTGAGTAAATGTAAAAGGCAAATTCCAACAAAGTCGGTGACTTCAGCGGAGTCTTGCGCGCCCACGGGTATATCGAAATAATCTGGAGTATTCTTCCTAATCCAATATTTACCTTGATGAGAGATTATAGTTTTTCTAGCTTCGATTATTATTTTAATTTCATTCATTGATAAATTAGTCCTATTCTTGGCGAATATAAGTGACTTATTAAGTAATATAGGGTTTTTTTAGTCCTTACCCTTAGACTTATTTCACACAAACGAATATAATGAATTTGTATAGTGGAAACATTGTGAATTTGGGAAATTTGTTGTAAGCACATTCGTCGATGTGCTGACTGAGAGGTATTTTCCTGTTTTCCGGGATCCTAATTTGGGATTTGTGTACCGCCATTCTCCGACGCAGGCTGTTTTAGTGTGTCCAATATATTGCCGTTTGCATCCAGAGCATGTAATTAGGTAGATCAAGTTCTCCGATGCACATGTAAAATTAGTTTTTATTGTGAAATTATGACTTTGTTCTAATCGGTGTTCCGATCCTTCTATTAAGTTGACACAAATCCCATAGTTGGGTCTCCTGCATTTTTTTACTGTTGGTTTAGTGGTTATTGTTGAGTGTAATTTGGCCTGGGTTAAAATCTTTTTCATTGATTTTGGTTGCCCCTTACTTTTGATGATTGTATGTGTTTTGAGGATTTGGTTCATTTTTGGGTCTTTGACTTCAGCTAGATTTGAACTCAAGGTGCCAAGTGCTCTAATCATTATGCCAGTTCTTCACTTAAGTAAGGAACTAGTCATACACAGACTTAGAGTCCCATGAGATATCCATAGGTCCCAATCTTCTTATACCTATCCTATCAAGCAACTTTTTACATCATCTGTAGATTTTTTTCTAATCTACAGTTTACACATATACACATACACACACGCATATAGAAAATCTAAAGAAAACAGAAGCAATAATTAAATGAATAAATAGAGATTTAAACAAACAAAGCATTTCTTTTGTTGATGCAAACATTTATTTCTCTGAGATGATGAAGAAAATATTCCCAAAATACTTGCACAATACCTTCAATACAACAAAAGGAAAACAAGATATAATAATAATAATAATAATAATAATAATAATAATAATAATAATAATAATAATAATAATAATAATAATAATAATAATAATAATAATAATAATAATAATAATAATAATAATAATAATAATAATAATAATAATAATAATAATAATAATAATAATAATAATAATAATAATAATAATAGTAATAATAATAAAGCAAAAAATGGAAACAAATAATTAATGTTATTCAGTATAATGTTATTTGTTGTTAAAATAATAAATACAATATTAGAATTGTAAAAACTGGATCTTATTTTTATTTTATTTTGGGTTGTCTTTTGTTTTCAGACAACATTTTTATTTTTATTATTTCCCTTCTTCCTCCTCCTCCTCTCAAAACTACTTCTACTACAACTGATGATGATGATGCTCTTTTCTACTCCTTTCTCGTTCTCCCTCTCTTCCTTTCTCTTCTTTTTCTTCTGTCTTCTCCTCCACATCTCCTCCTTCTCTGCCTTCTTCTTCTCTTTCTTCATCCTTTTCTTCTTCCTCCTCCTCCTCCTCTGCTTTCTCCTCTTCATCCTTTTTTTGTCATTTTTTCTTCTTCTTTCCCCTCCTTACTCTCTTTCTCATTCTTCTTTCCTCCTCCCCCTCATTCTTATTCTCTTATTCTCTTCCTCCTCATTCTCCTTCTCCTCATTTTCCTCCCCCTCAGCCTCCTCCTCCTCCACCTTCTTCTTCTTCTTCTTCTTCTTCCAATAACCTTAATGAACACTGTTATTATAAAGAGCTAAAAAAAAAACAATGCTTACAAGCAGCCTAGCACAGTGAATGGTTTATTCTGGTGGTACAGAGAAATGTAAGATTCTGATATAATCAGTGCAACAGAATAGCAAAAGTGAAGGGAAAGCGTGATGTTTTGAAATAATTGTATCAATAGTGGTAAAGATGGTGGTGGCCATGGTGCTGGAGGTGCCAGTGGAAGCGACATTAGTGATAACAGTGACTGTAGTGGTGATAGTAGTGGTGGTGGTTTTGGTGGTGCCTATTTCTAGTACAATAAATGGGGCTATTAATTCTAATATTGAGGAGTGTTGTTGTTGTTGTTGTTGTTGTTGTTGTTGTTGTTGTTGTTATTGTTGTTGTTGTTGCTGCTGCTGCTGCTGCTGCTGCTGTTGTTGCTAATGATGATGATGATGATGATGAAGTTGATAACAACGATGACAATGATGACAACTGTGACAATGACGAAGATGATGACAATGACAAAGATGACGACGATGATGATGATGGTAATGAGGATGATGCTGTTTAGCCCCAGGTTATTCCTGATTTATCAGACCTACAACAAGAACTATTCCAGCCATAAAGACTTCATCATTTTAGGACAGACATAGGCAGACTGCACCCTGTGAGACTTTCCGAATGACAAGCCTCACACAACATTACCTTGAATGTTTTTTAGTAGGACAATCCTTCTGAAGATGAGCCATGTCACATGCGGCGGAGGCGGCGGCGGAGGCGGCGGCGG
>NC_068983.1:61590959-61592786 GCF_001194135.2 Octopus bimaculoides | reverse complement strand
GCGGAAGCGGCGGCGGAAGCGGCGGCGGAAGCGGCGGCGGAAGCGGCGGCGGAAGCGGCAAGGCCAGCTATCATCAGCAGGAAAGCCAAGATTAACACAGGAACTGACAAGGTCAGGGGCTGCACAAGTTTCCATGGTCTGTTTTGGTATGGTTTCTGTAGCTGCATGCCCTTCCTACTGCCAACCACTTTACAAAGTGTACTGGCTGCTTTTTACATGGCACCATCATTAGTACTTTTTATGTGGAACCAGCACCAGTGCTTTTTATGTGGCACCAGCACCCACACCAATGTTTTTTTACATGGCACCTTGGTTTTAAGATATCAATTCTGTTGTGGCAGCCTAGTCTTCTGGAGTACTGCAATGTGTCACATATCTTGATCCTCTGTCATCTCTTTCTCAGCATTTTGAGATCAACCAAAAACCCAGTATACTTTGTAAAGTAGTTGGCATTAGGAAGGGCATCCAACTGAAGAAACCAAGTCAAAACAAACCATGGAACCTCGTGCAGCCCCTAGCCTTATACACACACATATATGTATGTTTGTGTGTGCATGTGCCTTTTTTGTGTGTGTGTGTGTGTGTGTGTGTGTGTGTATGTGTGTGTGTGTGTGTGTGTGTGTGTTTACATTTTACAGCTTTGCATAAATGCATTGAACTAAAAACAATAACAGTTGTTGATATTCCCTATCAAGAAAATCATCTAGCTTTCAAAGAGGAAAAAAGCATCCTTCTTTTGACAATAGATATGGATTTGCAACAAGAAGGGCATCTAACAGTAAAATATACCAGTAATTCATCCATGTCATCATGGAAAAACAAACGTAAAACAAACAAATGAATAAACAAAGAAAAAACTGGGAAATAATGAAAGACAAGACTGTAATCTAATTGTTGTATGAATGCTTTGTTGCAACATCTGTCTCTTTGTATCTCAAAGAACCTATCAATCTATACAGTATTTCTATTTTAAATTTTAATGTACATGTCTAGTGAAGTAATAAATTTGTAGAAGTGAAGCAAAATGTGTGTTTGAGGTAAACTATGCTGTTTGTTGGTTGTTGTGTTGTATGAGTATATCTCTATCCCATATATATTGCTTCCACCATCAATAGCATCATTATCAGTAGCATCAAGGATTATCCAGTTTCTATGTTTGAATCTGTTAAACAGTTTAGATATCCAGCATATCATCAGTTGTAGCATTTTTGTTGTCTCATCTGTAAGACCCAGCATCCTGACAACTGAACTCAAGGCTTCTTCATAAATCTTTCTGTTCATTCAACAGCACTAGCCAGCAAGACAGCCTTGAAATGATTATTATATAGTCCTACATACACTATATCTGGTTAAAGGATACAATTGACAATACCTTTCATTATAAGTCAACTGAGTTAGGATGGCCTGGAGTAAGCAAACGACAGCAAATACCACTTTGCATTTTTGAAATCCAGCACTCAATGTTCATTCACATTATAAGTCTACATCAGTGGAATCATTTCTCCTGCACACTTCGATTGATGCTTTAAATGCTTAGTTTTTCTTTTAGCTCTCTTTTACCCAATCTTCCCATGGAAGATAAACATTATAGAACCAGTGGATCACATCACTTATAGAGCCAGTGGATCACACACTTCAATTTCCACAGATTTTCCACAGTCAGTGTCATGTCTCACTGTCATAAAACATAATACTTCTTACACAAATTTCATGAAGTTTGCCTTTTACAGAGAATGAGTAAAAGAGAGAAGGAATGAGAGAGAGAGAGAGGAGAGAGAGAGAGAGAGAGAGGAGAGAGAGAGAGATCTTTTACTGACTACCTAAATA
>NC_068983.1:61582842-61590885 GCF_001194135.2 Octopus bimaculoides | reverse complement strand
TTTGCCTTTTACAGAGAATGAGTAAAAGAGAGAAGGAATGAGAGAGAGAGAGAGGAGAGAGAGAGAGAGAGAGAGGAGAGAGAGAGAGATCTTTTACTGACTACCTAAATATTTTCCATCCCTTTGGTTCTATAGCAGCTATACTTTCATTAACAAAACACAGCACAGCAATAATTAGATATCTAGTGAGACATCTTGGTGGGTATCAGAATTTCATTTCATAAGTTCTTTATTGTTAACTATTGTTGTACCACAATTGCATCTGGTTCTGCCACAGAACCAACTGTATCGTTTATGATCCTATTGTCTGCACTGTCCCTGATATTAACTCTTTAGCATTCAGATTACTCTGTCAAATATAATGCTTATTTATTTACATTGTTTTGAATTAATTATGCATTGTCTCACACCTTCAAGATTTTGATTTTTAGAAAGACATTGTAGGATAAGTGTGAGAGGCTGGATCTGACTGGTTTGAACATAAAACAGGTAAAATATTTGGGCTGGTTGAGGCCGCTTCTTGCTATATGTCATTAATCTCTGTCACATGCAAATATAGATCTTACCTCATGTAAATATTGACCTTGCCACATGCTGATATAGATTTTATCCCAAGTAAATATTGCTTCAGCTACATATCAAGTTGTCTCACTGATAAATCAAATGTTTGCTTATGGCTTCTGCTTCTTGTAAATAAAACTCGTCTGTAATTCATCAATTGAATCTAAAATGCTAGATATAGACAGAATATTTCATCTGTGAATGGTAATCATCTTCAAAAATGTGATTAAATTAGTTGGTTGCCATGTAAAGGAATTTTATTTTTATTTTCAACTATATTTAACCCTTTTGATACCAAACTGCCTGAAACTGACTCTGAGTCTGTTATATAAATGGTTTGTTTTCAAAAGTTCTGCATTAAAATCTTCCACCAAACCTTAGTAACAATTTGTGTTTCTAACACTAGATTAATGATAACCAAGTTATTTTACTAAATTGTTTGTTATATTTAAAATCAACTGAAAGAAAGACAGAGTATCTCAACAGAAATATGGTAACAAAAGGGTTAAAGGATTTTTTTTTTTAATTTATCAAAGTATAATAAAATATATTTTCTGATGTTAATGTTTGAAGAATAATCTTTTGAAGGTTATAAGTCTTCATAGACCATCTGCACAAGTCTAAATATTTCTGCAATTATGTCTCATATATTTCCTAACTAGAGTTAATATCATCCTTTGTTTTGTATATTTACTCTGAATTGTGTAAATAGATCCTTTCAGATTTAAGTAAGCTTGACAATATTTAAACATAATTCCTGTTTTATTCAAATATAATTATTGATTATTGAAATAGTTCTTGTCTCATTTAAGAGTATTTTAAGTGCACTGTCTTATTTAAAGTAATTTTTTAATTCCTCTAACTTATCATTTTATATTTATATTTCCATATCCATATTTTTGTATGGAACAGGTTGTTTAACCCTAGGTTAATCCTGACCAAGTAGATCAATATATGGTTGAATATATTCCAGCTATGACCACCCTGTCTTTTTAGGGATACATAGGACAACATAATATAATGTCTGTTTTTCTTATTAAAGGCTGTAGGTTATGATTTGAAGGAGACTTGGCTGTTATTTCTAACATTTACATCTTTTCAACAGGAGCTAATATATGGTTGGTGTGTTTCAAAAAACTTGGGTTTGAATCGAAAACCTACAGAGATGAAACTTAATTTAATGTAGCCTTCAGTTCAGTACTCTAGCATTTCTAGATTGATCACTTTACTGAATTTGGTAGATGGAAACCTAAAGAAGCCTGTTTATATGTATATATTACATATGTGTGTGATTATATGTGTGTTTGAGTTTTCTTATCTTAACATCATGTAGTAGCTGTAAACAAGCGTCATCATCATACAAGCTCTGTAATTTGTTCCCAGTTTTCTTGGAAGTATGTCTGGTCAAGGGGAAAATATTACCCTCCCAGGAAACAGGTGAAAATTGATGGCAGGAAGGGTACCCAGATATAGACAATTTGCCTCAACAAATTCCAACTAAATCATGCAAGGATGGGAAAGTGGATGTTAAAATGATGACATGGAGGTTTGGTAATAGTCTCAGATGTCTTCTCTCTACTATGAAATATAAGCTTTTTATTTAAATGAAAATAAAGTTTCCTAATGTCTACGAGGTTTCGTTTTAAGGTTAGAGCATAGTTTCAGTGTTTCTGGCTATATGTGGATGGTATTAGTCCAGGGTAGAATTATATTTGGGCCCAACATTTAGCCATATGCTGTAAAAAGGCCCTAAATTATAAAAATGGGGCCTTAAATTTTAAAAAGGGGGACCTAAATTTAAAAAGTGGCTTTACATTAAACACCAATTTTATCAAATTATAATTAACTTTATGAATACAACTCCATATTTCAAGAACCAGTGTATATAGATCAGCTACCACAGGATGGAAAATGATCAAAATTATTACAGGTGTTCTCTTATTTTACAAAAACCTTGCTATTTACCTACTGACCAACATGTTTGAAACATCTAGAAGTTTAAACTTGAAAGATGCCAGTATATTATGTAGTGAGTTTGAATAGGTGAATCTCCTTCTAAATTTTGATTTCATTTCAAGCCAAGCCCCAAAACACAATGTATAAATGTTATGTTATATGAATTAACTAATATTCAGCATTGCAACTTTTGTTTTCTTCAAACAGTCAAGTAAGAAGAGTGATGCCCTTGACCTTTTTACTGGGTTTCTGAAGCTGGTGGGATTGGGAGAAGGTATTCCCAAGATGGAAGGTATTGCTAAGATGAAGACCTAACCTGAACTCTTACAACAGAGTGGATGACTCTGATAAAGAAACCCAAGCAATAAATTAAATCTGCTACCTAAGCAGGCCATGGTAGAATTTGAACTCAGAACACAAACTGTCGAAACAAGTACCATTTAGTAATGTTATGAGTTTAAATGTTGATGTAATGACAAGTTGAGAAAGGGAAATAGCTTCAACATCTTTAATAATACTAAGTAATAATATATACAATTCACTGTTTGTTGTGTATATTTGTAAGAGAATAGTATAAAATAAAAGAAAGTGTAAATTTCCAGAGAGAGTTAAGAGCTGAGAAACATCTTATTAATGTGGGCCTAGAGTCACATAATATCCAGCCACAATAAGAGAAACTACATGTGAGAGCAAAATTCCAGGGTTTAGAAAATCCTGCTTTAAAACTTTGACAATGTTCTTCAAGATATTTAGGTGTGAGAAATAAAACTTCTCTTTTGCCTGCCAATGCCAACAAAACTGAATTTAACCTAGAAGAGATCCCTTCCCCTTTGAAGGCAAATTCATCAGGCAAGCCATCTTTGGAAGAACTGGCCATTATTTTAATCCACAAAATTGATGGCAAATTGTCACAATAAGATGAATATAAAGGATTTTCCATGTTAATTTATCCAGAAATAGCAACCTGAAATCATTCTCTGCACCTGGGAAGAAAATACAAAATAGCATAAACATTTAATGCTAGCAGTAATACATGTCGTTGATTGAGTAATTACTTTCATACTTTCTCGGGAGCCACATTTAAAGTGTTATTATATAGAGAGATTTACTCCTCTTGTATGCGTGTATTTTATAAGAAAAAAACATGTAATAATTGAAGTAGAAAAAAGATCAATTTCATGCACAAACTTCCGTTTGTTTATTATATGACAATAATAAGTGAGTTGTATGTGGTATTTTATATATCAATATTGTAATGGCAATTATATAATACACAAGGCTTTGGTCGGCATGGAGTTGTAATGAAAGAGAATTGCCCAATGTGCCTCACAGTTGGATAGAACCCAAGGCAACCTGGTAGGAAAGCAAGCTTCCCAACCACACAGCCATACCTATAAAGGAGAAATACATTTTGGATAATATACTCCTTGATACAATATGCTTAACAAAAAGATGGGATGTTTACAGCGAGAAGACCTTTGGTTTTAATATTTACTTGAGCAACACAACTAACAATGCTACATCATACAGGGTGTTCCAGAATTAACTATTTGTTTCAATGAAATTGAGCAAATTAAAAAAAAACTGACAGGATTTTATGTCTATTATCAAAACAAATAGATTTATAAATCTTATGTCAAACTTTTATTGAAAATTTTTAACATGTCTGTATTCCTTCATATGTCAAATCTCTCCTTAGCATTGTGAAACACATTTTGAAGCATTTCAGGAGTTAGCTCCTGCACTGCTAACTGAATGTGTTCTTTAAGCTCAGCTAAACAATTGCTCCATCCTGAGGATGGAGATAAAGAAAATTATTGCTGCCAAATTGGAAAAAAAACTGTCATGGACAAATAAGAGGGGGTCCAACAAGAATGAAAATAAAATTATAAGCAAAATTCAAAATTTATACTCTTTTAACACATGTTAAGCTTGATAAACATAAATAAAAATGAGTTTTAAAAAACTGCATCCAATTTCACTCAAATCATCATTAATTCTGGGACACTGTATTTACTTGTCTGACTAAACAGGGGAAGGAATTGCAGGTGGTGAACGTAGCTTCCAGAAGTGACCACATGGTCAAACTCAAATGGCTGTGAGTCACAAGAGCAGTTTGTTTTTTGTATTAACATTTTGCATTATATAGTTCAGACATGGATGACATAGAAAGCAGACATGCTGCCAGCCCATGCTGTGTTGTGCAGGATTGGAGGTGTGGAACATTAACAGGGCAGTTCTGGAGAATGGCTGAATGGGTTTGTTCTGCCTTTACCCAGCCATACACACACACACTTACACACACACATGGCCCAGTGATGTGCAGGATGGTAACATGTAGCATCAACAGGGCACTAACAAAAATTTTAATGTTCTCATTTCCTCTGCCAAATTGGACAAAAAGGTTTTCGTAAAATATTATATGCTACTTATAATGCATGAGTAGTGTCAATATTTTATCGTCAGAAAATGGCCTAAAACAAAGATAAAATCCAGTGCAGTATACTCAAGCAGGATTAATCTGCATTTCGTGGGGAGCCCATAGTCAGCATCAGAAATTTTTTTAGTTAACAGCAATTCAAGAAGCTTGATTAATGTTTGTTGCAAATTTGAAGGAAAACTACTGGATACCCTTCAAGTTACAGGCCTTAACACTGTGAAAATACTTTAAAAATGCGGTTCATCTGCCACTGAACCCGCATTAGGCAAGAAGTTGAAAATATTTTTGGCCTATAACACTCCATGGACCCTATGTAATGCATGTGTAACATTTCATTAAAATCGGTTTGGTGGATCTCAAGTTATAATGACATGACAGACACATCCTGTGTTTTATGTATATAGATGGCAACAAAAAACAGAAAACTTCTTCGCAAGATAAATTTACAATGAAAATATTTTACCTGTAGTACAATAGTCCTTTGTTCTCTATGCTCTTTCCTCTACTGCCAAGTAGTTAATGACTTAAGATGAAAAAAAAACACAAAGCAAGATATGCTTTTAAGCTGTTTTTAGATTGTCAACTATTTTCTGTTTTAAGAAATCTTTTTTTTTTTTGTGAAATTCGTTGAATTTAGCATAGTTGATTTGTTTTGGGTTATGCCATGCTGAAAATTCTAAAAGAAGATTGAAATGGACCATATATAGATAACTGTTGGCTAAAATCTTTAAGAAAAAGAAACTTTAAGAGCTTTAATTTATGTAGAAATAAAAATGATTAAGAACTAGATTTTAGATATACATAATTCTTCAACATAACAAAATTTAACCTAGAAGAGATTCCTTCCCCTTTGAAGGTAAATTCATCAGATAAAACACACGTTCAAATAACATCGAAAATGGTTAGTTGAAAAAATGTCAGCAGGCATTTTTATAAAATTCAGATTTAATTTTGTCTAAATGTTCTAATCTCAAATCAAAGGAAATAAAGTATCTAGCATCCAGTTTGATAATATTACTGCTTTTCCAATTCCTTGGTGGGATTTGAACACTGAGCATACGGAGTTGGAACAAATACCATGATTCATTCTATTTGATATTCTAACTATGCCAGTTCATAAAATACACAAGTTAAATCTTCTTTCCTGATACACAATCCTAATATAATTCAATGGTCTGTCATAAAAATGTGATTATATTAATTCATACTGGTTATTTGTGCTGTAGCTTTGCTTAATTGCATTAAAAGTCTCAATTTGATTTAATGGGAATGGTTAGCATTATAGAGTCCAAAATACATTTGATAATAACCTGATTTGTTTGTCTGATCTTATTTGTAAGAAAAACATTAATTAAACTTAATTACTGTATAACAAGTTTAATGTATCAAAATGGAGAATTAAAATGCTATGTCTATTAATTAACATTTCACAAAAATAAAGTAAGTCTGCCCATTTATTGTTGCTATTCAATTTGATTATTGTAATTTGTTTACTTTAAAGTGTATTTGATGGTGAAAGTATTCTAAGTATTGGATCAACTTCACACAACCAGCCATTTAACAATAATGAAGACTTGTATAGCAGTATAGTTGTAGGGCATGTGAAGAATCATTGTATCACAAAGGAAACTTTACAAGCTTTTAATCTAAAGTGTATTGGATCTCAAAAGTATTCCAAGTACTAGATCATCCTTAAACTACTAGTCTTTCATACATTTTGAAGACAATATAGTAATATACTAATAAAGTATTTAGCATAGGCCCTTTGAAAATGTTTGCTCATAGCATATGCTACTCTTGCTGCTAAAGTTTATTTAGTGTTATGTTAGTCTATAATAACTTATGGTGTTAGATGATTTGATGATATAACATCAGATGATCTACACAACAGATCATCACCATCATCATTATTATCATCATCATCATCATCATTATCATCATCATTGTCATTTAACATCCGTTTGCCATGCTGGCATGGATTGGACAGTTTGATGGAGTGGATCCAATGAAACAGAGGACTGTGCCAGGTTCCAATGCCTGCTTTGGCACATGGTTTCTATGGCTGGATGTCTTTCCTAACGCCAACCATTTCACAGAGTGACACAGTTATCTATGATGAACTAACACTGTCTATATATAAATTCATCCCAAACTTAAATATTCTCTTATGTTAGGAAAATTTAATTATGCAAAAATTATATATTTTAGTTTTGGCTTCAAATTTTGGCACAAGGCCAATAATTTCAGGGAAGGGTGTTAAGTCAATCACATCGACCCCAGTGCTCAACTGACATTTATTTTATTGACCCCAAAAGGATGAAAGGCAAAGAAGACTTTGAGAGGATTTGAACTCAGAATGTAAAGACAGATGAAATGCCACTAAGAATTTTGCCCAGCCTTTTTTATATTTTGAGAATGGAAGAGAGAAATATGATTTGGTGACCATCATACATTTTTAGTGCATTAATAATGCAAGTGAATTGAAATAACACTAAATGAGAAGAACAGCAGGTAATAAATTCTACACTTGAAGTAGAACATACTTTAGATTTTCTAAATGGAAGAAAATCGAGGAATCTGAGGAAATTGGTGGTGATTTGCTTAACAGTACAAAATTTGGTGCTTTGAACAGCTAGCACTACATTTAAATATATTTCCTACAATTCTTGACACATAATAAACACAAGACATGCACCCACGTGTGCATACACATACACATGCACATTCATACATATTATGTATATATATATATATATATATATATATATATATATAATACAAAGAATATATATACATGTATACACACATATATGTACATACTTACATCTATATGTGTATATATATGCATATCAGGGTACAGGACGTTAGAATAATGAACTACAGACAACGGAACGAACACATAGGAAAACGGAAAGCCACTTGGAATATTCCTTCATCAGCTGCCTCTATTCTAACCTGACGTTTCGAATATATATATAAGCATTACTACATGCTTTTTATACTGTGCATATCTAACTCTCAGCTATTCTCTCTCTCTCTCTCTCTCTCTCTATATATATATATATATATATATATATATATATATA
>NC_068983.1:61582128-61582758 GCF_001194135.2 Octopus bimaculoides | reverse complement strand
ACACACACACACACACACAGTGCAGGCTAATTAGGGTGAGTGGATATAGGATAGAAGGACAAGTGAGTGGACAGACAATCAGACAGATAGATAGATAGATAGATAGATAGATAGATAGATAGATAGATAGATAGATAGAGCAAGTGAGAGAGAGAGAGAGAGATAATAGGTATTAGTTTCTACAATAATAGTTAAGAATGACAGACAAGCTTAGGCAAAAGCTGGAATGCAAATAAGATGAAGACATACGGAGATAGCTCACATCAATACTTATTTTACTGACAATGAATTATACCTGAAAATACCTTTATTATATTGTTACTGTCTCATAGTTTTCACAGTGGAAATGAAAAATTGTGACAAAACCATAGTCAAGAACTTTCTGGAATATATCAGGATGTATTAGAAAAAAGAAAAGCAATATTGCAGCAAAATTGTTTTCAGCCTCTTATCATTTTCTTTCTATTTTATGTGCCAAAGGCATCAAACTGACATATTTTGGTTTTATACCAGCTCTAATTGGTTTCACAAAATTTAGCATACACACATAGACACTTATACATACATGCACATATAATGGTATCAGAGATGCATGTATGTGTATATATATATATATATATATATATATAT
>NC_068983.1:61579718-61582098 GCF_001194135.2 Octopus bimaculoides | reverse complement strand
TATATATAAATATCCCACTCATGCCAGCATGGAAGGCGGACATTAAACGATGATGGTGATGATGATGAGGATGATATATATATACATGCATGCATACATATATCACATATATGTATGTGTGTGTGTGTGTGTGTGTGTGTGTGTGTGTGAAAGAGAGAGAGAGAGAGAGAGAGAGAGAGAGAGTTGTCTAAGCAACCATAAGTCAGGGAAAAAATACACTCACATATCTCTCAATAGAGTGGTTATATTATCCAAAATATATAGTATTATTCATCTATTATGGCTGATCTTACCAATCGGTTTCGCAGAAGGAATACAATGGAGAGTTGTGTAACAATCCGATTATATAACCTTATGCTCATCAGAGTTAGCTAATATGGAAGGGAATATCTATGTATGTGTATGTGTGTATTCATATACATACATACATACACACACACACACACATACATGTATATAATAAGTAAAATTAATAATGTAAGAAAATGGAGAGTTGAGGATGTATAGTTAATTTATTTGTATCATAGTTTGTTGTTAAAATATAAATAAAAATAAATTTTTAAAAAACACAATAGAAGACTAAAAAAATCTACATATTTCGATTCTAGCCCCTTGGTAATGCATAATTCAAAGCATTTGGGTTAAATCCAATGTTAAGAATTGAAGCTGTAAGGGGTAGAATCTCTTCAGGGCTTTTGTTTTAATAATAACGAAAGTTACATCTTTGTTGAAGGGATTCAAATCTACAACTAAAGAAGTTTAACATGTTATTTCATATATATTGTGCATATGTATTTTCTAACGTTATAATTCAAGTAAGTAAAAATATAAATAAAATAAAATAAATAAACTTATTCAAAAATATGTATAATATGAATAAAATATTGTTGGACGTTAAACGATGATTATGATGATGGTGATGATGAAAATAAATAAATAAATAAATTAGGAAAATGCACAATAAATAATAAACTGTTATAATTGTATAATTTCCATTGGCTTGCTAGTAGATACTAGTAAATATTCATGTATACATCGTCATCATCATCGTTTAATGTCTGTTTTCCAAACTGGCATGGGTTGGATAGTTCGACTGGGGTCTGGGAAGCCAGGAGGTTGCACTAGGCTCCAGTCTGATCTAGCAGTGTTTCTTCAGCTGGATACCCTTGCTAACGCCAACTACTCCAAGAGTGTAGTGGGTGCTTTTTATTTGCCACCGGCACAGGGGCCAGAGGAGGCTGGCAATGACCATGGTCGGGTTGGTGCTTTTTACATGCCACTGGCACAGAAGCCAGTCAAGGCGGCGCTGGCATCAGCCACGTTCGGATGGTGCTTATGTTCATCAAATCATATTTAAATCAAATTTACATATGTGTTAGCATTTACTCAAATTTCAATATTTTATCTGTTAATAGATATATTATTCAAGTTAATATATATACACATAGACCTATATACACATGTACACAATATGCGTATATATTTTTATATATATATATTTAGGTTTAAGCATTGGTTAAATATACTAAGCATACATATATACATTTGTATATAATTCAGTATTTCTTCTAAAAGAGGGTAAAAACGAAAATAAAACAAAATAAAATAGAATGGGATAAATTGAAATACGATAATAATCTGTAATTTATAATATAATACAATATATAGAAATCTTAGAACACATATCTGTCAACTCATTTATTTATATACTAAGAAAATACCTATTACGTTTCTTTCTTATTTCTTTATTGCCCACAAGGGTCTAAACATAGAGGGGACAAACAAGGACAGACACCGGGATTAAGTCGATTACATCAACTCCAGTGTGTAACTAGTACTTAATTTATCGACCCCGAAAGAATGAAAGGCAAAGTCGACCTCGACGGAATTTGAACTCAGAACGTAACGGCAAACGAAATACCGCTAAGCATTTCGGCCAGCGTGCTAACGTTTCTGCCAGCTCGCCGCTTTATTGTTTCTTTCTGGTAAGTACTATGCGTATTATGTCATTGATTCATGTTTTTTTTTAAATCTATTCGTACTTATATCTTAGAATGCGCTTCTTGTCTGGATTTATGTTTTCTACAAATGATTTTTATATATCTTTTACTTGTTTCAGTCATTAGACTGTGGCCATTCTGGGGCACTGCCTTGAAGCATTTTTGATCAAATGAATCAACCCCAGTATTTATTTTTTTAAGCCTGGTACTTATTCTATCGAACACTTTTGCTGAACTGCTAGGTTATGGAGATGTAAAGACACCAACACTGGTTGTCAAGCAGTGACGAAGAGACAAACGCAAACACACACACACACACACACACACACACACATACACATACATACATACATACATACATATATATGTATATAGATACA
>NC_068983.1:61578199-61579277 GCF_001194135.2 Octopus bimaculoides | reverse complement strand
TTAGTCTTGACTATTAATTCTGCCAGGGAAATCATTAGGCCAGCGGATTTTCAAGATATAGCACCCCAGATCATCACAGATCTTCCTCCGTGTTTAACAGCCGAAAGAAGGCAGTCTGGGTCAAATGCTTCTTTTGGTCATCACCACACGTATACTCGGCCAGTGGTCAGAAATAAGATAAAGGATGAGTCGTTCAAGAAAATAACATTCTTTCACTGCTCTAGGGACCAGTTCTGTAGGTTTTTTCTCCACTCTAAATGCTTTGCAATGTTTGCTTTTGAAAGTAGTTGTTTTCTGATTGCAGCCCTCCTGTGACATCCGACTTTGTGCAGCTCCCAGCAAACAGTTTTTGTGGAAACTGGGTTCTCGAGGTGGTCATTAAGCTCAGCAGTAATTTTGGGAGCTGTACTTTTGTGATCCTTACTAATAATTCGAGTAAAAGTCCGATGATCCCTATCTGAAAGTTTTGGTTTTCTTCCAGAGTTTTGTTTCGACGAGGAGGTTTTTCCCTCTTTCTCAAAGGCTGTCATTACTTTCAAGACAGTACTTCTTGATACACCAAACATTTCGGCTGTTTTCGTTATGCTAGTGCCTGTCATATGAACACCAACAATTTGACTTCACAAAGCCTTTCTATATCTTTGCAAACGTTTTTTTAAAAAATACTATAAGATGTTTTTTTTAAATATAACATTGCTCGATATGACTTCAAGTTCTTTAAGTAGGAAATATTTTAAGCTTTCTCAATTTTTAAATTATTTTAATCGCTTTATTTGTACCTCTGATGAGAAAAATGCGACTATTTGTATCAGCTGGAAAACTTGCCCAATACAAACACACTCCTCAAAATGACCGTAAGGTTTTGTAATACTGCTCTTCTTTAGATTGTAAAATTGGAGTGCTTGAAGCCTAACATCTCGATGAATTTTTAATGTATTTTGAATTCCCGTGATAAAGGAACTTGACCTACAAAAATCAGACATCCATTTTGATTTTTGTTACATTTTACTCATATTGAGCACTAATTAGGTGCACTGCAACAAGGTTTTCCTTTTTTCTTATTATTCTATATATATAT
>NC_068983.1:61564224-61577520 GCF_001194135.2 Octopus bimaculoides | reverse complement strand
ATATGTATGTATGTATGTATGTATGTATCTATGTTCATTTTTATGGTTTTTTGATTTGTTATTAGTGTTGCTTAGTATGTTTTGCTAAAATTGTTGTTTCTTTTCAGATATCATCAGAAAAAGATAATTAAAATTCCTTAAAATGACAGATCTATTGTACTTTCAAAGAGGTCAAATTGTTGGTGTTCATATGGCAGGCACTAGCATAACGAAAACAGCCGAAATGTTTGGTTTGTCAAAAAGTACTGTCTTGAAAGTAATGACATACTAATTTCATTTCTTTCAAGCCTGCCTATGTCATCAGCATTCACGGCCCATGTTTCACTACTCTGTATCATGGCAGTTTACATACATGCATCATACAGTCTACCTTTCACCCTGAGCGAGAAGTCCTTAGTTGCCAGTAGAGGTAGGAGTTCCCTGAACTTTGCCCAGGCTATTCTTACTCTAGTCGCTATACGTTCAGAGCAACCACCCCCACTACAGACTTGGTCACCTAGGTAGCAGAAGCTATTATCTACTTCTAGTTTCTCCCGCTGGCATGTGATGGAATCTGTTTTCTGTACGTCTTCGGTGTTTATTGCCCCAGTGCATCTACTACACACAAAAACTATTTTTGCTGTTAACCTTCCTTTGATATTGCTGCACTTTTATGTGTCCATAGCTTACACCGGGTACATCGTATGGAGTTTCTACTCATGCCTATTCTACAGATCAAGCAGGGCTATCTACCTGAAGGGGGTTGTGATTTGACAGCCTTTCTACTTGCCAAGACTTTGGTTTTGGCTAGGTTAACCCTAAGGCCCTTGGATTCTAGACCTTGCTTCCACACCCTAAACTTCGTCTCCAGTTCTGGCAGTGACTCAGCTTTTAGAGTAAGGTCATCAGCATAGAGGAACTCCTAGGGTATGTGTGTCTGTGTGTTTGTGTGTGTGTGTAGATAAGTTATTAATATATTTACATGTATACATTTTAAAAAATACATTTAGTTTCGCTGACTCTGTCATTAATTCAAAGGGCTCTCTTTGAAAAGTAAAGCAAAGGGCAAATATGAGTGGGCTGGTGTTCAATGAGAACTATAAGTGAGATAATGAGAGACCTTTCCAAGCAGAGCCAGCAGAGAAGCTAGCTATTGATATTAACATTAGTAAGTATAGTTGATATTACTTTTAAGGAAGTGAAAGAAATGAAAAGCAACATGTCTGTGAAGTATTCTAGTTAATTGTTAAAAGTATCAAGGACATATTAAAAATAAAATAAATCACAGATGTCATGGTAGTTACTCACATACTTAATCATATAGGATAGTAGTACCAGTGTCAACAGCTAGAAAGATATGTACTATTAACCTACATGCAAGCTAGACCTCAAGTCAGCTGAAAGATTGGCTGAGATAGAATGGGATATTAAAAGTTGACTCCACTGCTATGAACATATACAGTGAATGAATGAATGGATTGAGTAATGCTGAGTAAAAAGTGATGTGTGTTGATAAATGGAGGTACACATAGGAGAGAAAGAGACCCACTTTTTTTTTTTAATTTTGTGGCTAAGTCAGAAGTGGCATATAGTTGATTGCAAGGGGTCTGAGACTGGGGTTAGCGCTTCATAGCTTATTGCAGGATGCCTGAGATTAGTGAATCAAGATATTAAGTTATCTGTTCTTCTGTACGTTCAGAGTTCAAATCCCATCGTGTATTGAAAAATGCAGATCTTTCTGTCATGAGTTGATAGTATCAGTTATTTGAAAATCCAATAGAAACAGTTTCTTTGGTTCACTCAGAAGATTAATTGCCGTCACCACCACCAGCACCACCACCATTTAGTAAGTTGAGCAACTGCTGGTTCCTTTGTTGGCTCCTGAATAAGACATGTAATAAGAATGGTAAAACCAAATCTCAAATGAGTTGCTGAACAAAAAATCAGAAACCTGGCCTCAATATTTGCAACAGAATGAACTCCAGGACTCCACTAAAGGCATCCAAAGGTCAAGAGTATTAAACCAAGTATATTTGTTGATTTATTTTGTTTTGTTTTTGATTTAATTTTTCTTTTCATTTCTGCTTCTTTTTTTAATTTTTTTCTTTTACTCCAGGTAAATATTTCATTGAACAGACATATAGCATTTGAGCAGTGGCCATCCCACTTTTTTGTGTGTCTCAGATTAATTGGCTAATGTGTCCTTTTTTTTTTTCCTTTTTCAAGAGTGTGGAGTGTAATTCAAATTAATTTAATTGCCCAAAAGCAAATTGGTAAAGTTCTTAAAGAGTTGGATAGGCTGCCTTCAGTGCAGGAATAAAATTTGCTTAGGGGTGGCAAACCCAGGTCCAACACAAGATGTTCAAAGTGTTTTCATTACCCTAGAAAAATAGTAGCAGGTGCTCTTGCACCCCTACATCCCCTGTTCCCAAACCTACAGCTTCCTTGTGGTACTTGTTCTGTCTGTCTATGCCCTGAGTTCATATCCTGCCAAGGATAACTCTGCCTTTCATTATGCCAGGGTCAATAAAAAAAGTAAAAATCCTGGATGGTGGGTTGACATCAGACAGAATGCTTTGTGATATCTGTTCTTCTGTACATTCAGAGTTCAAATCCCATCGTGTATTGAAAAATGCAGATCTTTCTGTCATGAGTTGATAGTATCAGTTAATTGAAAATCCAATAGAAACATAGTTTCTTTGGTTCACTCAGAAGATTAATTGCCTTCACCACCACCAGCACCACCACCATTTAGTAAGTTGAGCAACTGCTGGTTCCTTTGTTGGCTCCTGAATAAGACATGTAATAAGAATGGTAAAACCAAATCTCAAATGAGTTGCTGAACAAAAAATCAAGCAGTGCTGGCAAAGCCATTCAACCTATACTAGTATAGCAAAATGGCCAGAGAAGATAATATTGATGGTAATTATGAAACTTATGTTGTTATTGAGACTCAGGTTAGTTTGACTGAGCAGATACATAATTGTTTCTCATTTAAGCAAAGGCCAGCAATTTTAAGGGGACAATTTACTTGGTACCACCAACCCCAGTACTTGATCAGTGTTTCATTTTATTGATCACAAAAAGGATGAAAATCAGAGTTAACCTCAATAAGATTTGAGAAATACTGTCTGCCATTTTTACCAATGCTCCAAAAATTCTGCTGATTTAATACTGTGAGTAGATTTATAAGAAAAAATTATCTCACTATAAGTTTTCTGTCTTTATCTTGGGCATTGCACATCCAGAACTACATTATCCAATGCGGTGTACCTTTCCATAATCTTTGGGTTTATTGTTGAAAGAGATTTGGCTGTTATTTCTTGTATGTTGAGTGTTCATGTAGAGGATTCTTGATAGCAAGGGAATTATATTGCAGAGAGAAAGTTCAACACAGTAGCAGTTTTAGAAGAAGGTTGGAACTAAGAGATACAATGGTTGAAGAAGCAACAAGTGGAGTAGAGAAAGTGAGATATGATTATTTTCATATGACAAGAAACTATTGTAAGATAAGAAAAGACAAAGAGCATGGCTGCAGAGTGGTAAAGGAAAGATGATGATGATGATGAAGAAGAAGTGGTAGTAGCAGCAGCAGCAGCAGCAGCAGAAGCAGTAGTAGTAGTAGTAGTAGTAGTAGTAGTAGTAGTAGTAGTAGTAGTAGTAGTAGTAACTGCAGCAGTGACAACAGCAACAGCAGTAACAGTAGTGATAAGGTAGAAAAATGGTGCTAATAGCAGTACTAGTAGTTGTGGTGTCAGTAGAAGTAAAAGTAGTAGTCATAGTTGCAGCAACAACAGCAGCTGTAGTGGTGATGATGATGGTGGAGATTATGACAGCAAGCAGCAGCAGCAGTAGTAGTAGCAGTAGTAGTAGTAGTAGTAGTATCAAGAAAATGTATTCACCCATACTAATTATATGCAATACTTATTTTTTTTTTTTTTTTTTTTTTACTTTTCTGATCAGTTTTAGAGACATATCAGTGCCTGAATTGGCTTCTAATCTCATTTTAGTTGAAGGCCTGAATTATTAGAAATGTCTGAAATCTTTGGTAAATTCTCTTATTAAATCACACAGGTTACTGAATTCTGAAACCATTAACATATGGACAGATTCACAAGAATTATCCTTTTTTTATTACAATTTCGACAAAACATACTTCTGTTGCAATTATCCTTCAAATTTTATCTCTAAAACAGTCATATTTCTTCATCTTCAGTCTATAAATTTCTTCCAAGATGTTTGCCAATCTTCCTTCATTGTTGTTTACATAGAAGAAATCTCTTAAACAAGAAGTTCACCAATCAATATTGAATCTATCATCCACTGGGATTGTGTGACACATTTCTGGGTTGTATTTTAATGCAGACTGGATGCAAATATGCTGACTATGAAACAATTGTATAGTGTTAATTCTACATGGAATATTTTCTTTCTTTTGCTCCAAAACAGACTTTTCAAAATATATACCATGGCATGCTTGTGGGTTACATATGATCTGCAGGTGTGCTGCAAGTTTCCAAGCTGGAAGTTGGAAAATACCTGAGCATTTAATGAACCTGAGTGTTTTTAATGTATTGTACCGATGCAAACTGCAATGAATACACCCATTTCTCTTTTAAAACAATTTTAATGTTTGAGTTTTTTTATAGACATCTTTCAAATTTTGGCACAAGGCAGTTTTGAGATGAAAGGCAAACATGATCTTGGCAGACTTTAAATACATGCATGCACAGACAGACAGAAAGACAGATATGCATATAGGAGCAGGCAAGGCCGAATGGTAAGAAGTTTGCTTCCCAATCACATGGTTTAGGGTCCAATTCCAGTGTATGGCACTTTGGACAAATGTTTCCTACTATAGCCCCAGGCCAATTATCATACATGTATATATATTGGGGAGGGGGATTGGCATTTGTTACTGTCTCCTTACCTTGATATCACATAATAGCTGTAAAGGTCAGTCATGCAAGTTGTACTCTTCATTTCAAATTTTCAAAGAAAGTATGGCTGGTCACCTTTTATCTATGCTAGCATGGGTTGGACGATTTGACTGGGGACTGGCGAACCAGATGGAAACACCAGACTCCAATCTGATCCAGCAGAGTTTCTACAGTTGGATGCCCTTCCTAACGCCAACCGCTCCGAGAGTGTAGTGGGTGCTTTTTACGTGCCACTAACAGGGGAGCCAGTCCGGCAGTACATCATCATCATCATCATCGTTTAACGTCCGCTTTCCATGCTGGTATGGGTTGGACGGTTTGACTGAGGACTGGCTAGCCAGATGGCTGCACCAGGCTCCAATCTGATCGAGCAGAGTTTCTACAGCTGGAAGCCTTTCCTAACACCAACCACTCTGAGAGTGTAGTGGGAGCTTTTTCGTGTCAGCAGCACGAGGGCCAGTCAGGTGGTACTGGCAATAGCCACGCTCAAATGGTGTTTTTTACATGCCACCTGCATAGGAGCCAATCCAGCGGCATTGGCAATGACCTCGCTCAAATGTTGTTTTCCACATGCCACCAGTACAAGTGCCAGTAAGGCGATGCTGACCAGCGTTCAGCCAAGCCTGATTTTTCTTTCTTGGCCGGCTGTTGTCCATGCAGCATCAATATTCCTCCCTGTGCCTGTGAAATCTTGTATCCCTGCCATAAGGTTTTATTTCCACACACGCCAGTTTAATTTAATTTGTCCTTAGTCGAAAGACTCCTGTTGTTATGTCCTTTTATTATTTTTATTGTATTTGTGTAACGTTGTCCATTTTATCCATCCTTGTTTTTGTATACATTCGCTGCTTTCTTCCAAGGAATCTAATGCCCTTAGCTTAGCTTTTCCTTGAGGCTGGCCAGATTGGAGCAATCTCAAGTATAATCAGCTGAAATTGCGAAGATAATCTGGTACTCGACTGAGGAAAGAAAACTTTGAATAACTTGTCCTTGATTTCTTTGTATCGTCTGTCTGGATGTTTTGTTGTCCCATTTTTGTATCACCTAACTGTCCAGATGTTTTGTTCTCTTGTCCCATTTTATATTATATATATATATATATATATATATATATATATATATATATATATATATGTATGTATTTATATTTATATGGAGCCTGGTGTTGCCATCCGGTTTCACCAGTCCTCAGTCAAATCGTCCAACCCATGCTAGCATGGAAAGCGGACGTTAAACGATGATGATGATGATGATGATATATATAGATGCAGGCATGGCTGTGTGGTAAGAAGCTTGCTTCCCAAACTGCATGGTTCCTGGTTCAGTCCCACTGCATGGCACCTTGGGCAATTGTCTTCTTCTAAGCCTTGTGTGTGGATTTGGTAGATGGAAACTGGAAGAAGCCTGTGGTATATATATGTATATGTGTGTGTGTGTGTGTGTGTACACCTTAACATCCATTTTTATATTCTGTTGAAGGAGGCATACAGCTTAGTTAAAGTGTTGGATTTATAATCATAAGATTGTGGTTTCAATTCCAAGCGATGCATTGTGTTCTTGAGAGAAAACACTTCATTTCAAGTTGTTCCAATCCACTCAGCAAGCAAAGATGAGTATCCTTGGGATGGACTGGCCTCTTGTCCAGTGAGGAGTAGGGTGTGGACCAGAGAATCTGGGAAACTGATGCTATGAGTCTATATGACTAAAGAAGGAGCTTTATCCTTTTTTTTTTTGTAAGATGAAGAGATTGTCATACTTGTATCATTATTCATTGTGATCTTTTGTCATCTCATATGTGCAATCCACCAGCCAAAGATCAATCTGATTTCAACACTTCTATATTTTCCCACTCCAGTACAGTTGTTTTTGTTTACATTAAAATTAATAATAACCAGCTTTTCTCTTTCTTTCTCTCTCTCTCTCTGTCTCTCTCTCTCTCCCCTCTCTGTCTCTCTCTCTCTCTCTCTCCCTCTCTCCCCACCATGGTCTCATTTTTATGCAGGTTTATATTACATACTCATTTCTCCCTCTTATCTTCTACATTCAGGACCCTTGTCTCTATACCATGCAACATCATATTCATTCCTTAAGTTTGATCAATACAACAAGAGAAACACCTAGAGAAACTCTTTGTTGCTATAGAAACAGAAACTAAGAAGCTGTATCATGTGTGTGTGTGTGTGTGTTTGTGTGTGTGTGTGTGTGTGTGTGTGTGTGTGTGCGTGTTTTTGTGTGTGTGTATCACCAAAGGCATCAAAAGCTTAAGTGACTTCCATCAATTGAAATCAGTTTACAATCTAAACTTGCCAGGAGCTTTCATGTTCCACAACCCTCATCCAATTCAGTTGCAAATATAAACAGCCATTCTACTTTGAAATTGTGTTGTAAACAAGTCACATTTCTTTCAAGCCAGGAAACATCAACAAAAACTGAGCTAATGTTTCATTCTCAATATAGGATTTTTTTCTCTTTTGTCTTCTGTCTTTTTTAAGTTTTCTTTTAAGAATCGAGGATATTATTAACTTGATGATATTTTTTGAAAGAAATTATTAACAAGCCCAGTCATTTATCTATTTCTACTTGACACTTTTGTTTATTTAATTCATGATGAATCCAGTTTGTATTTACATACATACATACATTAGCTCTGGCAGAGACAAAATTGGTCCTCAAATACAGAACCACCCACATTGCAAAATGCTACCGGCCAATTGCATACCAGAACTTAATGTATAAGATATATACAGCATGCTTAAACCTCTTCTCCCAGGACCATTGTGAAACCAATAACATCATCACAGCAGAACAAGCAGCTGGGAAGAAGGGAGTCTGGGGATGTACCGAGCAATTGTTAATCAAGAAAACTGTGATGTCAGAGGTGCAAGTACATAGGAGGAACCTAGTTTCAATGTGGCTAGACTACAAGAAAGCCTTTGACTTTGTTCTCCACTCACGGATGCTAGAGGCCCTTCAACTTGCTAAAGTTCCAGTGAGCATAGTCAAAGCCATAGCTGACCTGACTTCATCGTGGGCCACCATCTTGAAACACAAAGAGTGACTGTATTATCACTGATAGAATGCATTATCACAAAGGCTTATTACAAGGGGACAGCCTCTCTGTGATGTTATTTATACTTTCTTTAAACACCTTGTTATTCATGTTAAGGAAGTCTGAAGGATATCTCACTGGTTCACAAGGAAACTGATATACCAAAATTACACACTGTTTCTTTGTGGATAACTTGAAACTTTATGCAAAGAATATGCATGAGATGAAAAAGAGCCTTGACCTAGTTACAACATTTCCAAAGGATGTAGGGTTGGACGGTCGTGAAAAGGGTGAAAACTATAAACCAGACTAGCAACATCTCCAGCAATGATTTGACCGTTTCCCCTATATCTGATGAAGAATGTTACAGGTGTCTAGGAGTGGATGAAAACATATCTTACAATGGCACTTGTAACAAAACATGTGTCACTAAAGAATATAACAACCAAATAAAGAAAATTTGGACCTCAAAACTCTTTGCATTCAATAAAACAGTAGCCCCAATGTATTTGCAGTGCCAGTAAACATACCAACATTTGGGCTGCTTGATTAGATGGTTGATGAGATCTGAGCTATTGATGAGAAAACCCGAAAAATACTAACAAGCACACATAATTTCCACATAAAGTGATGTAAACCACCCCTACCTAAAATGAAAACAAGGCGGCAGAGGCTTAACGTTGATCCAAAATGCCTTTGAGTGTCATATCATATCCTTTCAGTAACATCTTTTAACCACAAAGTGTTAAAGTGCATCCCTTGACCAAGTTTGCATATATGTGGCTGATAACAACATAAGACTTGAAAAGCAGGTCGTTGAGCAACATTCCTTGTCTGATAACCTTAAATACATACCCAAAGAAGTCACATGACTCTACCACAACATATCATCAGATGAAAGAATGGGCCTATATGAGCAGAAGATTATGCATGAATATGTTAATAGAAAGCTCTGAGATGATAGTAATATTGATCATCAAAGCAGTCTGTCATGGACCAATAGCTGGATTACTACCTCCTGCTTTGAAGGGTATGTGTTTGCAATCCAGGAACAAGAAATATTAACCATATACCTGATACACAAAAGGGATAGAGATGCAAGAAAACCAATAAACTGTGACAACCGATGCAGACTTTCTGGAGTTAACACTGAAGATATCACCCACATCTTAAGCAGATGTCCAATAATGTCATCATGGTATTATCTACCGATGAGACATGATGTTGTAGCTAGGACACTCTATAATGAAATCCATCAGAAGGATAACCCACAGAACAGTACGGTAGAAGCCATAACCACACATAATAAAAAGGAGTACTGGTGGAATGTCCCAGTGAAAACCTCAACAGTGAAAGCACAACAGGCCTGATATAATGATTTGGAATAGAAAAGAGAAAGTGTGGACAGTTGTGAAAATTAGCTGCTCAGCAGGTGTTAACATAAAGCTGAAGATCAGTGAAAAAGAGAATATCCATGCTGATCTATTGAGAAATCTGCAGATTAGAAGTTCAGGTTTATACCTGTAATTATTGGGACCTTGCAATACATAACACACTGCCTAAATACCAATCTTGAGACATTAGTCTTCTCAAAACCAGAAAGGTGGAAGCTAATTCTAAGACTATAGATCCAATCCATCACTGGAACTGTAAAAATCTGTAAAATTTCCCAGAAGTTTATCAATTAAATATATATGAGCACATCTAGATATGCAGCTATATGCATAAAAATATATACATAAAACACAACATACAAATCTGCACATATACATACATCCATACATACAAAAATACCCTGTTGTTTATGTTGAAATTCCAATGAAGGAGCTTTGGATTTAGGTTAGAAACCAGTTCTTTCTCTATTGGCAAGAAATCTTGAAATAAAACTGAACAATGACATGCATACACATGCGTGTGTGTGTGTGTGTGTGCGTGTGTGTGTGTGTGTGTGTGTGCGCATGTGTGTATTTATTTTTTACCTTTTACTTGTTTTACTCATTATATTGCGACCATACTGGGGTACCACCTTGAAGAATTTACAGCCGAATGAATTGACCCTAATACTTATTTTTTTTTAAAGCTTGATACTTATTCTCTCGGTCTCTTTTGTTAAACTGTTAAGCTACCAGGATGTAAACACATCAATACCAGTTTTCAAGTGGTGGTGGAGGACAAACATAGACACAAAGACACATATACATACACACACACACACACACACACACACACACACACACACACACACACATATATACAACGGACTTTTTTCAGTTTCTATCTACCAAATCTATTCACAAGGCTTCAGTCGGCCCAAGGCTATAGTAGAAGTCACTTACCCAAGGTACTATGCTGTGGGATTAAACCTGGAACCATGTAGCTAGGAAGCAAACTTCTTATCACACAGCCATGCTTGTGCCTATTTGTTGAAGAAAAATATCAGTTTCTTACAGTTGATACTGTTTGTAACACAAAACCAGATAACCAATTTAATATTATATGAGAAGATATCAGAGAAGATTTACCAAATCCTACTATTTACATTGGTGAAGGAATACTGCAAGGTTTTTTTCTGACTTTTGTTGTTTGAGTCACAGAAGACAGGTTCGACTGAACAGTCCTATGGTATAGCTGTAACTTCACAAAATATTCACTCCACATTTCTACACAGGATCAAACATGCATTTATTGAACTTTTCTTTTTCTTTCATGATTGTTTTATTAGATGATCATCAACCATTTGAGTGTTCATGTTTGTGCATATTATCAACAGGTAGTCAGCCTTCTGGATAAGATCTATTGAATGCAACATTTCTTCTAACTACCTCTAATGAAGTGATTAAGCTCAGGCCTGTATGCTAATGAACTATTTTTCAGTTTTAAGTGCATTGTTTTTCAGCTTCGGGTCAGCTCAAACCAACAATGGGATCCATCAATAAGAACATCTTATTACTATATTACATCTTTAGGGTGGTAGATTGACAGAATCATTGCAGCATTAAAAAAAAAAGTGCCCGGTAGCATTTTGACCAACTCTTTGCGTTCTGTGTTCAAATGCTGAAGTCAACTTTGCCTTTCATACTTTCAGAGTCATCATCATCATCATCATCATCATTTTCATCATCGTTGCCATTGTCATTTAATATCTCTTTTCCATGCTGGCATGGATTGGACAATTTGACCAGAGTCAGCAAGCAGGAGAGCTGCATCAGATTCCAGTCTGATGTGACATGGTTTCTATGGCTAGATGCCCTTCCTAACACCAACCACTTTACAAATTGTGCTGGGTGTCTCTTATGTGACACCAGCATAGGTGCTTTTGCATGGCACCAGCATGAGTGCTATCATATGGCACTGGCAAAGAAGCTTTTTATTTGGCACCAGCACAGGGCTCTTGCAGGCTAATCTTCTTCAGCAGGGGAGAAGTGGCATTAACTACTCTGTTGTGGAGGACAGGTCTTGCATTGAGCAAGGCACTAGATATCTTGGTCCTCTGTCAATAAAATATAATACTAGTCAAGTGCTGGTATTGATGCAATGAACCCCCACCCTCAAAACTCTTGGCTTTATGCCTGAATTATTAATGATTACATAAAAGCTTTAAAATTCGGAAGTTTGAGAAGAAATACAAAGTAATTTTTAAGGAGTGGCTGTGTAGTAAGTAGCTTGCTTAACAACCACATGGTCTCGGGTTCAGTCCCACTGTTGGCACCTTGGGCAAGTGTCTTCTACTATAGCCTCAGGCCAACCAAAGCCTTGTGAGGGGATTTGGTAGACGGAAACTGAAAGAAGCCCATCGTATATATGTATATATGTATGTGTGTGTATAGGTTTGTGTGTCTGTGTTTGTCGCCCTAACATCGCTTGACAACTGATGCTGGTGTGTTTAGGTCCCCATAACTTAGCGGTTCGGCAAAAGAGACTGATAGAATAAGTACTAGGCTTACAAAGAATAAGTCCTGGGGTCGATTTGATTCAACTAAAGGCGGTGCTCCAGCACGGCCAAAGTTGAATGACTGAAACAAGTAAAAGAGTAAAAGAGAGAGTAAAGCTTAATATTACTTTCATCTTTTGTAATGTTATTGCAAAAGACATGAACAACACAAGTGCATAATACCAAAACAAGAATTTATTATATATCATTGATTATTGTTACATCAAATAAAGATGATTGTTATCCCATTCCTTTAGATTTATTTTTGATATTTGAATGAACCAGCCAAGAAGTAATATCCACAGTGATGGTTCAGATTTAATGCCAAGTGGAAAGTAATGTAGTAATGTCTTTCCTAGGAAGAAGAAATCATTAGAAAACATGAAGAAATAGCAAGTAGATGTATGTCTTTGCAGGTATGTCATAATTGTTAGCAGTAAGAAAAGTACTAAATGGAAAAATATGACATGGCAGATCATAGTTGAATCAGCTGGAAAGAAAAAATATTGTAACAAGGAGAATTTGATTTCAACGTTTTGGGGAAAAAAATATAAAATATATAAAAATAGAAGAGAAGAAAATGTATAATAAAATAAATCAAAATCTAATAATAAAATAAAACAATTCTCTTGGAGAAACTGCAAAGAAGAAAAAAAGCTTGATGGGAAAATGATTGAGAGAATATAAGAAACAAAATCATACATTGGCATATTCATGAAAATGAAAATGATAAAAAAATATACGAACACCACTTTTGTTCCTATTCTGCCAGCAGCTATTCTAATGGAGACATTTACAGAGAGGTGGAATAATTTCTTTGATATTTAGTTGCTTGTTATTCAGAAAGGAAGTTACGTTGGAGAATGTAACAAGAGGAATCTTGAGACGTTTTCACTGAGTATGTTTGCTATTTCTGTGATGTGAACATAATTTTTTCTCAGCTGCTCCATTACCTATTTATGGTTGATTTATGGAACAAATGAGATGAAACCTAAGATTGATAGATAACTCAAGGTGATCGAGGAGATTGGGAGGTGAAGAAAATGGATATTGTTTCATTAGAGTTGTTGAGAAGATTATTGTTGCGGATGTTGTTGTTTTTGCATTTATTATTATTATTATTATTATTATTATTATTATTGTTATTGTTCAGTAGTTTTATTTTTATAACGTGCTTTCACTTCACTACCGAGCGCAGCTCTGTGTGCCTTGGGTATGTGCTGTGGTTTGCTGTGATGCTCTTATGGTTACTGTATAGAAAGTGTTTTGCGTAGGATGTGTGCAGTGCCCAGTAGTGCAATTTTCTGTATGTTATATATATTTGTAAGTCCTGGTGTTTTTGTTATGTATTTGTCTGAATATTTTTTTATTATACCTAAGGCACCTACTATGATAGG
>NC_068983.1:61563479-61563984 GCF_001194135.2 Octopus bimaculoides | reverse complement strand
CATGATCTTTGACAACTATATCTGGTCTATTTTCCTTAATTTCTCTATCTGTGTGTATTGGCATATCCCAGAGTATGGTTGCTTTCTCGTTTTTTGTGACCTTTCCTGGCGTGTGTTTATACCATCTTTTTTCTGTTGTTATTCCATAGTGTTGGCATAGCTTCCAGTGTATATAGGTCCCAGCTTTGTCATGTCTGTGAATATATTCCTTCTTAGCCAGGACTGGGCAGCCAGAGATATGATTTATTGTTTCTTGTCCATCTCCACATATTCTACAGTTACTTGTTATGTTTCTTTTCATTATATGTTTTTGGTAATTTCTGGTGGGGAGGCTTTGGTCTTGTGCACTATTATTATTATCATCACCATCATTATTATTAAAAGAAAATACCAAATAAATGACCGCATTATAAGAAATACTAAGAAATAAAAATTAACGATCCCTCTCTCTCCCTCCTTCTCTTTATTTCACTCTCTAATTCTCTGTCTCTCTATTTACATGTGT
>NC_068983.1:61562143-61563379 GCF_001194135.2 Octopus bimaculoides | reverse complement strand
CTTCTCTTTATTTCACTCTCTAATTCTCTGTCTCTCTATTTACATGTGTGTGTGTGAGTGTGTGTGTGTATGTGTACATGTGCAAGTAAAAAAATACAGAGGGAGAGCAACATATACATACATACATATACATACATACATATAAACCAGTGCTCTATGAGTTACAACAAGAGTTCCAGTTGATCCAATCAACAGAACAGCCTGCTCGTGAAATTAACTTGCAAGTGGTTGAGTACTCCACAGACACATGTACACTTAACATAATTCTCAGGGAGATTCAGTGTGACACAGAATGTGACAAGACTGACTGTTTGAATTACAGGTACTTCTCATTTTTGCCAACTGAGTGGACTGGAGTAAGGTGAAATAAAGCACCTTGCTCAAAGACACAATACAACACCAGGAATTGAACTCACCAGCTTATGATCATGAACCAAATACCCAAGCCACAAACCCACATGCCTTCTCTTATATATATATATATATATATATATATATATTTCTATATACACACATATATATATTTGTATGTATGTGTGTGTGGTGTGATGGAGGAAAAAGACAACGAGAAGCAAAAGGGAGAAAGAAATACAGTGATTTTACCTTGTCAACCGTGGCGGGATAAACGATCACTCCAGATCAAACCATGACTTCTACGCATGCCGTCTCTGCTCGAACTGACCATATGTGCTCGCTGTCCACGCATCCGCCTGTGACGACTTCCGCTGGCCCCTGCAGTCTTCACTTCCGTTTGCTTCATCCGCGATCCCTCTCCACCAACAGCACATAGCTCATCACAGCCCATAACACCACATGTAACACCACATTGTGTATATGTATGTACATTGTTCATCAAGGTAAATTCCTTCCATCCTGCCCTTATCTTCTGCAATGTTTCAGCATCCTTTATTCAAGTGCCATGTTTGTGTGCTCCAAGTAGATGCACTCTATTAACTTCTTGATTTCATCATGTCTCACCTCTGTTCAGCCTTGTGCTATGTCTTCAGACTGCATTCTGTTTTTAGTCACTTCAATGGAATAATTCTATCTGCACTCTTACACACAAGTGAGATCTGGACTACTACAAAGAAAGAACATCGATTAGCTACAATGCAAAGGGCCATGGAAAGATCCATGCTAGGAATATCATTGCAAGAGTGTATCCGAAATGAAGTAGTTCAAGATAAGAGCAGAGTGAATGATGAGATTGCAGAATACTGAAAATACAAGTTCCAC
>NC_068983.1:61547572-61561827 GCF_001194135.2 Octopus bimaculoides | reverse complement strand
GATACATGCATACTTACATACGAACACACATACATACTTACATATGTATGTACATAGATACATAGATGCATGCATATATACAAACACACATACATACATATGTACATAGATATATATACATACATACACGCTCATATATATATATATACATACACATACACACACTCACACACACACTCACACACACACTCATACATATGTACATACGTACATACATACACACATACATATGTACATACAAGCACACACACACACACACAGATACATACATACGTATGTACGTACATACACATATACACAGACACACACACATACATATGTACATACATGCAGACATACATACATACATACATAAATACGTACATACATACATACACACATACATACATACATACATACATATTCTCTTTGAAGTACAATTTCTTATTTTTTAAGATGACAAGTCGTAATCTAAAACATTCCATTTTGTTTTCTTCCTCCTCTCTTCTACATTTCTGCTTACAAGTGAACTGAATATTAAAATATAAAATATATGGTAGTTTTACTAAGGTAGTTCAGCTGATGTTTTGGAATATTAGAATTAATACTATCAAATGCTCAGGTCACAATGACATGACAATAAGCAATCATGTGCAGTGAATACATAATATTCAGTATGAAAAGTAATGAAGAGTTGAGTATCATGGCTCACAAGACCAAGACAGTGCTTGTAATAACGAGAGACTTATAAAAACAATCAACTGCAGTTCTTACTAACTTCCAGTACTGATGTTTATGTCTGGTTAATTATCCTTAATGACCACATCAGCAGCATAGAATGTGCACTTCAATTTCACAATAAATGTGTGTGTGTGTGTGCGCGCGTGTGCGTGTGTGTGTGTGTGTGTGCACGCATGCATGTTTGTGTGTCTGCTATGTTAAGTCTCTCTAGAATGCTACTGATAACATGGAACTCAGTACAACCTGTTGCATGGATGAGTCATTGACAACTAAACTGGTAACCTCACCAAGCCTAATTTTTTGGATACGCTGTGAGATACAAAGAAAAAGACACATTAAAGGTTTTAATGAACTCATAGGCGTCAATGGCCATCCAATTGTGAGCAGATGTGCATTTCTGAAAAAATGTAGGTATCTTTGATAGGAAAAGTCTGAGATAGGGTACTCTGAAATCAAACCTGCAGGTAATGGAGCTGTCAGTCATTTTGTAATGTTTGTCATTGGATTCCAGTTACTGATACTTAGAGAGTGGGATCAGGGCTGGTTTTAAGCTTGAGCGGAAGATGTTATGTTGAAGTTTTAGTATATCACTGTGGTTAATGGTGAAGCCTCAAGCCCTCAACAAATTTGAGCTGGAAGACTGGCATACAACGCAAAGCATAAAACATCAATCTTCAGCTTTTGTAGAGTAGAGGGTGCCACTGACAATTTCCATCTGGTTTATCTTGTCTCTCTATGAAAGTCTTGTGGCAATGGATGTGTGGCAACACATTCAAGCTTAACCAGTTAGAGGTGAATAGTCACAAATCTAAACACATGCTGGCAGGAAACTTTTTTCTAATGTTATTGTCATATTTTCATGAATAGAAATTATGCTGGTCAGTTCAATGTGACTTATTGCACTTCATCAAAAGCAGGTATGAACAAATACTTAATACATGTAAGCTATAGAAACCCTATAGAAGTTTTGAATCTCATCTGTCACATATGGTTGTACCAAGCACAGGTCAATTGCTGGTCTTACGAGTTATCTCAAAACACATAAATGTAATGGAGATTATCAGAATGAGGTTGATTAAGGCAGATACCATCTGTCAAAATTATACAATCATGTATTATGTATATGTGCATGCATGCATGATACAGTAATGAATGCATGTATCTCCCCCCTCTCTCTCTCTCTCTCTCTCTCTCTCTCTCTCTCTCTCTCTCTCTCTCTCTCTCTCTCTCTCTCTCTCTCTCTCTCTCTCTCTCTCTCTATATATATATATATATATATATATAATGAATCTCTGAACGATGTATAAACAGTAGCTGCACGACAACGTGAAGTGTATTTGCCACTTAAATGCATCTAACCACTAAGGGTGAATGCTACTGTAGCTTGTAGCCCCAGGAGAACATCTAAGTTTAATCTTGTTTATAATAATATATATAATGTAGCCAGCCCACTTATGCATACCTTTCCTTCTTTGGACACAAAACCCTGCTTGCGAAGACCTGTTGAGGCAAGTGAAATCAAAATCGAATTTGAACCAAATTCGACAACTGGCAACCATGCCAACCTTCCTTCATTGGACACTAAACTCAGCTTGCAAAAACCTGTTGGGGCAAGTGAGATCAAAACTGAACCAAATTCGATGACTGGTACCCATGCCAGTGGAGCGCTAACACCACCATTTGAGTGGGATCACTGCCAGAGCAGCATTCCCGCTTCCGTGCCGGTGGCACGTAAATAGCACCATTTGAGCGCAATCATTTCCAGCTTCGCCTTACTGGTACTTGTGCCAGTGGCATGTGAACAAAACATTGGACTGACTCCTGTGCAGGCGGCACGTAAAAAACACCATTTGAGCATGGCCGTTGCCAGTACCGCCAGACTGGGCCTTGTGCCGGTGGCACGTAAAAGCACCCACTACACTTGGAGTGGTTGGTGTTAGGAAGGGCATCCAGGTGTAGAAACTCTGCCAGATCAGATTGGAGTATGGTGCAGCCATCTGGTTCACCAGTTCCCAATCAAATCATCCAACCCATGCTAGCATAGAAAGCGGACGTTAAATGATGATGATGATGATGATGAATGTACGTGTGTGCGTGCGTGCTTTATTGAAGGTGCATGGCCCCTTGGTTAGAGTGCTGGGCTCACAATTATGCGATAATGAGTTCAACTTCCAGACCAGGCTGTGTGTTGTGTTCTTGAGCAAGACACTTTATTTCACATTGCTCCAGTTCACTCAGCTTTAGAAATGAGTTGAGACATCACTGGTGCCGAGCCATATCAGCATCAGCATTTGTTTTTCCCTTGGATAACATCGGTGGCATGGAAAGGAGAGGCTGGCATGCAGGGATGACTGCTGGTCTTCCATAAACATCCTTGCCCAGACTTGTGCTTTGCGGGGTAACTTTTTAGGTGCAATCCCATGGTCATTCATGACTGAAGGGAGTCTTTGCTTTATACATACATACATACATACATATATATATATATATATATATATATATATCCTCATCGTCATCATCATCATTTTATGTCCATTTTCCATGCTGGCATACATAGAGATAGAGAGAGAGAGAGAGAGAGAAAGAGAGTAAATTTATAAATATAAGCAATTCAACATTAAATTGAAGAATTTCTCACTAACTTTTTTAGTTGAGTACATATTAATTTTTACATAGGAAAATTTAACACCAACCTCAAAGTCTTGGCTTACAGTCTGATGACAGGTACTAAGCTGAATCTTCACAGTCACAGTCAACTCTTTCCCTGCGAACATTAATTAGAGTGTGTGTGTGTGTGTGTTAGTGGGGGGTTTCTCTGTGTGTGTTGTTGCATGTGTGTCTATATGCCTCATTGTTCATGAATTTTATATCAACAAAGTTTGCATTCAGATGTGTTTCTATGTGCATATATATTGACAACAAAATCAATTTTGAAGGGAAATCATTTACATGTGTACATAATTAAACATAATTTCAGCAAATATTTTTCCTCTCTTTTGCAATCAATTTTTCTGTCTCTCTCTCTCTCAATCTCTTTTAACTACTTCCGTCACCACCACTCTCTTTCTCTCTCTCTTTTCTTCTCCCTTCCTTTCCTACTTCTATATCCACTAATGTTCATTATTGGGGCCTAAATATGATAATAAGAGATTAGTTTTAATTTCCATTCCAATAGCATTTTCTGTATATACCTGAAATAATTAAATTGGAGAAGGACCAGATGGTGGTGGATGGCAGTTTGCTACATAAAATACTTTGAGTCAATTTAATCAGTTCTTTTCCATTCTGAGTTCAAATCCTACAAATGCTGGTTTTATTTTTATTTATTTATTTTTGGGAGTGCATTGTAGCTTGCTTGAAGTATTGTAGTACAGAAGTAGAAAATTTAATAAAATGAGAAATAAAGAATGCATCTAACATTGCAGAAAGTTTTAGAAACTCAGACGTGAAGGACTATCTTCAGAATAACATGGGCAATCCAAAATCACAAGATCTGTGTAAATGCATTTTTCTTTAACTATTTTGTTCTGGAGATAGGTCTTTGCATCTGAAATATAAATGTTTTAGAAGCTTCCTTTGTTTCTCATTTCAATCACTGAAAATTCTCCTATAAAGCGTATAGTCTTGTGTTATGCTAGAAACTAGTATTGATGAAATACCTGTAGTGGCTTCATGCAGGCATAGCATGGATTCGATCCTCAATTGCCAAAGTTCACTTAGCACAAAGTTCAACAGCACTTTTCTCACAGTAAGACAATAGTTTTTCTGCGAGTGACAGCTATTACATTTGCCAGATGCTTTCGCTAAGCAAAATAATGTCTTTGCCACTTGACCCTTCTAACCTCTTCTAGGCCACCAAAAGCTAGAATAGAGATAACTGACCACCAACGAAATTCATTGTTCTCAACAATATGTCTCTCCTTCTAGCTGGTTTTGGATAGTTATAAATACTAGAATTTGGTAAGGCAAAATCAGTTAGTGAGAGCGACCATCAGTTAGTGAACAGACAACTAGAGTCATAGTCACAAGCATGCAGCCACTTGAGACCAAACGGCCAGAGGGAAAGAGAAAGTTACAATCAGCGACCATGAGACACAACTTCCCTCAACTCTATAACTTTCACTTCCTCGATTTCTTTTTTCTTACAACGTCATTCTATCACTATTTATGGACTACTACTATGAGAACGTGTACACACATACAGGCTGAAATTAACTTTCTTAACTTCGCATGCTCTTTCAATTATATCATACCTGCCCATTGAGGTATGGCATTATATTAAGTAATGGTAAATAAATATTTCTTTACAACTTCGATCACTGTTCTTCTTTCATCTTGCACCTGTGCTGTTAGCTCCAATCATCTGAAGGTAAAATGGTCAAAATTAATGCATTTCAGTTATACAAAGTGGGTAGTACCAAAGTTATATAACATAATTTTAATCTGTGCTTGTCTCTTTCAACCTGCTTATATAGGTATGTAATAGTTGTTGTTAAGGTGTTGGTTGCCAGTGTAACCTGTTTGCATTATGATATATGTTGGAGTTAGCAGTTAGAGATTGTAATGGGTGTTGCTGTTGCAGATGTGCAAGATGAAAGAAGAACAGTGCATTCAGTCTAGTGACTGTGTATGTCCCTAACAGGTTCTGGGAAGCTGGATTTCTTTAGATATCTGTAGATATTCCTAAAAGCATTTCACTCATTAGTGATACTCATAGGTTGAAATGGTAATCTTTATGTTCTACATTCAGTTTTCATCAAGATCAATTTGGTCTTTCATCTTTTTGTTGGTGGGTGTTCATTAGATAAGTGTCAGTCACACACTGGTGTCAGTTTAATCAGCTCTCTTCCTAAAAACAATCATTATTTTCATCCACCACATTTTAGTGTTATCATCTTCCCCACAACCACTATCATCATCATCATCATCATCATCATATTTATCAACATCTCTTACCACTCAACTAATGAAAATGTTGCACCTGTTGTTACTGCATGTAAATCCTCATCACTAGCTTGATACTGATTATTTTCATTATAATAACCAACATACAGAAAAAGAAGAGAACAATAATAATAGCAACAATGATGCCAAAACAAAATGATGATGATGATGATGATGGGGTGGTGATTAATGATGATAACTATTTAATGTAACATACATGTGGTGCCAAAAATGAAATGAAAATGATTTTATTAATGTTGCTGGCTCATCAGATTGCTGTTAATTTCTGAAATGAGTCCTTGCTAATGCTTAAAATGTTTTGACAATTTTACACAGGGTTTCCCTGTTATTTTAAAGATGCACAGTGAATACAAAATATGTAGCCATGTTTTAAACAAATACAATTAAATTTTCATGTACCAGCTAACTTTTTTTCTGACACTGATCGCCAAAGTTCAAGTGCATGCATAGCATAAAGAAGAACATTTGCAAAGTGAGAAAACAAGTCTCTACTCTGAATAAAATTAATAATCTTAAAGCAGGATTTTTACCAAGACACTGTTTAGGCAGAATTTAAACCCTTTTAAGCCTGTATTTTTAATGAAATACATTGTGTATGTGCTTCAATTAATTTTGCAAATAATTGAAACTGAAAGATTTATAAAAATCTTTTATATTTTTGTTATAAAAATAAAGTTTGGTACATAACTTGATAACAGGTTCTTACATAGAGATTATAAGTTTTAAATTGAAACAACATTTGTTTTAAACAAGAATTCTTGCATTATATTTGCTTAACCAAAAAGTCTTCGATTTTTGGAACAAAAATATGACACAAGTTTTAAACACAAAGTGATTTATTCAGTCAATGATATTATTGCTGTTTTCTTCCAGTGTCTTCTGCCATATTGTGAGCAAATCCATTATTCCCTGTTCAAAGAATTCCCTGTCTTTATTATTCTTCTTCAGTGTTGAAGATCTGGACATTCAATGGACAGGTGAAAATCTGAAGGTGAAAGGTTGGGTAAATATGGAGAGTGCAGAAAAACTTTCCAGTCAAGCCCCAGCAACTTCTACCATGTCTGCAAAGAAGTGTGTGGTCTGGCATTAACATGATGAAAGACGATGCCCTTACAATCAGTAAGTGCGGGATGCTTCTGGTAAATCGTTGCATTTAAATTATCCGACTAGTCACTGTACACATCTGAAGTGATGGTCTTATCCATGGGGAGAAGCTCAGAAAAGACAACACTTTTCCAGTCCCTCCAAATTGAAAGCATAACTTTCTTCAGGTGAAGTCCTGCTTTGAAGGTTGTTTGTAGTGGTTCTCCATGCATCCTCCATGATTGTTTGCATTTCACATTGTTATAGATGATCCACTTTTCATTCCCTGCCATTAATCACTTAAAAAAAAGAATAATTTTTCTTCAATGTTTCTGCAATGAATTGCAAATGGAAATCCATTAGTTGAAGTTAGCTTCATTCAGTTGATGTGGGACCCAAACATTGAACCTGCTGATGCAGAAGGTTATCAACACTTGATTTGGATATGTTGAGAATATCAGCGATCATCCTAGTTGTATAACAGGGGTTGGTGTTGACTGACTTCATGTTGTTGCTATTAATCTCAGTTGGCCAACCAGAGTGAGGTGCAAGTTGAAATGAACAATTTCCCTGCTCATATATTCTTGCAGGTTTCCACTACTTTTTTGCCATTTTAGAATAAAAAGGCATGAGGGGTTGATAATGTTCGTTTTGGATCTCCATTTTCAGGATGATACCAAGCACATAAAATACAACCTGTCTTGTCACAAGTTTGCATTGAACTACATTGAAATGTCAAGTATTTAATGAGTGTACAGGCAAAAGGGACAGACTGGAATTAGTTACTTATTAAAGTCCTGGAAGTTTAATGTTGCCTAAAACTGAACAGACTTCTTGACCAACCCAATGACAGGCAGTCTCAAATGGCCTGGTATCATAATGGTTAAACTATTATTGATGAGCCAACAAACAGTTATAGAAACTTTCAGTCAACTGCTAATAATTCGTACTAGGATCAGTTGCTGCTTTTGTTCTTGAATTAATCTGGTAATCAAGTTATCAGTCTAGGATAAGCTAAGGTAGTTCTCAAATTCAGAAAATCTGGACTCAAACTCATAATTGGCAAGTACCAATTCCATGGCTTTACATTGAACACAAGGAGAAAAGCTGAGTTGAAAATGAGACAAAGTAGAAAGGATAATGTAATTTTTTATCATTTGTCTCTAGATCCAGCAGACCTGTGATCAAGGATGTTCCAGACATGACTTTTTGGTCTATTTCATATACCACAGTCTATATTAGACTATTTCTTTTAAAGAAAAAGAGTAAATAAATATCCATCCTCATGAGACTTAATCTCTAAGAGTCTTAACCAAAATAATATTCTTAACCTACCAAAAATATTAGTCAAATCTTTCTCAATCCACACCAAATCATCTTATAAAAAAAGATTATATTATATAATGTGGTTCTCAGTGCATTATATCTGGGAAGGAGATATTAGTGGGCTTCCCTTCCACCTCCTCTCCTATCACAATCTTGCAAACTTACCCACCCACTCACCCTAACCTGAATGTGGTGGTGGAAGTGATAGTAGCACTGGTGGTGGTGGTGCTGGTGACAGCAGCAGTGGAAGTGGCAGTGGTGGTGGTGGTGGTTGTATTGCTGCTGATGCTGCTGTTGATGTTACTTGTGATTATCATGATTTACTGCTAAAGATTGTGATGGCTTAAAAACGTTGTTATAAAAACAATAGATCAATTCTGATTCCTTAATTAGAGTTAATTTAATTCCAGTTGAGAAAAATATAAAAGTTTACACAAGAATTTAGTACCATTCTTTCATTATTCTATCACACTAAAATGCAAAAACGTGACAGGAATTTTAAGAACAATATTTTAACAGATTCTCAGGCTTGAATAATGAGTAAACTAAAGCATCAACCATTTGTGTTATGTCTGTTTCAATGTAGTAGTCAAAGAAACTGTGGAAACAGTGCTGTAAGATGAAGAAAAACGTTATTTGTTCAAATTCAGTCAGATGCTATGTGCATACACATGAATAAGACACTTGATGATGTTCTGAGATCAAACAGCTGAAACAGGGAAGATGGAAATATTTTAATGATTTCATCTCCAAACATCAGCAGCAGCAGCAATATTATTTTAGTATCCACTTGCAGTGGCCCAGCAACAAAATTTCTTTAGTGGGTGCAAACCCAGGACCAAACTATTTTATGAAAAATTTGGATTTTATCAATGTTAGCATTAATGCAAATGCAGGTATAATAATTTTTATTGTTATGCGGATAAGCTAAAATGTTCATAGGCTGAGCAAGACACTCTCATGAGATGTGACCAAATGAAGTTCATTTTTTAACGTAGTTCCTCTTACTGTCCACACAATTCCATAAGTAGTTGCAGTGCTTGAATTGCACTGGTTGAAGGAGCTATTCTGTTGGTCAAAATGGTCATCAACAGCAGATAAGATGTCATCATTACAGTGATACTGGTACCCAGTTGAGTGTTTTTCTATGTTGGGAAACAGATGATAACCAGATGGAACCAAATCATTAACATAGCCAGTCACACGCAGCAGCCATTGAAACCAAGGACTCTTTTTCTAAAGTATTGTCCTAATGAAACAAGACCCCATTCATCAGTTTTTCTGGGTGTTTGATCTTGATAGCCTTTCATAATTGCTTTAACAAGTTGGCATTGAACTTTCCATTGAGGGTGTGATCATTTTGAAGATAGTCAATGAACACATATTTTTTTGTTTTAACCCTTTTGTTACCAACCCGGCTGAAACCGGCTCTGGCCCTGAGTACAAATGTCTTATTTTCACAAGTTTTGAATTAAAATCTTCCATCAAACCTTAGTCACAATTTATGTTCCTAGCTGAATAATAAAGAAATTATTTTACTAAATTCTTTGTTATGTTTAAAGTAATTGAAAGAAACACAAAGCAGAGGACATTTATTTGACTAAATCTTTCGATGCAGTGCCCCAGAGTGGCTGCAGTCCAGTGAATAAAACATATTTTTCTCGGAAATATTCAAATGTTACTTATCAATCCCAAAAGGAGAAAAGGCAAAGTCGACCTCGGCGGAATTTTAACATAATGATGGACGAAATACCGAATTCTTGTCGTAAAGTCTGCACTAATCACATTCTTACCCATGCCAACTACGGTCTATATTGTTCACATGAGACTAAAAAAGTCTAGAAACATTAACAATATGGCCTCGGCATAAACAATACATCATTATGCCTATAACAGATAGAACTGCTATCGTTGTTTTTTGGCGGCAGCAACCTGGCAGAATAGTTAGCATGCCGGACAAAATGCTCAGCAGCATCTTTTCCGGTTTTATGTTTTGAGCTAAAATTACACCAAGGTCGACTTTGACTTTTGTCCTTTCGGATTCAATAAAATAAATACCAGTTGAGCACTGGGACTGCAGTAATCAACTTACCTTCTTTCTCCAAAATTGCTGGCCATATGCCAAAACTTTGAAACGTAAGTTAAAGAATGGTATTGTAATCACTCGTCTTTGTTTGTCAGTGTTTTTGTAAAATTACTGGAAAACGGCAGAAATACTCATTACCATAAAAAAAATTTCCCAGTGGTCATATTATTTTGTCCACTTGCTTTTTCATATGAATTGACCCTCATCTGCGCGTATATAGATCATGGTGTACCTATGAGCGTAGACACATGTGGGTACATACATACATACATACATATGGATGTGTGTGGGTGTGTGTATGTACACTGATGGATTCGAGGGTTTCGTTTATTTACAAGTTAATTTCTTAATTTCACCGGAGTATAAATACATATAATGGTGATACTTAAAAAAATTAACTTAGTTCAATTAAAAATCATGGGTAAGCAACACATTGTAAGCCACACTATAATTTGTAAAAAGAAAATATCTGTGCGCAGGGTATGCATCGCCCCTCCAATGCCTGTTTTTTTCATTACTATTATTATTATTAACATTTTACTTCTCAGAACATCCGGTCTTGTTTGTTCTGGTAGATTCTGTGAGAGCGGACAACAGCCTGTTGTCAGAGGTCTCACAGGGTCTCTTTCTGCACATTATAAGCTTTGATACTTGGTTGGTAATTTTCATGGGAGACATTCAACATCCAAGTACCAATCTCAAAATTCTAGCTGTCCCAAACAGAGCAGTTTTGGGGGCTTGCTCTGCTCTCATGTCAATTCCGATTTCTTTGATATATTTCTCAAACTTGGCTGTTAGTGCTCCGAGTGACCCTACAATTATAGGCGCCTTCCATATTTTAGCAAATAATGGATACAATGCCGAGTGACTGTGATTTTGCCATCGCCTATTTAGACGATATTCTAAAAAATAGTGAATCACATGAACAACATGTAGAACACGTTAAAAGGGTATTTGAGAAGATTAGAGAATACTTTTTCAAGTTAATGGAAGAAAAATGCGAGTTCTTTATAAAAAATTAAATGCTTGGGCCAGATAATAGATAAAAACGGATGGAAACTGGATCCATCCAGAACAACTGTGATAAAAAAAATATACCCACGATGAATAATGTGACTATGTTACAAGCATTCTTGGGTTTAGTAAATTATTACCAAATTAACATTCCCAATATACATAAGGTAAGGACCCCACTCTATTAAAGAAAAATACAAAATGATGTTGGACTGATAAGTGCTAGAAGGCATTTGACAAGTTAAAAAGCATTTTAACATCGAACTTATCTTTAACACATTTTGATCCAAAGCTGGATATTATATTGGTTACAGATGCGAGTAAGTATGGTGTAGGAGCTGTGTTTCTGCACAAATATGGTGATAGGAGTAAAAAGGCTATAGCCCATGCGTCACTATTGTTATTACCAGTTGAAAGGAACTATAGTCAGATAGAAAAGGAAGTGTTTGCAATCTTATTCGGTGTGAAAAAATTCATAGGTTTGTTCATTGAAGACGTTCTGTCTACAAACAGATCATCACCCACTACTGTCAATATACAGTCCTAAAAAAGGAATACCAACATACACAGCAAATAGATTACAACTGTAGCGAGTCAGGCATAGTTCAGTTGTGCTGTGGCAGACTCCAGTGAAACAGAACTAGAGGCATATGAATAAAAACACGGCAGTGATCTGCCTTAACAGTGAAGTAGCAGTTTCAAACTAGTTGATGAATTGACAGCCTATAAGCAACATCTCTTTCTTTGAAATGCAACGAATTTTGTGTTCACCACCAACTTCGTACAACTCGTGTGAATTATATCAGCTACAAGTCTGCTTCAAAATGAACGATACATTCTTTCTCTTATTAGCTTAGAGCAGCTTCCACATAACCCTTCTGTGTTAAAAGTAAGTTATGAGATCTTTCCTGTCTCACACACACATGTAGATGATTCACATGCATATACAGATTAATCATTGTTACTACTTGCCAGCACTCGTTTTATTTAAATAAAGTTCAAATGAACTGCCTTCTGAACATTCTTTATTCACACTTATTGAAAGCACACTGCAATGGATTCTCTCATGGACACTCTTCATGCATTAAATCACAGAACACTTACTCTAAATTACTGACCGTTTACACTAAATTGGTGACCCACTAAACAACGATGGGGCACTACAATATTGAATTATGGCTACAAAATGGAATATTTACCGTCAAAAACCTAGGGCATGCAGATGGTATTTCCAGACTGATACCGAAATACTGCGAGCCATTCAAAGATACAGTAATCGCAGCTTTAAGAGCAGAGGGAGAAATTTAAAAAATGTGGTGAGGAATGTGGTATGCGAATTACCAGTAACCCTAGGGGACATAAAGTGAAATGTGGTAAAAGACAAATTCATAAGAGAAGTGAAAAGAACACTGTTGTCAGGAAAAGTAAATAGGAACAGGATTGGTGCGAAACAAAACCAAGACATGAACCTATACTCAATTTGTGGTGGCGTACTGATTTATGCACAGAGAGTAATGATACTTGAAACACTACGAAAGAAAATGTTGAGAGAATTTCATTTTAGACATCTTGGTATTCTGAGGACGAAAGTTTTAATGCGCAGCTATGAATACTGGTCAAAAATGGATACAGAAATCGAAAATTTGGTGAAAAGCTGTAGAGGATGTGCTCTAGCAGCAAAATTACCGATGATAAAAAGTGAACCTTGGCCAAAAGTAAATGTTCCGTAGTCGAGACTACACATTGATTTCGTTCATCTTTTAAACGGCTCATACTACTTAGTGGTAGTTGATAGTTTCTAGTGTAAAAACCCAACCTCCTCAACAGTAATAATTTTTTTACATGAGCTGTTTTCCGAGATTTGGCATCCCAGACGCTATAGTATCTGACAATCGAATGCAATTTATGTCTTGAATTTAAAAAGTTCTGTAAAACGTTTACTGTAGAACATGTAACTACGGCGCCATACTCACCCAGATCTAACGGACAAGCCAAATGCTTTGTAGATATATTCAAGACAGCCCTAAGAAAGTCAAATAAGGAAGTCATGGATGAAGTAGCTCTACAGCAATTCTTAAGAGTATACCGTGTGACACCAAATTCAAATACACCGGCAGGTATGTCACCAGCGGAACTGATTAATGCGAAGAAAATAAAACCATTCTTCGACAAATCGCTACCAGGCAAGAGAAGAAAAATTGCAATGGAAAATACAGCAAGATTTTTCAAAATTGGTGAAAATGTATTTGTAAGAACATATAAGAATGGAAAACAGAGTTGAGAAGATGGCGTGATTAACAAACGCATAAGAAAAATGCTATATTTGGTAAAAAGTAGAAAACGCGTCTGCAAGAGACAAATGAACTAACTAAAAAAAAGATTTGTTGAGAGTGAACCCAAGAGAATGGAAGAACTAACGGAATGTTTATATGATACTTTTCAAGTACAATGCCACCACAGGTGATTGAACCTTGACGCACAAGTGTAAGAAAATGTATAGCGTTCCTAGAAGTAGATGCCAAATGGAAAAAATATTAAATGTGTAACTAAGAAAAAAATTCAAAAAAGAGAGGTGGGGGTGATAAAGAAATAAAATGACACTCTCTAAGAAAAAAAGAAAAACTTAAAGGGGGAGATGTTGTGGGATAATAGTAATAATAGTACACCCCTTCCACGTGACAAGTGGTATGAGTTAGTTATTATAAATAAGGTGTCCTCCTCCCAGACCACTTCTGGGCTACGGCTGTCACCTTGCTCGTCACCTCACTCCAGTTCTTCTCCACCTGGAGGTCCGGTCCAAACCAGACCCCGAGCATTTTAACCGGGCCCTCCGTCCAGCGCCCGACGACGCTGTTGGGAGGCATCGACTTGCCTCTCCAGGTGCCGAGTTGCAAGCCGACTGATTTTTCCTGGTTAATTTTCGCCCCTGCTACCGTCTCGTATCTTTTGGTGGCGTCCTTTAAGTGAGGTAGACGCCCTTCGTCTGACACGATGATGGTGACGTCATCCGCGTATGCCGTCACGTTCCTTCCGTTACAAAGATCATGCGGGTCCGCCCCCA
>NC_068983.1:61538030-61542292 GCF_001194135.2 Octopus bimaculoides | reverse complement strand
TTTTAAGAGAAGAATCCGTGTCTTTTAAATGTTGGTGTCTCTACCCACCCACCTCTCTCTCTCTCTCTCTCTCTCTCACACACACTCACATCATGCGTTTGGAACAGCAACAACCAAAAAAATGATTTTTTTTTCGTAATTTTCTGTCATGTTATCTTATTCCACATACTGAAACATTTGTAACTCGCATTGAAAGAAATAAAAGTCTTACCCCTTCTTCCCCACTTCTTTATACTTTTCACAATGAAGGAAAAGTCATATACTGTGACTGGATGTGTGAAAAACGAATTTTGAATTTTTAAAAGTGTACCTAAAGGCGACATTTTCAGTCATTATTTAAACTTCCTCTACTAATTCATCAAATTCAGTTACATGAAATAGATGGATTTTGAAATTCAAATTTGGTAATTTTCTAACCACACTTGAAGTGCCCCGGGCCACCCGTGGTTTAAATCCGGTCTTGTTCACTGCCGTGTAGTTTATGATGTTTTGCTCTTGTTACTGCCTCTTTCTCCGAGCCAAATCTCACTTCGATAGACCCAAATTCTTTACTCCTGGCTACATAAATTTTACTGCTCCAGACTGGACACAGGCATTTTCCCACTTGCTGCTGTGTAACATGTTCTACTTTCCTGCTCTTTGTGCCAATCGCTTTATATATAATCGTCCGCAAATTTGTCCTTTTCTGGACAGATGCGAGTACGTTTAGTTGGATATTACTCCCAACTTTTCTTAACATATTTCTGGCACCTCTAAACTCGTCTTCATGCAGAAAAATCTCCTCGCAGGTTTTTCTGATACGAACCCTGTACGTATTTGTTTGGCGACGTGTTTGTTTGCTATTTGTTTGGCGACGTGAGCCCCATCATATTAATATTTGAGAAAGGAATTTTCGAAAGGAAATCTTTCCTTTCGAAATTTCGCCCCTTAGTGAAGACAACATTCGTTTCTGTTCAGACTCCTCTGATCTGCCCAACGAACACACAATGTGCCAAAAAGAAAACAACAAATAATAGACTTTAATGAGGAAAACAAAGCTAAACTTACACGAGCGATGTGAGACACGAACAACCAAAATTAATAATAAAAGAGCACTCAGAGAGTGCAAACCTCCGCAAAGGCAACACCAGCGTCCTCGTTTTTTTTTTTTTTTGCCCACAAGGGGCTAAATATAGAGGTTTTACAATAGAAAAGAAAATACAAAACATAAAATCGGTGAAATAAAAATATAAAAAAGAAATCGAGCAAGGAAGAAAAAAATAAAAGAAATGAATGAAATTATGAATAATGATAAAATGAGGCGCAATGCCCACTCGACCCCCGAAGTCGAGTGGTTACATTTAGATATGATTTTGGACAGTTTTTCCTCTTTTTTAAAAAAAAACAAAAAGTTCACATTTTCATCATCTTTTTTTATTTTTTTATTATATTGTTCATATTACATTTGTAGTGAAACCGCTCTCTCCGGTATTCATTTACAAATGATAACGAAGCGGCTAACATCTAGCCTTCGGTCCGCTTGGACCCTTGTGTCCGCCACCCTGATTAGTTCTTATTTGCGCGGCATTAATCTCCAGTTCTGTTTCGCGCCATTTATCTCCAGTTCTGTTTCGCGCCAGGGTGCATACCGTCCAATCGTGGCTTTCAGATAAGGTCACGTGAGAGAGAGTTTTTCTGCGTTTCCGGTGAGCCCTATTTCATCTATAAATAAGCCTGCTCCAACTATGCCTGTTTGTCGCGACCACAGACTTTTTCAGGTCTGGTCGTAGGCCACACACACACCAACCAGCCAGTTTCCAGCGACGACGCCAACACCACCGATCTACTGTCTACTACAATCCCATCGCCAGCACCAAACGCGGTTTCATCTCTGCACTGTTCGAGTGGATTGTTTCCACCACGAAGATAACAGTCAGAACAACCATGCGAGAACCTTCTGTACCAAGTAACCGGTCTACAGCATCGACGCTCAACTTCACACACAATATGTAACACCACAGCTCTGCTCCTTGGCCACAACTTCCTGAGTATAGACATTCAACTGTGTAACTCTTATACGAACTGGTATTTTCTCCATCTTTGTTCAGGACGCTTATAGTCTCTCACAGACTCTTATTCCATATTTTGTATTTCTCTCTCACATACACACATATTGTTGTATATACGTATTCTTTACACGACGGTCCGTCATACACATTGTATGGCTTATACTGTCGCATGCACGCACACACAGGCACACAGTTCTCTATGTTAATAAACTTACTCTCTTTATATATCAAACGGTTGTCTCCGTCTCTCTCTTTCCTTTACTGGCACTTGCTCGCATCTCTCATTGCGAGCCTTCATATGTTAAATAATATGTTTTGTATTCGACCGTGCGACGCCTTAAAAGGAGCATTCTCCCGTTCGTCGCCATCTCCTTTGGTTCGCACGGTCGTTCTTTTACACATTTAATATTTTTTTGTCTGAAATTTTCAAACTTTACATGTTCCACCACGGGAGTCATTGCATTATACAACACCGGCCCATTGGTCATAGTTACCAATTCACCATTAGAGTCCATGAACACTTCATATCTTTCCTCATTCAATAGAACACATCTTTCATTCTCCTTGAAATTATCCCTGAGCAACTTCACCCTCACCAAACCCTTCCACTCGGATATTCTTCTTTCTACCTCCACACTCCTTACATAGTTAACCAAGAATCCCTTATGTTTGTATTCCTCCTCTTTTGGTTCCGTCTCTACTGTATGCGTATGCTTAAGTTTAGGTAGCTCTCTACCTTTTTTGGGCGTCCTCTCTGTTTCTGCTGCTGGTTCCTGCAAGTGTTCCCTTGACTTCACTTTCTTTCTCCTTTTGGGGCAGACAATCCCATCACTCCCCTCTTTTGCCGCTTTTGATCTGACTTCCTGCATCATTACTTCTTTTTCTGTGTCTCTAATGCACTTTGTATCCCTTTTGCTATCTCCATTTTTCTTTGCTTCGATTTTTTTTTCTTCCATTTCCACTTCTTGTTCTTTTTCCGAAGTCTTCTCACTCTGGGGATGTTCGTGCTTGGAGCACTGTATACACATATGACCTCTTATTCCACATTCGTAAGAGTTGAGTCAACGACCCTCCACAATTACTTTAAGAGAATTTTCTCCCGCAATCTCTATTTGGTAGGGGATTCTTTCTATGTCTTCTAATGTGGCAAAAAGCCACATCTCGACACCACATCCCCAGCAGTTCAACATGTTCATTCGTCCTACTGGTCCCAATTCTGGATTGTCTTCGGTGACAGCCAAAATAGTTGCCACCAACCACTCTGTCTTTATTTCGGGTGACACTCTTCCTATTCGAATACTATGCCTGCCCCTATACGTGGGAGGCAGCACTACTTTGTCCGAATGTAGAATAGTGGTGGAATGTGAGGCTGCCTCTTCTTTGGTGACAAACTTCACCTCCACCGTGCCGTATTTTCTTCCTCTGCTTACAAATGTTGCTTTCTTCATTAGGGCTCCCAGGCATTCTTCCACATCATCCTCTGACAGGACTTCTATTTTGTTGGTGGCGACCGTTTGCGTGCAGTACACCACTGTCGTATCACTTTTGTCATTAACCGTTTCCTCTAGAGGGTTCAGCTTGTGTCTCCCTCTCTTTGTACAAACTGCTTCTTATGTTAATTTACATCTGCTTTGCTTCCAATGGCATAGCTGCTCCCACTGCAGCAGTTTTTGCGTAGCTTTCTATAATAAAAGCTAATTTTTTCCTCACCCACAATGGGGAGAAAAACAGTGAAAAAAAACAACAGCACAAAACAATTATGCGCAAGCACTTCAACGATTTTTTTAAACAGTATTAAAACAATATATTCAACGGACAGTCTCAAAAAGACAACCTTCTTCAATCGAACCATGGTCAAAATGACTAACTCAAATAAGTTGTAACAGCAACGTCCTCGTTTCTTTTTTTTTAATTTCCCACAAGGGGTTAAATAAAGAGGTTATACAATACAAGATGTACCCGGTGCAAGCTATGGACACATAAGAGGTGTAGCAACATCAAAGGCAGGTTAACTAGGAAGTTAGTTTTGTTTGTGGCAGATGTTCAGGTGCAATAAAAACTGTAAACAAACAAGAAACAACTTCTATCTCATTCCAGGGTGAAAAACTAGAGGTAGTCGATAGCTTCCGCTATCTGGGCGACCAAGTTAGTAGTGGGGGTGGGTGCGCTGAAAGTGTAGCTGCTAGAATAAGAATAGCCTGGGCAAAGTTTAGA
>NC_068983.1:61532689-61537506 GCF_001194135.2 Octopus bimaculoides | reverse complement strand
GGCACATAAAAGACACCATTTCGAGCGTGGCCGTTGCCAGTATCGCCTGACTGGCCTTCGTGCAGGTGACACGTAAAAGCACCTACTACACTCTCTGAGTGGTTGGCGTTAGGAAGGGCATCCAGCTGTAGAAACTCTGCCAAATTTAGATTGGAGCTTGGTGTTGCCATCCGGTTTCACCAGTCCTCAGTCAAATCGTCCAACCCATGCTAGCATGGAAAGCGGACGTTAAACGATGATGATGAAGATGATGATGATGAAAGACAATGCAAACTATAAAATCAGGAATATAAAAATGGAAATCAAGCAAGGAGGAAAAAGCTAAAAGAAACGAATGAAATTATGAATAATGATAAAATGAGCCGCAATGCCCACTTGAACCTCGATGTCAAGTAGTTACATTTAGACATGATTTTGGACAGTTTTCCCCCTTTTTTTCTTTTTCTTTTAAACAAAAGTTCACATTTCCATCGTCATTTTTTTTATTGTTCATATTACATTTAATATTTTTTGTCTGAAATTTTCAAACTTTACATGTTCCATCACGGGCGGCATTGCATTATACAACACTGGCCCCTCAATCATAGTTACCAATTCACCATTAGAGTCCATGAACACTTCGCATCCTTCGTCATTCAATAGAACACATCCCTCACTCTCCCTGAAACTCTCCCTGGGCAGCTTCACCCTCATCAAACCATTCCACTCGGACATTCCTCCCTCCACACACCCCACACCGCATGCGCATGCTCAAGCCTAGCTGGTTCCCCACCTCTTTTGGGCGTCTTCTCCTCTTCCGATGCTGGTCCCCATGAATGCTCTTCCTCTTCTTTTGGGGCTGACAAACCTGTCACCCCCCCCTTCGGCCTTCGCTCTGTCAGCCTTCGTCCCCACCTTCTCCTCCACGTCGCAGACGCACCTTGCATTACTCCTGCCATCTCTGTCCTTCCCCGCTTTGATCCCTTCCTCAACTTCCACCTCTTGCTCCACAGTCATCCCACTCTAAGGATGCTCGTGCCTGGGGCACTGCGTCCTCACGTGTCCTCTCACTCCACATTCGCAACAATTGGGTCGATGACCCTCAACGACTACTTCAAGGGAGCCTTCTCCTACAATCTCCACTTGGTAGGGGACTCCTTCCATGTCCTCGAACGCGGCAAAAAGCCACATCTCGACAACGCATCCCCAGCAGTTCAACATGTTCGCTCCTCCCACCGGTCCCAATCCTGGACCATCCTCGGTGGCAGCCAAAACAGCTGCCACCAACCACTCTGTCTCTACTTCTGGTGGCACTCCTCCCATTTGGATTCAAACACGTGGGGCAACAGCACCACCCCATCCAAACGCAGAAAAGTGGTGGAATGTGAGGCCACCTCCTCCTTGGTGGCAAACCTCACCCCCACTGCGCCGTACTTTCCTCCTCCACTCACAAATGTTGCCCTCTTCATTAAGGTTCCCAGACACTCTTCCACATCATCCTCTGATAGGACCTCTATTCTGTTGGTTATGTTATATCATGTGGTTCTGAGTGCACTATATCCGAGAAAGAGATATTAGGGATCTTTCCTTCCATCCCCACTCTCCTTTTGCAATTGTGCAAACTTACCTACCCACTCACCCTATCCAATTCTTGGTTCCACTTATATACACCTCTCAGTAACTTGAGTGTACAACCCACCCCCTGTCACATTTTCTCAATTTAATCTAACCTTCTCTCTCCTATCTATTCTCTGTCCTACTGAGGTAGCCCTTATACCTATTTCTGTCCTGCTATTCATTCTCTAACCTCTCACCACCTAGCTCCTGTAATTCTATTCCCCACTCATTTGAGGGGTCTTGTCTTGTACGTTTCATGGTCACTTCACCAGTGCTGGCAACACATAAAAAGTACCCAGTACACAGTGTAAAGTGGTTGTTGATAGGAAGGGCATCGAGCCATAGAAATTATGCCAAAGCAAACAGTCAAACTTGGCAGTTTTCTGACTTACCAACTCCTGTCAAACCATTTGACCCATGCAAGCATAGAAAACAGACATAAAATGATGATGACGATGACAACGACGTTGACGATGATGATGATTTAAAATGATGATGATTAAACTCTTGTATACTTGTTCTGCCTGTCTGTGCTCTGAGTTCAAATTCCACAAGGACAGCTTTGCTTGTTATCCTTGTGTGGGTCAATAGAAAAGTCCCAATCCAGGATGATGGACAGGCAGAAGTAAAAGAACTTTAGACCGGATGCCTTATGGTATTTGTTCCAGCTCTTTGTATTTTAAGTACAAATCTTTCTAAGGGCTACATAGGTGGGTGGTCTTAATCTAATGCCTAATTTAACACCATCACCTGGCATACTGAGCCCCATTAGTAGAGTTCTACATGTTGCAAGCTTTCATGATAGGTTTCTGGATTGAGGATATCATCCTCCTCCACTCCCACAGGTCTCAGAATCACTGAAAAGGGTCATGGAGAATGCCTTTTCTTCTGATGAAAAATGCAAAAAATGTATGTGCTGATACAATATTAATCAAACATTTCATGTAATTAGTATATATGTACCTTTTACATGTGGAGGCCCAGTGGTTAGGGCAGCAGACTCGCGGTCATAGGATCGCGTTTTCAATTCCCAGACCGGGCGTTGTGAGTGTTTATTGAGCGAAAACACCTAAAGCTCCACGAGACTCCGGCAGGGGATGGTGGCGAACCCTGCTGAACTCTTTCACCACAACTTTCTCTCACTCTTACTTCCTGTTTCTGTTGTCAGCCTTGTCACACTGTGTCACGCTGAATATCCCCGAGAACTACGTTAAGGGTTCACGTGTCTGTGGAGTGCTCAGCCACTTGCACATTAATTTCACGAGCAGGCTGTTCCGTTGATCGGATCAACAGGAACCCTCGACGTCGTAAGCGACGGAGTGCCAACAACAACAACAACCTTTTACATTCTGAATCCAAATCCTTATAAGGTGCTCTTCATTAATAAATTATTCTTGTCATTTCTGCAGCCAGCTTAATAGAAATATAGTGGTCAAACAGTTGGATTTATTCAATTGACTATACCTTAGTAGCTTTCTTCTAGAAGCTGGTGGGAAACACGTATGAAACAGAGAGATAACTAATTTAAAATATTTGTTTTTTTTTTTTCTTTTTCTTTTATTTTTTGTCCTGGTTGAAATGATTGTGATAAAATTGAAAGTAGGGCAATTATTGCTAATGTTTCTGTCTAGTCTTGCTCAAAGCACACTGCAGGAATAGAAGTCATCACTGTCGGCTAACAGATAATAGTGCAGCAACTACTTGCTGCTGCTGCTGCTGCTGCTTTTTTCTGCAACATCTAAAACAAACATTGCGATGAAAAAGAAATTATATTACACTGTTCTTTAATAACAATGACATCATACTGTGTTCTGAAATAATGCAGCAACGACTACTACTACTACTACTACCACCATCACCACTACTACTACTACTACCACATTCACCACTACCACTGCTACTACCACCATCACCACCACTACCATCACTACCACTACTGTTGCTACTACCACCACTACTACCATCACCACCACCACCACCAACACGACTACTACTACCATTGCAAAAAAGAAACATAGAGCCTTATTATATCAGCTCAAGATCAAGCACCCAAATAAACATCTTCTGAGAAAATGTATGTGGGAAGAAGGTGTCAGCAAAATGTAGAGTATGGGAAATTTGAATGAAACAAAGGTACACATTGTCACAGAATGCATCAAGCTATTCCATTGAGAATATAAAAATGGAGACATGATCAAGTTGTGAAAGTTTTTCACTGGAAGCTTTGTTAAAAATGGGGATTTGAAACAGGAAGCACATAGTACAATCATCAGGCAGAACAGTACTTGAGTCAGAAATATGCAAGATTTTGTGAGATTTTGTCATTCAAATGGATAAGAAGAGAGAATGTAAAAAGCCAGATGTTGCAATAATAGACAAGGAAAATCAAAAATTTGATTACTGATTGATTCATCATGTCCATTTGATTTCAGGATTACAAAGAAAGCAGATGAAAAGTTGCAAAACCCTCTTAAAATATGAGATTGCAAGGATCTGGAACATAAAAATCTGTAATGATTGTACATCAGTGCATTAGGGATTGTGAGTGGTGAAATAGACAAATGAATAAAGGAGATTGGAATGGAGTGTTTTGTAGAGCATCTACAGAAGGTTTGCCTTTTAGGAGCCAGGAACATCATCAGTTAATGTTGACATTATTACCCAGAAACAAAATTTAAAAAATAGAGCAGTGGGTGTAAAAAAAGGTGTAGGAAACAAATATGAAAACAAAAATGCCTGGAAAGCAACCGGGGGTAGGGAGAGGCCTTTGGAAAATTCACAAGATCCAATGTCTTTCCCTTATAACCTTTAGGAAAATGGGGTTTTTAAATGAAATTTTATATAAATACCTTTCAAAAGGTATAGATTATGATTATAAAGAAATTTGTGGGGAAAATCTTTTCTGAGGGCATGGGGAGAGGACTTTGGAAAATTCAGAACTTTGATGAAAATGAATACCTTTCTACTTCATACCCATGTAGGAAATGAATCTGAAAACAAAAATGTGTGGAAAGCAACAGGAGAGGACTTCAGAAAATTCACAAGATTCACAAGATCCGAGTTTACCTCTCATAACTTAAAGGAAAATATAACCCTTTTGAAATCGCAAATTAGGCTTTTCCTCAGAAACTTAGATGCTAAACATCCTTTTGAAGGGTTTGGGTCCTTACTGCTACTATATATGAATATAACTATATATATATATATATATATATATATAT
>NC_068983.1:61523353-61530161 GCF_001194135.2 Octopus bimaculoides | reverse complement strand
TATTTTATTTTATTTTATATTGTATATTGTATATCATATTATATATTGTATATTCCATATTCTATACCCCACATTAGTTCTGCAAGAATATAAATGAAACATAAAAAACAGACAGGGTTGGAACTCTTTTAAGCAAAATAATATATTCCTCTATACACAATCATACAAAAAAACCCACCTTTTTTTTATTTATTTTTACTCGCATATATATATATATATATATATATAGTAGAAGTAAGGACCTGAACCCTTCAAAGGAATGTTTAGCATCTAAGGTCCTGAGGAAAAGCCTAATTTGTGATTTCAAAAGGATTATATTTTCCTCAAAGTTATAAGGGAAAAACTTGGATCTTGTGAAGCTTGTGAATTTTCCAAAGTCCTCTCCTCACCCCCTTGGAAAACATTTTTTTCCACGAATTCCTTTATAATCATAATCTGTACTGTTTGAAAGGTATTTATATAAAATTTCATTAAAAAAACCCATTTTCCAAAAAGTTATGAGGGAAAAACATTGGATCTTGTGAATTTTCCAAAGACCTTCCCACCCCCGTTGCTTTCTTTTTCACACCCGTTGCACTATTTTTTTTTCAATCTTGTCTCCAGGTAATAATGTCAAAATTAACTACATCATCATTAGGGTTTTGAGTAGCTGATGCCTTATTCAAATCATGTAAATACATAAGGTTATAGGTAGTAGCCCACTACTCACATAAATTCTATCAAGCGTAAAGTCAATCGTGAGACAAGAAGATAAAATTAATAAAGTCATGCACTGTTTATCTTGATATGAAGACACCATGTCATGTACATACTGTTGTGATGCATGTGCCAGGTGTACCCCTATCAGACAGTTAATCATGATAGGTATATTGGGCTTTGTATATTTGAACCCCAGCATCACTTTACTGGCATGTATACTCTCTCACTCAATGATGATGATGATGATGATGATGATGATGATGATGATGATGATGAATGCCCTGATGCAGTACCAGGCAGTGGCTCTCATGGCTTCTCATCTTAACTGACTGGAAGTGTTATCATGTACATTGTTTTGTCTTGGTATAAAAGATGGGCTACAGCAAATATTCTGCTCAATACCACAGATTTGCTTGTCAGTTGTTTGACCATAACCAGTTGAGCATGTCCCTTAGTGGCTGACAATATGTGCATCCCTGATCACAAGCAGAAGTAGTGGGGGAGCATCATAGTCATGTGTTAAGAGGAATTCTTTGGGGTTTGGAAACATGGGTGTTTTGTTCAACATCCTTAAACAACCCTTATTCAGGGACCTTTTGAGCAGGATGGGCTAATCAAAATAAAGAAAATTCTAACTGGGCCCCACCTGCAAGGTCATGCACTGTTAATCTTGATATGAGATCACAATGTCACGCACATATGATTGTGATGCATGTGCCTGATGTACCCTTATCAGATGGCTAGTCATGATGGGTATACAGGGCTTCATATATTTTACTCCAGCGTCTCTTTGATGGCATGCTCTGCTCTCCCAGTAATAATAATAATAATAATAGCCCTCCTAGAAACAGCACACATCCTACACAAGACACTATCAATCCAATAATACAACCTAAACAAAATGACCTACAAATACAAGACACACCCTATACAACAATTATGCAGCTTGATAATTAATACATTACATGCTCAACACACAATACAAGCAGTAACACAACAAAAGACTGCACCACACCTCAAGAGAAAGAAAACTAACACAATACAGTACCAGGAAGAATTTACACATTCCCAACAGCAGAAAAGAACACACAATGCTGCACACCTCCCAGCAATATGGAGGTGTAGTAGGTGATACAACAGAAATTTGCCTCAATCTACCAAATATTGAAATGTTGTATAATAATAATACTTCTTTCTATTATAGGCACAAGACCTGAAATTGTGAAGGGAGGGTTAATCAATTAGATCAACCCCAGTGTTTGACTGGTACTTATTTTATTAACCTTGAAAAGATGAAAGGCAACTGAAGGTAATATATGCATTTGCCACTTCTATTTGGTCTTTCAGGGATAGCTTCCTCTGAACTAATTTTTTCTTAGCAGGCCAAAATACTCATAACTTTTCCCCAGTTCTAATCAGTTTTCAGATTTGGTCTGATCCCAGATTTCATATCTCTACAGGACTTGGCTCAGACTTCTGTAAGTGCCAAGCTACAAGTCCATCAATTTATCTTAGCTAATATATGATCCTACTACTACCTCATATATTGTTTCAGTTTGGTGTCAACCACCTCAGTATCCAACATGTCCAAAATGATGGTGATTACAGCATCTACATATGCCTAAACACTTCTCCCATGTCTCAGATCAAGCAAGATGCTCTTCAACATTTCTAGACTTCACAGTTATGATTTAAAAACTAAAGTGTACAGGAGTAAAGAGATGTGTCATCCTTGACAGATTGATCATGTGGTTCAAGACAGTTCTAATAGATGGTCATTTAGTCTGACAACCAAACAGATGCCAGTCTACAACTTAAGTGATTTAGGCTCTGAAATGGGATTAAAGCTGGCTGCACCTAGGACAGCAACCTGGTAACAGTACTTAAGCCCTACTGAAATCTTCAGATTTATCAAACGAGTCTCACTGAAGCAAGGTTTATTTCCTAATCTCTCAACGATATTCTAGTAGAGGCTGTTATAGATAGATCTGTTTTGAATAGCACAGCTCTGTGCACAACCAAGAAAATTTCTAACTTCTTTATTACAAACACCTTAAACCCTGCATTCAGCAGGGTTATGAGTCTGCAATATTCAACTGAAATTGCTCATATACTAACTCCCAGCTCACACTACTGGAAATGCTCCCATTCTGCTGCCAATTCCATTAGGTGCCTACCCAAACTGTAATGAACAAGTAGTGACACTGATTTCAAATATCAATAATATGGTTGAGAAAAAGTACCTTGGAGAACATTGTGCACTAAATACAAGAACAGTAAAATCTCACAAATAAAACCTAAGTTGAAAGGCTTTAATTAACTGAGATTTTTTTTATGCAGTTAGTAGGTACAATCTCCCTCTATGGGTTATTTAAAATCTTAAAACAAAAATCAAGGTTGATCAGGTTTCTATATTTTCTGTTCCCCTTTCTAATGTTTTTTGACCATGTCTCTTTCTTGTTTCATAGCTATATTTTCATATTAGTCTGAGTGGAGTTAATTCAAAGAAACCCTGTTAATTTTTATGAAAGATAAGAGAAAAGTTGAAATAATGAAAGTAAATATGTAATTTTAGCTGGTGCTTCTAGTGTCCTCCCCTTCATTTTCAGAATAAACTTTTTTGTCAAATACAGTTTTCTCTGAAAAATGTTCATAGCTATCCATTGCTGAAGGATTTTCTTTGCAACAAGGTTTTTATCGATTATTCTTGTTTTGAATATATTTACAACTATTAATGTAAAAATGAGAAATAATAAATACATTACAGACATTACACAACAAAATATATTACAACTATATTATACAATAAATATATTCAAAAATATTTATTAGGAAGCAAAACACACCAAAAAATTATTCAAGTGAATTCTTACATATATATGATTTCTCAATTACAAAATCCATACTTGGAGCATTTTTTTTTTTTTATATAAGCTGCATTGCGTACTAACTTACAATGAAAAAAGATATTAGTTAATAATAGATTCTCAAAGAAGTTAGTCAGCCAAAATATATAAGAATACAGAAACAAAATTAACATATTGAATAAGACAGACCAGTGATATCAAACAGATAACACAAAGAATGCTATATGAATATTATGCATGCTGGCTATAAAATAGATGAATTTGTTAGCAAATAACTCATAAAGCAAAACATGCTCTTGCTCTATCTATAAGGAAACATAGGAGAAACAGGATAACCGAATGAAAGGGCTGTTAGTTCATATGTTATGAGTTCAAATCTACAAGACACATTTCATTACTCATTGCCTCAATTCATCTCTCTTTCAAAAAAAAAATGATACGAGAAAAATCTGGGAATGTTACTGGAATGTAACTTCTGATAAATTGACATTGTAACCAAAATATTTATTTCTCAACCTCTCAACATAATAAAACCAGAGCTAAACATCAAATTTTATAAACTCCTCATTCTATGTATTGGAGGCATTTCATAATGCTCTTCATTCATCATCATCATCATTGTCGTTATCATCATAATCATCAGTTTTAACGCCTACCTTTTCTTTGTTACTAAAGCAGATTTTCTATGACCAGATACTCTCCAATGCCAACTACACAGTAGCCGGACACAATTTTGTGGCAGACATTGTAAACCCCGACATTGTTTATATAAACTGGAATCTTGTTTTTACTGTGAACAACATCAAAACAAGAAGACAAACACATGCACTCTTGCCCACATACACATGTTTGCGTATAAACCTGCATGCATATGAATATATACTTGTGTGTGTGTGTGTGTGTGTGTGTGTGTGTGTGTGTATGTGTGTGTGTGTGTGTGTGGATGGATTTTGAAATTTACTGAATGTCACATGACTCTCCAAAAATTACTTTTGCTCAAAGATTCCGGAAAAAATTCACAGATTTCAAGTTAACATGATAAAACAATGCATGAAATTCTTGGACCTTGAGTTACTTATGTAACTTTTCAGCCAAATTTTTACATACATGTATAATATGATATATATGGAAAAATCCTTTTCCAAATGTCCTGAAGAAGAGGTCATCATCCTGAAATATAGAAATACAAGGTAAAACTGCAACTTTGTTTTGTTTTCTCTTCCTTTTGTAGTTTACTTTGTACCTTCTCACATTGTTCCAGCCTTCAAAAGAGTTTACACTATTTGTATATATTTCTAGTTGGCAATTTCAATTTTGCTTTGGAAGTGGTGCAAGTATACAGCACCGATGATCACTAAAAACTACAAAATATTGACATCTGTCATTCTTCACTTCTTTGGCAATTTTGTTTCTCCTAGCTTTGATGTATACTGTGTCTTTTAACACCATATGTCTCTAAAGATGAAATCCTGCAGCTACTAGCATTCAACAACACATGTTGAATATAATACTGATAATGTTTACATTATTAAATTATATATATACAATATATATATATACATATATATATTATTTGAGAAAGAAAATATAATGGAAGTGATAGTAGTAGCAGAAGTAATAGGGAGGATTGGCTGTAGTGGGTCTATTGAAGATAACACTTTGTGCCAAGATGTGAAAGGGGAGGGTGTTGCTTTAATTATTGTAGTGAAGCAGCTGCTGGTATTGTTTTTCTGCTAATAAAATTCTGTAATTGATATTATTATTGATGTGGATGTTAACCTGCTGCTTTCTTGCAACAAAATGCATTAATCTAATGACTTTTTCCATTAACCTCAATTTTATTACCTTGTGATTGGTCAGTCTGTATAAAAGTTGTCTTAAGGTACATTGACCACAAAACTAAACTCCAGTCAGATTAGAAACATATATGTACAGCACAACAGTGGAGGCCAGTCTTATCTAATCAGCAAAAATGAAATACTGGAATATAGTATATAGCTATATGTGTGTGTATGCATGTGTGTGCGTGTGTGTGTGTATGCACGTGTGTGTATGCACGTGTGTGTGTGTGTGTATGCACGTGTGTGTGTGTGTGTATGCACGTGTGTGTGTGAGTTTGTTCCCATTTCTTCCCACTGACACTTGCTTTGGCAGATGTGATGTTGGTTGTGTCCCACACAAAAGGATGCATCATAGACGAAAATTTAAACTTAGGCTTTTTTGTGCGCATCATTCCCATCATTCTTCTTACCTGATTTATCTGAATTCCTGCCACTGGTTTGCTTGAGTTATTTTCCTTAAGTCATTTCCTTTTTCTTTTTTCTTTTTCTAATTAACATAAATTTCTATTGATCAAAAATCTCTATAACACTTTTTCTAAATGTAAAACCTTTGTCGCCTGATCTAGGAGGTTCAAAATTGACCATTCCTTACAATCTTAAATAAAACAAAATGACTACATTAGATAATGTAATTTCCAGTATGCACAAAAAGATGGGGAGGCCACAGCTAGAAAGCCTTTTATTACAGATCTGCCCAATCAGAGGTTGACCTTTGGTTAAATAACAACAATAACAACTGCTACCACTCCCACCATGTTACACTTTAATTTACTCCGCCATCTTCACCACCACCACCATCACCATCATCACAACCATAATAATTCTACTGCCCCAATAATTCATTGGCACTAACCATACTACCTTTATTACTGCCTTACCACCAGCAACCAACTTATCTTTAGGCTTGATAAACAATACAATTATTAGTTTTATGTTACAGCAAGAAATATGGTTATCAGATTAAATTTCACAATTCAAATCTGACCAATAACAGAAGCAGTGTAGTTGCGGAAATTATAGTCTAGAAATGGCTCTGCCATCTTGATTTAGTGCCTTCAATAACTTGCAGATCAAAGTACATATCAATATCATCATCATCGTCTCGGCATCTCTATTTCTACAAAGGCATGGGCTGGACAGGTTTGCAATATAGCATATTTTCAATGGTCCTCATACTATCATGTCATTCCTGCGAGATTTAGTATTTTCTTATCTATAGGTGCAAGCATGGCTAGGTGGAAAGAACTTTGCCTCCCAATCTCATTGTAGGTTCTAGGTTCAGTCCCACTGCATGGTGCCCTGGGTGAGTGAGTTCTGCTATAGCCCAGGGCCAACTAAAGCCTTGTGAGTGGATTTGGTAGATGAAAACTGAAAGTATCACATTGTGTATATATGTATATA
>NC_068983.1:61520629-61523264 GCF_001194135.2 Octopus bimaculoides | reverse complement strand
ATATATATAACATAGGGTAAAAATCATATATTAATTAATATCGGTTAATTACCAGGAAGTGTACAGGAGTAAAGAGATGTGTCATCCTTGACAGATTGATCATGTGGTTCAAGACAGTTCTAATAGATGGTCATTTAGTCTGACAACCAAACAGATGCCAGTCTACAACTTAAGTGATTCAGGCTCTGAAATGGGATTAAAGCTGGCTGCACCTAGGACAGCAACCTGGTAACAGTGCTTAAGCCCTACTGAAATCTTCAGATTTATCAAACGAGTCCCACTGAAGCAAGGTTTATTTTCTAATCTCTCAATGATATTCTAGTAGATTCAGAAACAATATCTGCAATCTCAGGGGATTAAAGTATATTTTTATATATAACGTTGACCACTAACATGGACATTCAATGTGCTAGAAATAGATCACATCTTGTGTCTACTAAGACCTAAATTGTTCTCAAAAACGAAATTTAGCGGAATACCAAAGCGTAAGCGGGCAAGACATTTAAAATTGCCTAAAATATATATATATATATATATGCATATGTGGGCACAGGCCATCATGAAATGTGTACAACAAAAAATACAAAGTACGAGTATACGAGTACATGGAATATGAACTATTTTTTCAAACAACGAAGGACACAAATGGAAAACAAGACAAACAACATAAAGAACGAGCCTTCATCAGTTGTTGGTCGTTTCTTTTACTCTCATATTTCAAGCAATTCACAACAATATATATATATATATATATATATATATATATGTATATATATGTATGTATACATGCCACATGGCAGTGAAACATGGGCCATGAGTGACTGCTGAGGATATACACAACACATGAAACGTATGAATCACCAGGTGAAAATGTTAATGTCACTCACAAGGCTTTGGTCAGCCTGAGGTTATAATAAAAAATACTTACCTAAGGTGCCATTCAATGGCACCGAATCCAGAACTATGTGGTTTGAGAAGCAAGCTTCTTACCACACAACCATGCCAGTTATACATTTTTTTTCTTGTTGTTTGTTGTAGAATGGCACAGTGCCAGGCATTCTATTTCAGCAAAGTATTGCTCATTTTAGGCAATTACATTTACATACTGTTCTGTGTAATAAAAAAACTATTATTTTATTTATTTATTCATTTTATTTATTTATTCATTTATTTATTTTGGTAAAATCCATCAGGATTTATAACAGAGAAATTGACAGAAAAATTAAAATTTCATTACATAACTCAAAGCTGAGTTAAAATTTTTCAGGAACAAAATACTTCTTAAATGTAGGAAATGCATGTGTGTGTGTATGTGAGAGAGAGAGAGAGGGAGAGAGACAGAAAGAGAGTGTGTGTGTGTATATGTGTGTGTGTGTATGTTTGTGTATGTGTTATGTTAAGAATTAATAGTTAACTTTATAGTTATCAACTGAAATAAAGACTACTGTATCCTCTTCATTGTGTTAAGGAGGTATGAGTATCATCTTAATGATAACATGATTATGACAAATATCTCAAAGCTCCTCTCGTTAAGTGATAAATCAATTTATCTTAATTAACATTGCAAGTGTTGTATTTTAGAGATAAACTATCTATGAAGAGAGGCTGCTTATCCAGTTTTCATTCATCATATTTATTAATGCTATGATAATCATTTCCTAAAAAAGCATGAATATTATACAGTCATCTTTACTCTTGACCATGCATTCATATGCTTATGTAAGAACTCAATATTGATGGAACAGAACATAGTCAGTGTTGTGAGTTGGTTGAATCCACAAATTCACTTCAATTTCCAGTTGCAGTTGCAGCAATTTCTCTACACTTACTCAACTAATGCTGGTGAGAAAGACATGAACACAGCAACATAACAAGTTTTTCTTTCCTAATATCTTTTTTCTCCTCACCACTTAATCTATTGGATCATTGGCATATTGCTGAAGTCATTATCATTATCTTCACATAATATAAACCTAAGACAATGATTTAATACACGCACACACACATAAATACATGCACGCATACATCCATACATACATACATACATATATACACACACACACACAGATATATATATGTATATATATATATATATATATATATATATATATATATATATATATATATATATATATGACAATAAGAGTAACCACATCCTCCTTTTACATTATATGTCAATGCATATAATGTAAATAAGGTAGAAACTCCACACACCATATTTGATATATGCAGCAGACACATAATTTGCAGACAATTTGTCAGTTTGACAGTGCTGCTGCTATCTGACTGGCTGGTTTATTCTTGCTATGTAAGATCTATTTTCAGCTATGCAATCTTGATCTTTTCAGAGTTGAATCTTGACCATGGACATATGGATACAACACTGTTCTATTAACAACCTACAAACTGCTGATATCTCAACTGATTGTCAGGTACTCATCATCCAGTTATCCTGACTCACAGTTTCTTTTACTAATTTTACTGGTTTCAGTCATTGGACTGCAGCTATATTAGAACACAGCTTATACAACACTGACTTCAGAATGCTCTAACCAAACACACACACACATACACACATTTGTGTGTGTGTGTGTGAGAGAGAGAGAGAGAGAGAGAGAGAGAGAGTGTGTGTGTG
>NC_068983.1:61515946-61520619 GCF_001194135.2 Octopus bimaculoides | reverse complement strand
TGTGTGTGTGAGAGAGAGAGAGAGAGAGAGAGAGAGAGAGTGTGTGTGTGTGTGTAAGGAAGGATCTGTCTAAGAAAGGCTTCTGCACGGTTTTGATTCAAGGCATAAGTACAAGGCATTTGCTCAAGATGCTGTGCTTTAGGATCAAACCCAGAAACATATTGTTCCAAAATAAACTTCTGGGTTTGATCTCAAAGTATAGTGTTCCAAAATAAACTTTTTAACCACACAGCCATGCCTGCACATAGAACCAATTAAAACCAAACATTTATAGAAGAGAAGATTTTGTATTATAAGTCTTATAAATGGACAATAATTACTAGAATTCCTGCTCTTTTATTTCTTTAATGACCAATACAGAACACTTTGATGGCTGAAGACATGTTCAAGTATACTGTGAACTATACTGAAGTTTTCTTCTATATTGTTTATTTTGCTGCCAGACATTTTTATGATGAAGCATCTGATTTTCACTTAATGTCAACTGCAGTACTACAAAGAAGTATATGACTCTAGTTTTTAACATACACAAAAATAAATATATGTGTATATGAATAAATAGATAAAACATGGAACATTTTAGAATAGCATTGATAGCATTTTTTATTCCTTGAATTCTCTTGAACAATTCTCTTACTAAACTGTCTTATACAGCAGTGATAATAATAATATGTATTAACAAATGAGGTGGTGGATGATTGACCAATTGCTCAGTTCAAAATTTCCAACATACATTATGTTGAAGAAGGTTGATAACTCTGCTTACCCCAGTCTAGTTGAATTATGAACACTTCTACTTTACAGATAGATGGTTACCACAGCAGCCAATATAAAACAATTACCCACACAAAGGGCTGGCTTAGCAAACTTTTGAGGCCTGGGCTGGGGGAAAAAGCAGCATACTGAGGCTGATGGTATCTATTTATTGCCAACAATGGCCTCTTAGACTTATAGAACCCCCCTGTCTCACACACAAAGCAGAAATGAATGTAATATAGTTTTAAAAACACCAAACAGTTACAAAATTTTATTTGGATAATTTATAGAAACTTGTATCAACCAGCCTATAATGTTAAAATGTAAAATGAATACAAAATATTGACATTCAACTCCCTATGATTGCAACAAGGATTGAATATAATTATACCAATCTATGTAATTACCATAAAGTGAAATGTTAATGTGTTAATATTTCCCTGCAGGATATTTATATAGACTAAGAAACTAAACATCGCATTTAACTTTGCATACTCCACTTCATCTTATTCTAGGAAATGGATCTTATCGGAATGTTACATTCAATAAATGAGTATACTATCCAAAAACTGTTCTGTTCCAATCAGCAAGTAATAGTACCCCAGAGCTATGCACCAACTTTGTATGCCACTACGATCCCCAGAGATATTTTACATAGTAATTGATTTTCTTATATCTCTTGTATTTATATTGACTTTATATACATATTTAGTTGTAACCTCTATTGCTACTCTGTTATGAATGGCATGTACTGATCCTTGTACTTTTATATAAGTGAATGTTACTATTCACAATCTTGTTTATATTTTTAATTAGTAGTTTTACCCAACATTATTTTGACAGTTTGAGCATCAGGAATCTTTGATCTTTGGGGATATTTAACTATGGTACCAGTATGACTATATATATATATATATATATATATATATATATATAAATTTGTATGATTGTGTATAGAACAATACATTAATCAATGAAATTCCAACTTAGTCTGATTTTCACATTTTATTATTTCCAATTTTTACAATTTTACAATATTGAAATAAACTAGTACTTTCATGCATTATGCAGTTATCAGGTTTATGTTGTGACAGTTCTGTGTCAATTATCACTGTTGTCAGTTGTGGGACAAATATAGACACAATGATCCACACATAGATATATATGCATTTGCTTTTATATATGTATATGATTACATAGCACACCAAACTAAGTAAATAATGAAATACTAAATTAAATATTTCCAATATAACTTAATATAAATTCATTAATGATATAGAATTCTAAGTCAAATAAGAAATCAAATTTTATTGCCACATATTGCAACTTCATGTTCTTTTATAATGGTAGTTATTGACAGCTATGTGTTATGGACTTGACTTGCTTAATACTTCAGCCAAATTTTTTTCCATCAAGCCTCCCACTGCTTTGAAAATATGAATCATATATTGTACATGTATGACACCTAACAAAGTCATGATAGCTATGTGACAACCAAGGCCAATTGCCAATCAAGTGACTCTGATTAGCTACCTAAATATCAAAGATATGTTAAAGCAGAATTAACTGGAGTAACATGACACAAACATTAATTCAATGGTTATAGAAAATTTGATTATTTGATCAGTAGCTTGATTTAATTGCCTTTTTATTCAATATTGCTTTCATGAATCTGAAATAAATTTTATATTTTAATGGTAAGGTATATTGGTTGTTTTGATGCTGTGCCCTTTATGAGGACTTTAGCCCAATAAATTGCGAGAAATGGCTTTCAACCAGATATCTAAACTTCATAGCAGACTAAACTCATCTCTTGCTGTGCATTACTTTCCACAAGCTATATGTGGCAGAGGAAAATACCATCATCACCATCACCATTTACAATTTTTTTCCCGTGCTGGCATGGATAGGATGGTTTGATAGGATCCAATGGGTCCAGGGACTGCATCAAACCCCAGTGTTTGCTTTGACAGTTTCCTATGATTGAATGTTCTTTTTTATGCCAATTACTTTACAGAGTGTACTGAGTGTATTTTTCATGGCACCTCCACTAGTGAGGTTACAAAGTAACTCACAAGTCAAAAAAGCCTGCACAACTGAGTATGAATGCAGCAGAATGAGGGATGGTTTGTACCCTGTATTGAGAAACTAGAGTATGATAGAGGAGCAGGAACAAATGTCTTGCTATAGCAGAGATAAATGGCTTCACCACATTACATAGGAGTAGGAGGGTGTAGCTGAAAAGAAAGAGAAGCTGATGAGGAGGAGGTATCAGAATGTAGAGAAAGGTGGAGGGATAAGCTTGTAAGAGTGTGAGAGATGGTTAGAAATGATGGTAGAGGTGAATGTAGTGAATGGGGGACCTAGAGTGGAGGTGTGGTTCATGGTAAATATGTTTTGGGGAAAAATGATACTTTCAGGAGATGGAAGGTGTAGCAATACAGAATTGTGTGGAGAGCATAACAAAGATGTTGGTCATTGAGAAATAAGGAGATTATGTGTAAGAGTCAGTTTGTACAGAGAGGAAGAAAATTTGGGAGCCCCATGTCAGTACCTAAAAGCAAACATAAAAATGACTTGCTGTTTAATCTCAGGTCAGCCCTAATCCTCCATACCTTAGTCAAAGCTGTTCAAGCAGTTACCATTCTGTTGTTTATTCAGATAGAATGCATTTGTGTGTCTACAACTATATTACCTAATGTATACTTGCTTTTTTATGTGGTAAAGTGTGATTTGAGGTTGATTTGGTAGCTATTTCTAGTAGTTCAAGTGAGTACACAAAAATTCCCTTGGTTTTTTTCATTGCACATTAAAATAATGATAGTGGCCAGTAGTGGAGATTATGTTAATGGAGATGGTTGTCAAAATAACCCTTAGCAGGTGCAAGATATCTTCTAACTCTAATTAACTCCTATGGATTATCCATGTAAATGTAATCTCCTAATGTAAAAATTTATATAACTTCTATAATGTTATTGGTAGTCATAACACTTCACTTCTGTAACTATTGGTTAAGAAAAGCTTCAATAATCACACAGCATTGTCTCTTTCCCAAGAGCTGAGGCTTTGTGAATGTTTGAGAAACTATTATGCATATTTGATTTCATATGGGTGTGTGTATGTATGTGTAAATGTGTATCTGTGTCATAGTAGCCATGGTTATGTAGTTTTCACAACCATATGATTCCAGTCTTCATTCCATTGTATTGCATTTTGAGCAAATGCCATCTGCTTTAGCCTTGGATAATCTAATGCCTTTGAATGAAATTCAGTAGTTGGAAACTGTGGAAATTTGTCATATTTCAAAGAAATTGATGCATCTAGAAGAAATATTGCCAGGTATTTTGTTCTGACATAATTACAGCCCTTTATGTATAGGGCATCTTTGTCTTATAAAATTTAGAGAGTAAGCACCAAAGTTCTTGAGTCAGTTATCAACTAAAACAATTAAAGGTGGAACCCCAACATGACTGCAGCCCAATGGCTCAAGCTAGGGAAAATGTGAAAGAAAACAACATTCAATAATCATAAAGTTTCATTCCAAGCAATAACATGATCTTATCTTCTGCTTCATTACATTTAACAGTTTCTCTTCTTTCGTCTAATCATAGTCTATCTTTCTTATTTTCTCTACTTTCATCTCCTCTCATGTAAAATTTCTGAAGTCAGTGGAATATTGGCCCATTTAAAATAACTGGTTAGGAAAGAATCGAATCAGGAGGGGTTAAACAGAGATACTGAAAATAAAAAGGGCTACATTTGATAAAGGTAAGAAAGATAAAAAGCGTTCCAGTTCCTGAAAGAATGAAATTATTAATGTAGTATCAAGTTGTTCTAAAAACTTTTACAAATGCTTTCATTAAATATGTGTACCTGTATGCAAAAATATCTCTGTGTGTGTGTGTGTGTGTGTGTGT
>NC_068983.1:61514140-61515936 GCF_001194135.2 Octopus bimaculoides | reverse complement strand
ATCTTTGTGTGTGTGTGTGTGTGTGTGTGTGTGTGTGTGTGTGTGTGTGTGTGTGTGTGTGTACATAAATATACATACATATGTTCACTTGCATGTGTGTGTGTAAGCAGAAATAGAGGCAATTAATCAGAGGTAGTCATGTTCAATGGAAACAGTTATTCCATACATTGGCAATAATAATCATATACTAAATCATATAGTTTCCTTAGAACAGAAGCAGGAAATGACTTGTATAGAATGTTTGAGGTTTAATGTTCATTATATTCTCCAGATAATCATTTTTATTATGATGGAAAACATTCTGATGGATGCCTACTTCCTTGTTTTAATGCAGATACTAAGAAAAATAATGGGTAAAATACACACGATTAAATGGGAAAATATTAGTTTTTTTGTTTTGTTTTTGTTTTGTTTTTTGTTTTTTTGTATTCAGTTATTATAATAAAGCAGAGAGAGCTCTAATGTAGACCAACTACAGTGTAAATTGTTAAATTGTCAAGCAATATGGCACAAAAGAATTGTGGATAAACTTCTTGCAGACAATGATGATGATGATGATAACAAGAAGAACAATAATGATGATGATTACAACAATGCCAATGATGATGATGATGATGACAATGCTCTTCCTGAGCTTAAACTAGTAGTAACATTTAACTGCTACTTTGATGTGGCAACTTGCTTTACTGCTTAGTATACCTTACTACTCTATCTCTTCTTGAGATTTTATAACTAGCTACTTTGCTTGTTGCAAATCAGTGACCTATGGTCACTTTGTTTACAATATATCACTGGCAGGAGTGGATCTTAGCTATCACTCCATTGCGCAGGTGCATGCAGCTGATAAAAAGCTAACTAGCTCAAAATTGGTTTCTTTGTATGTCTCCACTGTCATGTTTTTGTTCCCAACTTTGACCCTCCATAAATCCTATATTTTATTTTAGAATTTATGATAGCAACTGTCTTTGAACACTCATATTGTCACTGAATGCACGAAATGAGGAGTAGATAGACAGCTGACAACTGACGATGGATCCTTTCTCTGTGTTTATTTGTCCTGTTTTCCACTTTTTTCTCGTTGTTTACATATTTCATATTATTTGCACTATTGGTGATGTCCTGTACTCATATATACATGTATATATATATATATTTATATATTTGTTTTGCAAGACTTTTCATGTGAAATCGTGTGTTGAAACTGATGTTGTTGTATTTGGGGATGGTCATATTGCCAGTTTAGCCAATAAAATCAAAAACAAAAAACAAAACAAAAAAAAGAAGTAGGTATAAACACATGAACAAATAAATAAATAAAAACAAAAATAAGCGAACATGTATTAACAGAGGATATAGATAATACAGGAACTCCCCATACACACACATGCACTTACCAAACATAGACACACATAGAGGGATACGCATGCGTAGACACATACAATAGGAATACAAAATACAAAATGGCTGATAGTTAGCAAGGTGGGACACACATAAGAAAGAAGAAAGCAGAGGACCACTGATGTGGTCACATAAGTGTGACGAAAGAACTCTGACCGAAATAGGATTAATGTAATGTAATCTATATATATAAAAATGAGAATGTGTGTCTGTCTGTCTGTCTGTCTGTGTGTTTCCCTAAAACTCGAGAACTACACAACCAATTTCATTCAAATTTTACACGTGCCTTACTTAGGGTCTCGCTTGTGTTTTAGTAAAAAAAAAAATGTTTAACTTCTTGGATAGTTCGAGCCCACAGCAACATAATATCTCCTCCACTATTTAAGTATTACGTGTCA
>NC_068983.1:61506721-61512843 GCF_001194135.2 Octopus bimaculoides | reverse complement strand
ATCAGATATATAAAGATGAGAATATGTGTCTGTGTGAATCCATAAAACTCGAAAACTACACAACCAATGTCATTTGAAATTAACACATGCCTTACTTAGGGTCCATGTAGTGTCTTAGGCCAAAACAATTTTTAACTTCTTGCATAGTTCGAGCCCACACCAATATCATATCTCCTCCACTATTTCAGTATTATGTGTCAAAAGTGAAACAATAACATCTCTCTACTGTAATGTCAGATACTTTCACTTTCACACTGAAACTATTCCACTATTTCAGTATTACATTTCAAAAGTGAAACAATAACATGTCGCTACTGTAATTTCAAATACTTTCACTTTAATACTTTCAATTTCATACTGAAACTATGAAAATGAAACTATACTCTCACATATATACAGGTATACTATAAAACCAAAGTTAAAAACATTCCCCACAATTCAACTTCTCTGGTTGACATTAACACACCCACCCCCAATAGGGGCCTTCATTCCCATATTTTAGAGCTCCATGAGCTCCATTTTTCAGGAACAAAATCCTTTTTACAGGTTCCAGAAGACTGAAATTTTGGAATATGTGCATAAAGATTAATAGTATGGGATACATGTCTCATGATTAGAATTTTTTTAGGGTGTGTAAAGAGGGAAAGAACCCACATGTGCAATTTTGATGAAATTCGAATCATATCTATTCCAGTTCCTTACAGGAAATAGAGAAAAGTCTCATCCTTCAATTGCATGTAACACGGGCAACGCTGGGTATCTCTGCTAGTGTAATATAAAGTTGACGCAAATTAACACCAAATATACAGTGTGTGTGTTTTTATTGGCTAAACTGGCAATATGACCATCCCTAAATACAACAATATATATATACTATTTATTATTTATTATATATATATATGTGTGTGTGTGTGTGTGTGTGTGTGTGTGTGTGTGTGTGTGTGAATAAATAATTATAAATCCATTTACGTTTGTTTTTATATTTAGTTATAATAAAAACAATTTTGCATTAATCTGACGGATTATTCTATATCTTTGTAGAATACAAATTTACTATTCTTAAACAAGAATATTATTGACAGTGACTTCCAAGTTTCAGTCAGCTAAGAATTAGCCCTGCCTTTATATAGTCTCTGTTGAGTTAAAATCATCTTTGGATGTGTGGGTTTGAGCATTTCAACATTGGCTTAGCTGACCAATACTTCGAAGTCACTGTCAACAACATTTTTATATAAGAATTATATATATATGTATATATATTACATACTCACGTACACAAACATAGGAGTAGAAAAATAGGTATTGAAGTAAGTTTCATACATAGATGTTAATAATAGCCTAGCTATAGTGAATGTAATTAGTAATCTTCTAAATGTAATATACAATACTATTTCTATTCAATCACACAAAACTTAAATAACATCCAGAATGACTTTCTAAGACCAGTCAATTGATATAACTAAAACATCATCTGCTATAAGTCACTTTTATTTAATAATTTACCTCCAGTGTATTGTAACATTTATTATTTAGTAACTCTAAAAGTAATTGCAAGTTTGTTATGGGAGATTTGGTCGCTATATTGGAATTATAAATGAGCTTTATAGAAGCTACCATAAAAGAAATAAGAAATACAGATTGTTTCATTAATCTTCTTTTATATAAACTCAGCCATTGCTATTATTATTCTCATCATCATCATCATCATCATCATCATCATTATTATTGTTATTATTATTAGAGCTGGCAGAATCGTTAAGCCTGGTGAAATGCTTATTGGTATTTCATCTGGTGCTACATTCTGTGTTCAAATTCCTCCGAGTTTCATCCTTTTATCTTTTCAGGGTTGATAAAATAAGTACCAGTGAAAAACTGGGGCTGATGTTATCAACTAGTCCCCTCCCCCAAATTTCAGGCCTTGTGCCTATAGAAAGGATTATTATTATTATTATTATTATTATTATTATTATTATTATTATTATTATTATTATCATTATTATTATTATTATTATTATTTTAGGTGGCAAGCTGGTAGAATTGTTAGCATGCCAGGCAAAATGCTTAGCAGTATCTCATCTGTCTTTACATTCTGAGTTCAAATTCCGGTGGTGTCGACTTTGCCTTTCATCTTTTTAGGGTCAATAAAATAAGTACCAGTTGAACACTGGGGTCAATTTGATTGACTTAAGCCCAACTGCAAACCTGCTGGCCTTGTGCCAAAATTTGAGACCATTATTACTCAGGCAGCAAATTAGCAGAATTGTTAGCATGCCAGACGAAAGGCTTTGCGACATTTCATCCAACCCTTCATTCCAAGTTCAAATTCCACCTGGGTCAACTTTGCCTTTCATTCTTTCGGGGTTGATAAAATAGGTATCAGTTGAGCACTGGGGGTCGGTGTAAGTGTTTTCCCCATCCCTCACAATTTCTGGCTTGAAGCCAAAATAAAAGAGGATTATTATCATTATTATTACTAATTATCCCTCATAGGATAAAGGCATCAGTTTTCTTCTGTCTTCAAAACACAATTTGTTCACTAAACGAAATGTTTTTGGAGTATATGTAAAAACAAATTTCATGTATGTAAGGAAAGCCAAGGTAGACCAAAAAAAATGGTTTGTATTACAAACTTTTGGAATTATATTTACTCACATTATATTTTCACATCCAACAAAATCATTAGAATGTCTGATAGAATGCCTTGCAGTATTCATTCTGGGTCTATGCACATCATGTTCAAATCTCACCAAGATCAACTTTACCTTTCATCTTTTTCAAGCCAATAAAGTACTAGTTCTACACTGGAGCTGATTCTTTTCTCTCTCTCCCCCTCCTCTCTCTCTCTTTGTCTCTCTCTGGAAGAAAACTGCTATGTACACACCTGAAGACAAATGGATTCTGCCAGGTTTAAAATGCTTAATTCACATCATATATTAGGACAATGCTCCTATGACTTCATCAAAAGTTGAGGACCATCTTTTATCCTTCATCCATCCATATTATCATTCAACTATGGTAGTAGTTGAATAATATTCTTAAGGCCACAATTTACTCACATACAGCATCATCAGAGCTTTGTTGCTAATTAAGTTCTTAACCAAATTGAAAACTGTTAACATTTTTGGAGAGCACTAATCCCTAGCTACATTTTGGCATTAAAAAACTGAAGTTTGATCCAGTAGAAAAAAGTTTACATTACATCAAAATTTGTAGCAATGTTATAGGAGAGTAAGTAACACCACCAATCAAGTTTAGATCTAAATAACTTTTTTATTTTAAAAGCAAAATATATTTATCTTAGCTTCAATGATAGAAGAAAGCATGAAGAATTTCACAGTTTTGGTCCCATGCAACAAAAGTTTGTATCAAAAGGTTGAGGTAAATATGAAAAAAAAATATAAGTAGGGCAAAAAATTGGATTTAAGTATAATTAACTTTTTTATTTTAAAAACAAGTTATATTTTAATTAAGCTTAAATGATAGAGCTCAATTCAAGGAATTTCATGGTATTAATCTCATACAATGTTTCAAAAGAAAAATGTTATGAGTGTTTGTTTCTCAAATTTGAGGGTGATAATATAGTTCTATACTTTTTTATGAGTATAATTCTATAAAGGGACTTTTTATATGTTACCGGCATCATTGAGGTAAGGGAAAAATTATCAACGACACTGCTAATTTGCAATTAGTTTAATTACATCATCCATATTAATTAATGCAATTGTATCCTGTAAACACAGTCTCATAATATCCGAGACAAGAAAGAAGTTTAAAAAGAAAACAGTTATGAGTGTTTGTTTCTTAAATTTGAGGGTGATAAAAGGTTCTATACTTTTTTATGAATATAGTTTTATAAGGGGACTTTTAATATATGTCACCAGCATCATTGAGGTAATTTTCAATCAGGTAACATCTTGAATTACTAATTAATACATTATTGATTAGCATAATAGCATGGATTACATGGAAAAATGCGTGCAAGAGAAATAATATTCTTAAGATTATAAATCTGGAAAAGTACAGGACAAGTTATTACACTTGGAGAAGTTCAGGTCAAGTTATTATTATATCTGGTAAAGTACAGAACAAAAAAGTTTTACTTAAAATATTGCAGCTAAGGATAAAATTTGAATATTACAAATTATTTGATTTTAATTAACAAAGTAACATAATTAATAAAGGTACCGTCATTTTGTTAAAATATTGACACACTAGAATACTTTAAAAAATGAGAACCAGAAGTACCAATATAGCTAAATTTTTATGCAAATTAGGATAGTATATGGCTTGCAAATTCATTATGTAAAAAATAGGCACTGGGTCAAGACTAAAAATGTGAAGACTTAGTAATAACTGAAGCAAATTTTACAGTGAATTTGTTGTTATAGGTAGATTTTACTATAATATCATCATCATCACTTAACGTCTGTTTTCCATGCTAGCATGGGTTGGATGATTTGATTGAGGACTGGTGAACTGGATGGCTGCACCAGGCTCCAATCTGATATGGCAGAGTTTCTACAGCTGAATGCCCTTCCTAATGCCAACCACTCCGAGAGTGTAGTGGGTGCTTTTACATGCCACCGGCACGAGGGCCAGTCATGCGGTACTGGCAACAGCCACACTCAAAATGGTGTTTTTTACATGCCACCTGCACAGGAGCCAGTCCAGCAGCACTAGCAATGACCTCGCTCAAATGATTTTCTAACATGCCACCAGCACAAGTTCCAGTAAGGCAACGCTAGTAACGATCACACTCAAATGGTGCTATTTATGTGCCGCTAGCATGGAAGCCAGACAGCTGCTCTGGCAATGATCACACTCGGACAGTGCTGTTAGTGCTCTACTGGCACAGGTGCCAGTCATCAAATATGGTTCAATTACGATTTCAATTTCACTTGCCCCAACAGTTCTTCGCAAGCAGAGTTTAGTGTCCAATGAAAGAAAGGTTGGCATGGGTGCCTGTCGTTGAATTTGGTTCGATTTTGATTTCAAATTCAAATTCATTTGCCTCAACAGGTCTTTTCAAGCAGAGTTTAGTGTCCAATGAAGTAAAGATACGAATAAGTGAGCTGGCTACACTTCTGGCAGAGGCCAGAGATTATGCTCTCACTTGGCTTGCCAGGTCTTCTCACGTACTGCATATTTCCAAAGGTCCCGGTCATTAGTTATTGCCTCGGTGAGGCCTAAAGTTCGAAGGTCGTGCTTCACCACCTCATCCCAAGTCTTTCTGGGTCTACCTCTTCCACAGGTTCCCTCAACTGCTAGGGTGTGGCACTTTTTCACACAGATATCCTCATATATACATATACAATATGAATGGTAAGATTAGTAGTTTACTGAGAACATGGCAGGATACCAGTGTTAAGATCCCATCTCTAACAGAAGTTAACTGCTTATCTGTTTGGCTATTGATTGTCTTCATTACAACTGATAAGCTAAACAAAATGGATTAACCAAAACCAACTCCAAAATTTAATTGAATAAACCAATCATGCTGTTTGTAAATAGCAAAAGCTAAAAGCATCCAATATTCCAAAACATGTCAGTTTTATTTTTATTCCTGTTTTTCTTTTTACTAAGATAAGAACAATTCAGGAAAATTCATTATAATTTGCTAAGGAAGTTATGTAAACTAATTATTGGTGGTGAAAATACTTATTACAATTGGAATCAATACCTGCTAGAAATACACAGTTCTAGTCTCCACTTTGTTTCAGTATCTAGAATAACAGACAAGTAAAAAATCATGAGAGAATGTAATGCTGCATATTTGAACTTAGAAAATGGTACTGAGAAGAGATAACACAAAGGATTAAAAAAGACTTTAAAATTTATTCTTAACAAAAAGGAATTTTCTTTGTTCTTTTATTACTGTTTTCTCTTTTTCACACATTTTGTTGAACATTTTTTTCTCATTAATTAGCCATACAGCACTTCTCTTCAAAAATATTGGCCCAATAATGTGGTAAGTTGTAATTAGGGTACAAAGGTATGGAGTCCTATGACCACCAACTCCTGTACACATGACACATAAGGAAAGATAGAGATAGATAAATAGATAGATAGATAGAGAGAGAGAGAGAGAGAGAGAGAGAGAGAGAGAGAGAGAGAGAGAGAGA
>NC_068983.1:61502642-61506711 GCF_001194135.2 Octopus bimaculoides | reverse complement strand
GACAGACACAGACAGAGAGAAAGAGAGTGTGTGTGTGTGTGTGTGTGTGTGTGTGTGTGTGTGTGTGTGTGTGTGTGTGTGTGTGTACACAAATGCTCTTTGACATCTCTTTCAGATTGATCAGATTGACACAAGTGATGTGCAACAGACATCTGTAGGAAAAAAACATGGTCTTGTAGGACAAAATCTTGTAGGAAAACATGGACTTGTAGGAAAATTCAAAAATGTTTAGTATGGTACTGTAGTGATGTGGAACAAAGTATAGAACTCAGAGAGTTGTAATAGGTGTGGAGATGATATGCAATATACTAATTCAGAGGAACAAAAAGAAACGTAGTAAATTAGCCATAATCATAAATGTGTTGGTAAAATAGTCCTTCTAAATCAGTTTATTAGTTTCTTTTGTGATGCATATTCAAATGTTTGAATATACAACACAGTCCTTGATCAATACTCTCATGCATGTAACACTAGAGTGTTGAGAGTGATTTGCCAGTCATGGGTTGAAGTTTTTTTCTTGTTTTTGGAGAAACTTGTTCATTATGATGATGTTACAACAATATTATACAAGGCGGTGCTGAAAAGTTCCTTGCTTTGGATAAAAGAAAATACAGGCAGATCAGTTAATTATGATTTTATTCAACATATTCCCCTCTCAGATTCACACATTTATTGCAGCAGTTCTTCAGTTTTTCTAAGCCCTGTAAAAGAACTCAGAAGTTTGGGCCTCCAACCAAGCCTTTCACAATACCCTTAAAGCCAGGAATTTTTCAGCACCCATTCGTATATGTGAAGTCACCATGCAATATGATTGAAGCAATTCATGCATGGTGAGTGCAAGACTGCTTCACTGTTGTTACATGGAACAAACCCAGCTGTCAGTCAAGTCCTTTGTAAAAAAAAAATGCCCCACCAATATTGTGTGGCAAGGATAGGCTAACAGTTTTCCTCTGACTGGGAGTTGTAGTGAAAGAGGTTGTAGGAAGCATACATTGTAGAGACTAACAGCCAGATTATCTCGCTGACCATGCTTTCATCAATGTCAGCTATTATTGCAGCTTTCAATCAAAGCAGTGTGTAATTAACAGTTTCTATGATAGAAACAATTAAACAAGTGCAATCAATATTTTTCTATGATGTCTACTCCAAGTAATTTTAACATAGAATCCAGAAAATTCGATTTTGTCTGCTTTTTTTTGTGGACATAATTCTTCTTCTCAATAAGATTTCAATCTAATAATGTAAAAAAAAAAAGCAATTCAAAAAGATATGCTGATTTCTAATTATCTTCATTATTACTTTTGCTGTTAAGGCAGTGAGCTGGCAGAATTGTTAGCACAATGGGCAAAATGCTTAACAGTATTTTGTCCATCTTTATGTTCTGAGTTTAAATTCTGCTATGGTCAACTTTACCTTTCATCCTTTTGGGGTCAATAAAATGCATACCAGTTAGGCACAGGGGTTGATATAATCAACTATCTCCTTCCTCTGTAATTGTTGGTCATGCACCAAATTTTGAAACCATGGCTACCTTTGTATTCTTACCATCTGGAAGTTTTATAAGTGTCCATCTGTTCATGTTAACTTTTTTAATGAAAGTTTGAAACTTTGTGGTTACTTTTGTTAATGTGTAAATATGAAGATGAAAAGGGTGGTAGAACATTAGTCCTTTGCAAGTAAAAACAATAGAATGTCATCTGGTGCCCCACAAAAGAAAAACATCCAGCATGGGTCTCTACAATCGTTGTTCCAAAGTAACTTGAGGGAAATGAACATGAAAGAAGTTTTGTGAAATAATTGATTTGCTAATGAGGAGAGAAATGTTGATGAAACTGAAGGAAAAGGTGAATGCTGTTGGAATATGAAGTGTCATGATTTATGAGAGCTAAACATAGGTAATGAATATAGAGAATAGCTGAAAAGAATGGAAATGGTTCAGTAATAGATGTGAAGAGAAATGGATATAGAAGTATGATGAGAGGAGTGATGGAAATAAATGTGGACTGATATAAAGAGACAGAAAAACTGAGGAAGACATGGAAAGACCTTTATGATGACAGAAGAGAAAATGAGAACAAATTTACTTGTGAGTGGGGTATTTGCATATAGGATAAAATAATAAAAGAAAGCTGACCTTGGAATCTGCAAGGTTAACCTCAACTTTGGCAAAGAAAACAGCCTTAAAACATTTATTTTTTGTTATTGTTTTTAGTATTGTTGTTGTAATTGCTTGTATAAAAAGGTTCCAGAACTATGATACAATTAACATTTATCATGTAAAGGGAGATTCAGTCCTTCTATCTTTTCTCAGTTTTAAAAAGAATATGTGAATGATGAAATATTTTTGTTATGGTTTTGTTTCTCCTCAGTTGTCTTCAGACATCAAATTTCCTGAGTATTGGTGCCAAATATCTGTAATCAGAATATGTTTCTAAGGTCTGATATTGATGATCAGTATTTAGTTATATTATATTATCAAGATTGATTTCATAACTAATCTTGTTGTTGTTTAGTTCCAAGTCAGCTTTATTAGTTATAACCATGTCATATTTTTTTTTATTCAGATATAGCAAATCTAGAACTACATTGACTAAAGTATTATCTTTACCTCTTTAAAATGACTGTCGTGTCAGAAATTTTGGCTACTGCATTTTGGCAGATAGAGAGACTAGGTACTGGCTGCTTCATTGGATCAACAGATCTTTTATATGTTTTGACATTAGATACTCTATTTAAAACGATTGTATTTTTTGTACATGTATCGCAATCTAATTTTGTTTTCTTCTCTATACTCTATTGTGTTTTGATTCTTTTTTCTTGAAGATGTAAAAATGAGAATCTGTGACTATTAGAAATTTTGTCTAACTCTTAAATTCAAATATATCTAGAGCTAATGCTACCTAATATATTGTTCTTCTTTCAAGATGATGTGTAATTTCACAGAGATTTGCCTACTATTTCTTGCATGTTCAGAGATTAAGTACAGAGAGGCTGTACTAATCTTTTAAGTGCTTTGAGATTTGGTATTCTGTTTCATATTATTATATTTGACTTGTGTTCTGTCAAATTTTCTTTACAACTTTCATGTTTGTATATTTACATAAAGAATGTTTGCACAGACTTGTTGGCAGCCACCAGTTCAAATAAGTTCAATAAAAAAGTGAAGAATAAAAATGTCTTGACACATTGATGACATAATAGCCATTGGAACAACATTCTTCCAAAACATTGAAAAGGAAGTATCTAAAAATGATATAGTGAAAAAGTGGAACATAGCTGTGTTTCAAATAATATATTTATATGAAAAGTTGTTTCTATCTAGCTCAAATATAATGTTATAGGTATGTTTGTGGTTTGCGAATAAGGATATATGGATGTCTGTGTAATGTATGTATGTGTATGTATATATATATATATATATATCTTTTATCTTTTATCTTGTTTCAGTCATTAGACTGCAACCATGGTGGGGCAACACCTTGAATTTTTAGTCGAATGAATCAACCTCAGTACTTATTTTTAGGCCTGGTACTTATTGTATCAGTCTTTTTTGCTGAACCACTAAGTTACAGGGAAATAAACACACCAACACCAGTTGTCAAGAGGTAATAGGGAGACAAACACAGACACACACACATAAATAAATACAACGGGCTTCTTTCAGTTTCCACCTACAAAATCCACTCACAAGGCTTTGGTCAGCCTGAGGCTATGGTAGAAGACACTTGCTCAAGGTGGCCATGCAATAGGACTGAATACGGAACCATGTGGTTGGGATACAAGCTTCTTACCACACAACCACTCTTACATATGTATATGTATATATGTATATACTAGCAGAGGCACCTGGCGTTGCTCGGGAATGAAATTGTTGCTTATATACTTGAAGGAAAAAAAAGGCAAAATATGCTGTATAGAAATTTGAGGACATTCTGTAGATGGACTCTCAGATGAATGATGGCTGGGCGCCTTTCATGAATGGGGAAAATTGAAGATGTGCCAAAAAGTCTCATTGGTACTTGGAAACTTTTACGAAAATTAAAATGGGGATTAAATGAAAGAAATGATT
>NC_068983.1:61500723-61501799 GCF_001194135.2 Octopus bimaculoides | reverse complement strand
ATACAGGGGTTGGATAAAATAATGGAAACACCAAGCATCATAGCATCATAATTTTGAAATATCTATAAAATCATCAGAAGCTTATTTTTTAATTTTTTTATTTATTTATTATTAGTGTTGCTTAATATGTTTTACTAAAATTGCTGTTTCTTTTCAGATATCAGAAAAAGTCAATTAAAATTCATTAAAATGACAGATCTATCAAACTTTCAAAGAGGTCAAATTGTTGGTGCTTGTATGGCAGCACTAGCATAATGAAAACAGCCGAAATGCTTGGTGTATCAAGAAGCATTGTCTTGAAAGTAATGACAACCTTTCAGAAAGATGGTAAAACCTCCTCGTCGAAACAAAACTCCGGAAGAAAACCAAAACTTTCAGATGGGAATCGTTGGACTCTTACACAAATTGTGAGAAAGGATCACAAAAGTGCAGCTCCCAAAATTACTGCAGAGCTTAATGACCACTTTGAGAACCCAGTTTCCACAAAAACTGTTCACTGGGAGCTGCACAAAGCTGGATTTCATAGGAGGGCTGCAATCAGAAAACCACTACTATCAAAAGCAAATGTTGCAAAGCATTTAGAATGGAGTAAAAACCTACAGAATTGGTCCCTAGAGCAGTGGAAGAATGTTATTTTCTCGGAGGAGTCATCCCTTACCTTATTTCCAACCACCAGCCAAGTACATGTGTGGAGACAACCAAAAGAAACATTTGACCCAGACTGCCTTCTTCCAACTGTTAAACACGGAGGAGGAATAAGAATAGCTTGGGTCAAGTTTAGAGAGCTCTTACCTTTGCTGGCGACAAAGGGACTCTCACTCAGAGTAAAAGGCAGACTGTATGACGCATGTGTACGAACAGGCATGCTACATGGCAGTGAAACATGGGCTGTGACTGTTGAGGACATGCGTAAGCTCGCAAGGAATGAAGCCAGTATGCTCCGCGGGATGTGTAATGTCAATGTGCATACCCATCAGAGTGTAAGTATCTTGAGAGAAAAGCTGAACATAAGAAGCATCAGTAGTGGTGTGCAAGAGAGACGATTGCGCTGGTTTGGACATGTGGTGAGAATGAAT
>NC_068983.1:61497459-61500299 GCF_001194135.2 Octopus bimaculoides | reverse complement strand
AGCGTGACCATTGCCAGTACCGCCTGACTGGCCTTGTAGGGTTTTCGAGCGAGATCGTTGCCAGTGCCCCTGGACTGGCTCTTGTGCGGGTGGCACATAAAAGACACCATTTCGAGCGTGGCCATTTTCGTGCGGGTGATATGTAAAAGCACCCACTATACTCTCTGAGTGGTTGGCGTTAGGAAGGGCATCCAGCTGTAGAAACTCTGCCAAATTAGATTGGAGCCTGGTGTTGCCATCCGGTTTCACCAGTCCTCAGTCAAATCGTCCAACCCATGCTAGCATGGAAAGCGGACGTTAAACGATGATGATGATGAGGAGGAGGAGGAGGATCTGTGATAACCTGGCGGGGGAGGCCTATATCTTGGAAATCCGCTTGTCCATTGATTTCCCTTCATGGCAGAATTAATGGTCAAGACTATTTAAGCAGTTTATCTCATCAAATTCATCCTATGGTTGCGGAACTGCTTCCTGGGGGAAATGCAATCTTTCAGGATGATAATGCACTAATTCACACAGCTAGAGTTGTTAATGAATGGCATGAGGAACATTCTAGTGAAGTTGAACATCTTATCTGGCCACCACAGTCCTCAGCTCTCAATATTGTTGAACATTTTAGAAAAACAAGTAAGGAGTCGATATTCTCCACCATCATCACGACAAGAACTGGAGACTGTTTTAGCTGAGGAATGGACAAAAATTCCTTTGGAAACAATTCAAACTTTGTATGTGTCCATACCTCATAGAATTCAAGCAGTAATTACTGCCAAAGGTGATCCTACCCCATATTAAAATAAATTTGTTTGAAATTTTAAGGTGTTTCCATTATTTTGTCCAACTCCTATATAAATATATACCTTATACACACACACACACACACAGACACACATACGTACATACATATATATGTCTCCCCTGACAGTGTCCCTAATACTGCCTGTCACTTTCATTGCACCATCTCTCATGGTAGTCAACTCTCTTTTGTGATGAGAATGGTCCCTATTATAATATTACAATTACTATTTATTCCCTATCATATTTCTCTTGAAATGTGTTTATGTATGCATATTATACTGCATATGTTTAGAAATTGTTATTGTAATGCATAAAAGCAGTTTTGTTGCTTATAATTTTTTCTTTTTTTTTCTTTTTTTTTTTTTGTCTTGTTGAAGAATCACAAGAACAATCTCACTTTAAAACATGAAAATCAAAAGAAGATCAGTGGGAAAATTAATTTCACATCACAGGATTTCACAGGACGGCAAGATTTTCAGGAATACATTAGATGGCGTAATGCAAAATCCTGTAGCATAAAATAAATTTTTCTATTGATTTTCATTTGATTTTCATATCATAAAGAGAGATGCATTCTGATGGATTTCTCAATAGCCTGTACTATACACGTATATAAACATATACACATCATTATCATCATCATCTTATATCTGTTTTCCAGTGTTACATGCATAGGATTCAATGTTCCAATTTTAACTTGGTTTCTATGGCTGGATGCCTTTCCTAACATCCATCACTTTACAAGATGTACAGGGTGCATTTTTTTTCATGATACCAGCAGTATAGAGGCTCCATTATCATTAGCAAGACCTTTCAAGCTCTGCACTGTTACTGATCAAATTAGTTACCAATCACTTACAGAGTTTATTTAGTGCATTTAGTGGCACTGGCACTGTTGGAGACATCTAGGAGTTAGCAAAGTGAAAGAGAACACCCTACAATGGAAAGGACAGACAGAAAGAAAGGAAGATATGGAGTACAGATATGACTAAATATCTAAAATATTTGTTTTACAATTCCAAAGCCCTGATTTTGATTCCACTGTGTGATACCCACAGGCAAGTATCTTCTACAAAGCTCTGGGAGTGAAACTGGGCAACTATTATTTAGCAGACCAGCATTCAAAGTGACTATCCTATTTTTCAACTCAAACATAATAAATGAAACCTAGATTATACTTCCTTTCATAACATAAGAATATTTAGTTGTTATTTATTGCCGCTCAAGAAGCTACATACTGCTTCTATCATTGACTCAAAGAAACTAGGTAGAAGGAAACTGTAGAAGCCTGTCAGAAGGACTGTTTCTATTATTCTGATGGGGCAACATTGTCACATAATGAACACATAGATTCCGTTTGAAGATTACACTTAACATAGAAGTGTACTTGGAATACTTAGCTACATACACCCCTTAGTTTAATGAGTTTGTTGTTCTGTTGATTGAGCAAAAGTAATGTTTTTAGAGTTCATCATTGGTTTGTCATTTTAACACCTACTTTTTCATTCTTGTATGGGTTAGATGGAATTCATTCAGGTAGATTTCCAATGGTTAGATATTCTTCTTGTCTCTAACACTCACCTGTTTCCAAACAAGATAATACTTTTCCATGGCCAGACATTTATCTACGGTAGATTGGAAATGAAGAAAACTGTATGATAGGGATGCTCGTTAACAGCTATTGCACAATGTCAAGGCAAGAAACACACACGCATATGCACGTATATGTACATGCATATATACAATGGGCTTCTTTCAGTTTCTATCTAACAAATCTACTCACAAGGCTTCCAGGCTTCTTTATCATTACAAGGAGAAAGATTTATCAATGTTTATATATATATATATATATGTTTATGTGTGTTTTTTTAACACACACGCACACTTATATATATATATGTATATTTATATATAATTTAGGGGCCCTCTGTGTCTTATATTTATATGTATTTTATCTGTAGTTTATTTGTAATGCATTTTTTCATTTATTAGTAATGGTACGCAACACATACCAGACATGTATATATATATATATATATATATAT
>NC_068983.1:61490153-61493919 GCF_001194135.2 Octopus bimaculoides | reverse complement strand
GTCATAGGGTATGACTCCTTCGTGTATCACCTGGTTCGTAATACGGGTGACTAGGCTATAGCCAACACTGCCAGATATTTTGAGCATCTCTGCAGTGATTCCTGATGGGCCGGGGGCTTTCCCGGTCTTCATACTCTTAATTGCTTTATCTACCCTGGTACTATCAACTCGGATAGCTGGTCCCTCTATTGGGTCGACATAAGGCAGGCTCTCTTTCTCCCATTCATTCTCTTTGTACATATATTTGTATGTGCATGGATGTATGTTTGCGCATAAAACCCGCACCAGCTCATACAAACACACAACACTCATTCATATGCTGCAGTAGAAAGGAAACAAAAATCCAAATCCCTAGCTATAATATTCTGAGGACAACAAAGTGGCTGAGTATGAAGATGAAGGGAAACAGCAAGTTTCTAGAGTTTTACATGATAGCTCATCTGAAATTTTGGTTCTATTAATCTGCATTCAAGTATGATATCTTTTAGATTAACATTAGAAATGAAGCAGAAATAATAAAATAGCTTGTGATATCAAGACAGAACAGTCAGGATGAAGCATCTGGTAAAATTTAATGACTACTTGTTAATCAATAGCTCTATAGTTTATCTGCTAATGGTGAGCAAATAGAGGAAGGTGAGGGGTAGTATGGTGAGATGAGCAAGAAACAGGAGTGGAGTGAAGAAAATTTCTTTTTTTCTTTCTCTCTCTCTCTCTCTCTTTATTTTTTTTTTCTTTCAGAAAATAGACCAGGCTGAAGATTAAGAGGGAGGAAGAGTAGATAGAGCCAAGAGTGACTCCATCTCTCTGTATTTGAGTATTTATATAGCTATCTATCTGTCAGTCTATCTATCTATCTATCTTTCTATCCACCTACTTGTCTGTCTGTCTGTCTGTCTGTCTCTTTAGCTATCTATCACTCTTTCGCTAAATAGTGAGAAAGCAGAAGAGAGGGAAGCATTGTAGTAAAGGTGGAGATTGAAATCAGCAAGGGACGTTTCTCTCTCTCTCTCTCTCTCTCTCTCTCTCTCTCTCTCTCTCTCTCTCTCTCTCTCTCTCTCTCTCTCTCTCTCTCTCTATCTCTCTCTCTCTCTCTATCTCTCTCTCTCTCTCTCTCTCATGCACACACACACTATAACTAACAGCTTAATCAATATAAATTTTTTTAATTAATTTCTAGCTTATTTCATTTAACTAAAAGTACTTTTCTCATACAATTCTTCACTCAACCAACATTTAAGAATGGGACTTTATGATCAGAGATGGGAGATGTTGAAGTAAACATCACTATGGTTACCACAGTAAGCGTCACCCTGGTCCATCAATTGACTTACTAGAGAAGACTATTGCAGCTGTCATCCTTACAATAATTCTTAAAAGAACCATTTCTATGGCCTTACAATAGATTTAACCTCTTCCAAGCACAATATCACTGTTGTGATCATTACTTCAATTTCATGGTTGTGAAACACTATACAGATTCACAATAGATGTATTTACTCAGGTATGATATTCTTATAGCCATGACTAATGTGGATGGAATATTGCATCATGCCTTGGATGTTTGCAGAATTGTCACTTCATCAGACGATGAAGGTGGAGGAGAGGAAGAGAACAAGGCTCCCTTTCTACAGAGATCACAACATTTGAGGCCTCAACCCAGGTGGATGGCAGATTTTCACATGGAATGAAGTGAGGAAATGATTTTTGAGATCGGGGGTGGGGGTGAGATGAGCTGTAAAGAAAGGGCTGTGACATTAACGGTCAAGGGGGCCCACTGGAACAGGAAAGGGGAAAGAGGAAGTGAGGGAAACAAGAAAAGCAAAGTCAACCTTGGAAGAATTTGAACGCAAAGCATAAAGCTGGAAGAAATGCCACTAAACATTTTGTCTAACATGCTAATGATTCTGCCAACTCACTACCTCCATGATAATAACAATAATGATTTCTTACATTGGTACAGAGTCACAGTTTTAGACAGAGGGAACAGTTAAACACAGTAACCCCAGTATATGACCAAACTGGCACGCCCTCTGTTGTGATCAACAAAGCAGCCTGCTCATGAAATTAACGTGCAAGTGGCTGAGCAATCCACAAACACATGTACCCTTAATGTAGTTCTCAGGGAGATTCAGCATGACACAGAATGTGACCAGGTTGGCCCTTTGAAATACAGATACTACTCAATATTGCAAGCTGAGTGGACTGAAGCAACATGAAATAAAGTGGATTGCTCAAAGACACAACATGTTGCCAGGAATTGAACTCACAATTATGACTTGAATATCCTTTACAATATATGACTATACCTACTACAACAAGACCATAGTGACCACCACAACACTCTAGCCATCATAGCTACTGCTACCACCACATCTCTCAGACAATATCACACAGATACAGCTACCAACAATATTTCATACACATCTACATAGCTACAGTCTCTGTTACATCACAACCAACATTAAAATACTCTAGCCAGCACAACACAAATACAGCCACTATGGTGGCATTATATCTTCACCAACATTATTATAACAGATATCTACTGCGTCTCACTAGATACTACTTACTAGTACATTGTCAGTTTTATCATCACAAGATATTTACACAGACATACATCAAGATTACTGCAGTGAAGAAGCTTCTATGCAATCACTGCTTGATATAAAAACCAAATTTTTCTCAAATCATACTCAAATCAGGCATAGTTGAGTGGTAAGAAGTTTGCTTCCCAACCACATGGTTTTGGATTCAGTCCCACAAAGTAGCACCTTAGGCATATATCTTCTACTACAGCTCCAGGCCAACTAAAGCCTTGAGAGTGGATTTGGTAGAAAGAGAAACTGAAAGAAGCTCAGCGTGTGTGTGTGTGTGTGTGTGTGTGTGTGTGTGTGTGTGTGTGTGTGTGTGTGTGTGTGTGTGTGTGTGTGTGTGTGTGTGTGTGTGCTATCCTGTCTTGACATAGCATGACTGTTGCAAATGAATATCATTCATTTCCAATATTCTGCAAAAAATGTCTGGCAATAGGAAAATATTACCTTGCTTGAAAACAGGTAAGAGCTGGCAATAGGAAAGCCATCCAACTGTAGAAAATCTGCCTCAATAAATTCTATTTAATCCATGGAAAGTGGGTACTACAATGATAATGATACTTAACCATCTTAGAAAAAAGACACATGCAATATCTATACAATGGATTATTCACATCTGCAATGCCATAGAACATTAAATCTGTTTATTGAAAAGTAGCCAAGGGCTGCACAGCAAGAACTTCAATACCAGTGGCAAAGTATGCACATCCTACATCAGTGTAGAGACCAACATCTTCTTCACTGAGCCTCAGTAGACACAGTCGCCTTAGGATATATCAATGTCTCAACACCATATTGACTTTAGTAATATTTATTATCTATTCAAATAAACAACTTCCTTAATTGCCTTAGAGGCGAGATTTTAAGCAACTTTGCAAAATACTGTAGTGGATATACAGTATCAATGCACTCACTCCACAGAGATATATTGCCCTGAAATGTAAACCATCTTAAACAATTCCACCCACATAGTCACACATGTTTAATCCCACATATATGTGTACATCTAAGTGTGTATATTACTTGTGTGTGAATATTCATTTAAGTATATAAGAACATATTCACACAAACATATACACCTCTATATAAGAGTACTTACAGTAGTATATCATGTGTGTGTGTGTTTATATATATATATATATATATATATATATATATATATATATATATAT
>NC_068983.1:61486585-61489750 GCF_001194135.2 Octopus bimaculoides | reverse complement strand
TGTCTGTGTGTACATATAGTCTTTTCATGAATGTGATACAGCTCTAGAGTTGGCACTGCATGAAAGGCACTTGCTAAACACTCTGAAAGTGTGAGGGGCCTCCAATCATAGAAATCCATCCCAAAATGAAACACGTGACCTGTCTTGATAAACAGCACCCCAAAATATGTGGTGACTTCAACAGTGGTACCTGTCCAATGCAAGCCAGCAGGAAAGCATACATAAAACAATGATGGTGACAACAATGATGACAATGGCAAAATGGTAATGCTGATCTTGATGCATACATACACACATGCACACACACACAGATAGATAGATAGATAGATAGATAGATAGATAGATATACACACACATAAGTACGCTCATACAGCTGGGGACTCCATTAAGTCTCTGCGGTTGACCAGAAGATATAAAGCCGTTGAAACTAATCTAATTATGAAAATCAGCATACATACTTACTCATAAACATGAACACACACATATACAGATTGAGACAGACACACATGCACTATCTCAGACATACACACACACATGCACACATTCACATGTATAGTAGCATTTCAATCTTTACTTAACTTTACATAAAAGGCATAATTCAAAATTATGTGTGACAAGAGAAACTGACAAAGTATTATCCCTTTCCTTCTTTTGAACAAGATTTTTCAATCACAGATTATTATTCAATAATTTGAATGAAACTTATGGAACAAATCGGCCATGTAATGCAACCATTTATAATTGGATTGCACATCTCAAAGCTGGAAGAACAAATGTTTTTGACAGCAAAATGCTGTTAATCTTTTGGGATTCTTATAGCATTGATCAAATTGATTTTCTCTGATAGAATTATCAATACATATTATTACTCTGGTTATTGTCTACTTCAAAATCTGATGTTAAATTGCCAAAGTTCCAATCCATACAACTGTAGTATAGGAGTAACATTTTTTTATCTTCTCTTCTATCTTTTGGACAATTTTATTTGTTAGCTTCATTTTTTTTACTATTAACTTCTCACTGTAAAAAGGGTAAAAAACCTAAATATTCTGAGAGTATTTGTCTTCCCTTAGAAATGCGGTTAGATTTTATAATTCCCTCTTTTGTCTGCTTCTGTAGAATCATTTGCTGTTTACCCATGACATGTTTAATGTATCTGTTTATAATTGGTGCAACTTTACTCATGGCCAATGTTTCCAGCATTCAAAGTATATTGTTATTATCATTGGGCTGGCAGAATCATAAGAGCATTGGAGAAAATGCATTGCAGTATTTCATGTGGTTCTTTACATGCTGAGTTCACATTCTGCACAAGGCCTGAAGTTTGATGGGAGGGGGTTAGCTGATTACATTGACCCCAGTGCTCAACTAGTACTTATTTCATCAACCACAAAAAGGATGAAAGGCAAAGTCAACCTCAGCAGAATTTAAACTCTGAAGAAATGCTGCTAAATATTTTATTCAGCATATTAACAATTCTGCCATAATATTAACAACAGCTAAAGCAAAAGAGTTGCAACAGCAACATAAGTCATCAAGAATTTGGAAATGCAGAAGGAAGAACTGTGTGAAACAAGTGGATTTGTCTAGAAAGAAGGAATGACTTTTTTGACAGTGACACAGAATGTCACTCAGAAGACAAATTCACAGTAACCTATTATTGCATGATCCTAAAGAATCAAAAACTGAAGATACTGATATATGCATGAAAGTGGAAGGATACCTGAAAACAGTGTGCAAGCAAAAAACTTACATCAATTAAGGCATGCACAATATGGTACAATAAATTTGTCTCCAAAGTTGAAGTGAGGCATCACTCCATTTCTGTAATTTTAAACAAGGATTTCAGCCTCATAATACATGACAGGTGAGCAATGAATGCATGTTTTGTGGATGTGCCACCATAAATAAACATCTGGTGGCTAGTGGCATAGAGTATTTGAGCCAAATAGTCTTTGAATGGCTTGAAGCCACACCAAGCCGGTTCAAACAACACTGCGGTGGTTTGTGTTGGTTGTTGTTGAGAAAGGCCAGATTTCACATATGAGGTGATATCAAAAAGTTCCAGGACTAGTTATGTTTAATTAAAAATAACTTATTTACCTAAGTTTTAACATCATCTCCTTCAAAATAGTCACCTAGCAAAACAATACACTAGTCCCAGCATTCCTGCTGCTTTTGGAATCCAGTCTAGAAGTCATTTTCTGTAAGTGAGTTGAGGACCATCTGCAATCTGCTCTTGATCTCAACAATGGTGTTAAAACAGCAATATTTGAGCTGCGTTTTCATCTTGGGGAAGAGATGGAAGTCAGCAGATACTAAATCTGGCAAATATGGTGGGTACAGGAGAAATACCATGTTTTTGGTGAGAAACTCATCAGTGAGGAGAGATTGGTGACAGGATGCATTGCCATTGTGAAGAATCCAGTTGTGAATGCTCCACAGATCTAGCTGCTTTCTCTGAACGTCCTCCCTCAAATGCTTCAAAATATTACAGTAGAATTCTTGATTGACAGCCTAGCCCTGGGGGACAAATTCTTGATGCACTGTACCACATTTTCAAGGGTGATGCTTGTGACAGGTCATCTAGGTCACACATCATCTTCCAGGGATGTTCTTCCACTTTTGAAGCATCTGTTCCACTCAAAACATGTGTTCAACCCATTGCCTCATCAGCTTGTCAAAGCATGCTCAGTGTCTCTGTAGCAGACTTCCCAAGTTCAATGCAAGATTTCACGTTGGCTCTTTGTTCTTGACTTACAGCATACACATGATCACAAAAACATATAACTACCCCATGAAGGTCACTGCTATATTAGAAATCATTATTTTTATCTCTAGATTCAATTAAGCATAGCCTTCAGGATAAGATCCATCAATTCCTCCATTGCAGACTTTCAATTTAACTAAAATTTGCCCTTTTTAAGTAAGAGCAAAGTTTAATTTTTCTAGATAGTAAGGCAGAAGGAAAATATATCATGAATATAACATAAACTCACTTAACCAAGAATCAACTAATCATAACTAAAATATTATTAAACAGTCTTATAACCCTGTTTTCCTCTTTGCTTGAGTGGAACAGTTTACTTTTGGAGAAAGGTGGCAAGCTGGCAGAAATGTTAGCTCGCTGGGCGAAATACTTAGCGGCATTTTGCCTGTCTTTAC
>NC_068983.1:61468346-61486340 GCF_001194135.2 Octopus bimaculoides | reverse complement strand
TTAGAAGGGCATAACACAATTATTATAAGTTTGATTTAATGAATTTATAACCATGTAATCAGTAGTGCAAAATTTTAACCATGCTCATTTACCTACACAAAGTTAGAAATTAATGAGAAAGAGAGAGAGAGAGAGAGAGAGAGAGAGAGAGAGAGAGAGAGAGAGAGACAGAGAGACAGACAGAGAGACAGACAGACAGAGACAGAGAGAGAGACAGACAGAGAGAGAGAGACAGACAGACAGAGAGAGAGAGCTGGATGATAAGAAAGTAGAGGTGAGACTTGTTGGAATGCATTTTCTGAATGCCCATCTAGAAACAACTAATTAGTGGAGGCAGAATCAAGGGTTCTAGAATTTTTATTCTTATATATTTATTTTATATTACAATTTGTAGACAGACAATATTGTTGTCAGTTATGTTTGTAATGATCCAGTCACTGGCATATTGCATTTCTGATTGCAAAAATAACAAGAGGAACTTTCAAAAACATGAGTTTTTTCAGTTTTCTTACTGATTAACAAGGGTAAAAGTTTCGCATACACACATACACTCTCTCTCTATCTATCTATCTCTTTCTCTCTCTTTCTCTCTCTCTCTCTCTCTCTCTCCTTCTCCCTCTTTCTCTCTTTCTCTTCTCTCTCCCTCTATCTCTCTTTCTGTTTCATTCTCTCTCTCCCTCTCTCTCTCTCTTTCTCTTTCTTTCTCTCATTCCCTCTCTCTCTTTCTCTCTTTCTCTTTCTTTCTCTCTCTTCTTCTCTCTGTTTATCTCCCTCACACACACACACACACACACACACACACACACACACACACACACACACACACACACACATTCACACTCACAGACACTGACACAGACATCTATGTAGATGTGCGTATGTATGTGATGGTTTTTGCCCAGTTTCCATCTAATGAAATATTGCTCAAACCACAACTATGATCAAAGATTCTTACTAAAGATGCTATGCAATATGATCAAACCACCAGAATTTTATGATCAAGAAGAGAATTTCTTCAGACCACTCAACCACTACCTGGAGAATGTGAAGAAAGCAGGCCAGAACAAACTGGCAGCTGGTTAATAATATAATTCTGTTGGAATTTAAAAGTTAAAGGTGAAGATTTGATTGACATTCTGAGGACAAGGTGAAAGCAAGACATCAATTTAAGCTGCAATAAAAGATAAAAATAAAAAAATGAAAAAAACAAAATTTTTTGACATCATTTCAGTTTTCTTACACTATTTATGAACATGATATACTTACATAAGGCAGCAATGGAGCTTATATATAAATACACACACACACACACACACACATTCAGGTAAATATGTCACGTAGTTATTATATCTGCCCACATTTTTTTTTTATTTCTTTAGATTCCTGCATTTTCAACAGCTGATATTACAATTTTATCAAAAGTAAACAGCATTTCAAAATTTCATTTTCCTCCTTCCCCTACCTTCACCACATGCAAATTTTTTGTCTACAACTTTTTTCCAGAAATTTCTATTTAAATTTTCAAACACAAGTTTTGCCTCTCGTGGTGAATTTGTAATTAAAGGAGAAAGAATCTCTTTTCAGTTAGACAAAAGTTGAAGAACCAGAATATTTAATTTTTAGTGTCTTTGGTAAATTTTTTCAAAAATTACTCCAACTTTCCAGCATTCAGAATATCCACACACTCATGCTATCAACCAACATACAACACAAAGGAGAGAAAGGGAAGCTTCAATAAAGTCACTCAACATGCTAAATATCTCCCTTAAGCAACAGACTTGTAACATTTAATAAAATGAAGGACATCTGGATAACGTAGTTTAAAAGATATAAAGTACAAGATTCCAAAACATTATTCTTTTCAAAATTTCAATTTTTTAAACCATCCTTTCTCTTGTCTTTCAGAATAAAAACTTCCACCCAAAATTAATAAAGAATTCATTATCACAGTTGTCCTCTGACATACAAATATCTACTCTCCAACTACTAACTACAGAATATTAGAGAACTTTTTCACTTACCTTCTTTATTATTGAGATAGTGAAAAGAGTTTGCATTCAAATCATTTACCTTTCTTTGCCATGATATCAGATATAGCTTTCTTTAACCCTTTCATATTCAAATTATTTTGCTAGAGTATTGCTTATTTACTTTCATAGTTTTGAATCAATCATACATTATCTCATAGTTTTGAAATTTTGATGATGTGATTGTATATTTTTGGTGTCATCGTCGAGTAAACGTGAGAGGTCAAATCTAGCCAGTTTGAGCATAAAACAGGTAGAATATTAGGGCCAGATATGGCTGGCTTAAATGCTAAAGGGTTAAAGATAGCAATTTGTCTACCCCTTTTTCAATCATCACATGTGGGCCTAGTGCAGTGGTGCCATTCCTATGTGGAACACTTCTTTAACAAAATTCACAAGTGCAAAATGGCACCCTAACTCCAAATTAACTTTCTCCTATGTATGTATATAGTGTATAACTAACAATAATGATGATGATGATGATTATCTCTATCATCATTTAAACATATCCGGAAAATAAAACATTCGACGAGCATTGCCATCCTTCTCATCCTTCAAAACCAAAAGTTTACATAGCAAAAATGAAAGTTAAATCACTAGCCACTAATTCACAAACTTCTGCATAGTCGTCAATTGCAGAAATTTCATCTAGTTTAGATGATGATGCATTGTCACTGATTCTGATGCCATTGCATTTGTCTCGCAGTATTAGAGGTTGGAGGTCAACTTAGCCTTTCATCCTCTTGGGGTCAATAAGTTAAGTACCAGTTGCATACTGGGGTCGATCTAATCGACTGGCCCTCTCCCCAAAACTTTTGGGCCATGTGCCTAAAGTAGAAAAGAATATTAGAAGTTGGAGGCAAAAGAAATGCCAAGCTCCCCCAATCCCAACCAGAAGAAGTGGGTATTTATTACCTGAAGAATATAAACTTCTTGAAAATGGTGAGAAGTTTTTATTATACGATAGTGGTGAAGATAATCCGGAGAGAATTTCAATGTTTGGCACAGAAGCTGGGTTAGATGACCTTGAGAATAATAAGGATTGGGCTTGTGATGGTACTTTTAAATGCAGCCCAGATATATATTATGAGCTGTTCGTGCTACATATTGTCATACGAAATATTAGCATACCACATATTTTTGTTTTGCTACAAAATCACAAGTAATGTACAGAAGGCTTTTTAGCACTTTGAAGGACTTACACCCATCATTAGAGCCTAAAACTTTAATGGTTGATTTTGAGAAAGCAATTATCAATGCTTTCTGTGATATATTTCCAACAACAAATATAACAGGTTATTTATTTCATATAGCTAAGAATATCTATTGCCACATTGTAGATATAGGTTTTAAGTCAAACAGACACAGAATTTAACAACAAAATCAAATGCTTCACTGCATTAGCATTTCTTCCAGTGCGTGATGTTATTGATGGTTTTCTTAAACTAACTGATGATGATGATTTGCCCCAAGAATTTGTATCATATTTTGAAACTCAGTATACAGGAGGAGAAAAAGGTTGAGGTGAGTGAAAACAAAGAATGCAGCTAACTTTTCCTATTGAATTGTGGAATGTTTTTGAAAGAACCCATAATAATATGGTGAAAACGAACAATAGCATGAACAGCTTCCACAATGCAATGCAAAGCTCCATTATTAACATGCACCCAAATTTGTGGAAACTAATTAGACATTTGAAAAAGGAAGACATTAATGAAAAAGAAAATGTGATTTAGATCGAGGGGATGCAGTCTTTATGACAAAAATATATATTGATATCAATGAAAGACTTCAGTGGAAAATGCTTCATTACAGTCCGACAAAGAAAGCACTTTATTTACGTAGCATTGCTTGGAATTTGCACACATCTGAAATTACTTTATGTCAATTTTTAGAGTTTCATGTTTTTAAATAAATTTATAGTTTTTTTATTTATTCTCTAATGCTTGACTCTGAAAAAAGTTAAATAATGCTTTTAATAATAAAGTCTTATCTATACAAGGCTTTTTTTTTTTTTTCCTTACCAAAATATATCAATGTTTGGAACAGAACCAAATGACTCACAAAAGCTGATCCATCACAAATCTATACCTTTCCTCCTTCCTAAGTACTTTTGGGTAATGGTTAATAATGCAAGGAAGAGCATTGCAAAGCTACAGTGAGGGGCAAAATAAAGCAATCTAAAAGATATTATTTTCAAAAATTCTGCTTAACTAAATTGTAATACAATATAATTATGATAACATTTACAAAGAACAAAAATAAAACAAAAACAGTTAAATCTAAAACAGAATTATAAAAAACATACATATATTAAAAATAAATTTTTTCAGAGCTGCAATTTCTCTAAATCAGGTTGCCTGCCATATCTTCGAAATTATCTATATGTCAAAATTATCTTAGGGCAAAATTTCTTATATGGCAAAGTTTCTTACAGAGATAATTCCTGAGGCAAGTTTTCCTGCGGCAAAAATGTTTACAGCAAATGTTCCTAGAACTTCATTTTAACATCCACTTTTCCACACTTGCAAGGATTAGATAGAATTTGTTGATGCAGATTTTCTATGACTGGATGTCCTTCCTGTTGCCAACTTTCACCTGTTTCCAAAGCAATATTTCCCTTGGCCAGACATGTTTCTCATGAAAGACTGGAAATAGACGACACTGTTTGTATGATGGTGATGCTCATTTACAATCACTATGTGATGACAAGATAAGGATACACATACATACATAAGCAAAAAATTTAACCAGAACCAGGCAGCAGTATACAGAGACATGAGAGGAGGAGCAGTGAACATCACAGAAACTCCTTCGCAAGAAGACATAGACTCCTTCTAGAGGAAAATCTACAGATCCAATCCATCACTTGAATTGTAAACATCTGTTAAACTTTCAAAAAGTTTATCATTTAAATATATGTGAGCATGTCTAGATATGCAACTATATGCATGAGAATACATACATAAAACATACAAATCTGCACATATATATATATGTATACATACATACAAACAAAAATGCCCTGTTGTTGATGTTGAAATTCCAATGAAGAAACCTTGGATCTAGGTTAGAAACCAGCTTGTGTCCAACCCATGCCAGCATGGAAGGCAGACGTTAAGTGATGATGATGATGATGATGATGATGATGATGATGATGATGATGATGCATGTATGCATTCATAAATACATACATAAAGAATATGAGGAGCTTATTTCACTGGTGATCTAAATGAATAAGTATGCCATGTAAGTGCTATTGGTTGTCTGTTAAGTTCCAAGTTCACAGCTGAGGCTGGAGCTAGGGATCTGTAGTAGGCTTCTGAGTTAGCAGGTGTATATGTATATTAGAGGGAAAAAGACAATAAACAACACCAAGGCAGGATGAGTATCTCAAGTCATTTAGAATAGTGCTTCTCAAACTATCTCATGTGGTGTACCAGCAGTTTTTTTTTCCAGTGTGCCAGGGATTGATAATATTTCTTAGTAATTTTAATTTATACTGGAAGCAATATATATAATGAGTATGATAAAAGTTGACAATCTTTTTTATCTTATTTATTTTGTAAACAAATAATACAATATTACATAAGCATTTTATAATCTTAATCTTTACTAGTGTGAAAGGTGAGCCTGCTTCTTTGTCAGTTTATCCAGTCATGGCTCAATTGAGGACAGTGCCATGCACAATGGGGAATGAATATCCATATTATTCCCATACTTTGTATTATGACACTCATTGTTGAGAAGCCAGTCTCACAGAGGTATGTTGAAGGAAATGGGAGAAACATTTTCAGAGCAATTTCCCTAAGCTCAGGATATTCTGCTTTTACTTTGATCTAAAAGGAAACAAGTGATGTTGTAGTTTTGAAACTCTTCTTCAATCCTTCATCCCCAGCCAGCTCCGACAATTTATCCTTCATAATGACTCTTAAATCATCTTGCAGTGGAATAAACAGATTTCAGACCTATCTATTCCCTTTCTGTAGATCTTCTTCTGCTGGAAAGTAAAACTGAAACCGGTCAGACAGATTCATCAAGTGTTCTCTGTTGACATTTCATAGAGATGTAATATTAAGGTCTTCGCATGCATCAACGGTGAGTGTTGCTAATGGATGAAACATGTCATAACAATCCCTTGACACTCGATTCTTCCATGCTTCTTGCTTTCGTTTCTGTCCATCAATCTTTTCTGTCATTGTAAAACACGAAGCCATCATTCCCTGCATGGAGGTGTTGAGATCATTATAGATGGTAAAGATATTAGCCAAATAAGTCAGCTTGGCTAACCAATCCACATCTCCAAACAATTGTAACCAATATGGATTTTTGTCCCGAAGAAACTCAGCAAGACCGTTTTGTAGCTCAAACACTCTTCACAGGACTTGCCCCCTTGATAACCAATGTACATCGGCATGCAATAGTAGCTGTTTATGATTAGCTCCCATATTATCACATAATGCAGTGAATAGTCTTGAATCTAAAGCATTCGCCTTTACATGGTTCACAATTTTTACAACCTCACTGAGCACACTGCTTAGTTCTGTTGACATTTTTTTTTGTTGCAAGACTTTCTCGGTGAAGGAAGCAGTGCATCTACTTGCATTCTGGGGCATGTGCCTTAATCTGGGTAACCACTCCTGAATGCTATTCTATCATTGCAGCAGTGCCATCAGAACATACGCCTACACAAAACTTGAAATCCAACCCACATTTGTTAACAAAGTAGTCACTCACAGTTTTGAACATTTCAGAACTAGTTGTTTTTGATGATAGTAAAGCAGAGAAAAAGACTCTTCCTTCAAATCACCTTCATGTTCAAAGCACACATACACCATAAGAATTACCTGATTAACAAAGTCTGTATTTTGCTAATTTAATCTGTCCTTTGAGCTGATCTTCCATATCTTGTGCTAAACTGTGAATTTGTCGAGCTATAGTGTCATTTGAAAGTGGTACCTGAGCCACTTTCTTTGCTGCTGGCTCACCTAGCATTTCCATGCAGACATCTTGAATACAGCCTATCATGAGCATCTCACCGATTGTGTATAGCTTTTTAGCCTTAGCAATTCGAAGCGCTACTTTATAAAAAGCCCACAAAGCACAAGTATTTATGTCTGACACTTCAAAGATCTGTTTCTGACGTATGATGCTCTCTGTTCAACTTCTTGATGGTAACTATGGGTGACCAGCCTATTCACAAGGTTGCCAGATATTGCCACTCACCAGAGCTCCACTACCTCAACTCACTCTTTTTTTATCTCTCTACAGCACTAGAGTGGAGGCGCAATAGCCCAGTGGTTAGGGCAGCAGACTCACGGTCATAGGATCACAGTTTCGATTCCCAGACCAGGCATTGTGAGTGTTTATTGAGCGAAAACACCTCAAGCTCCACAAGGCTCCGGCAGGGGATGGTGGTGAACCCTGCTGTACTCTTTCCCCACAACTTTCTCTCACTCTTTCTTCCTGTTTCTGTTGTACCTGTATTTCAAAGGTCCAGCCTTGTCACACTGTGTCACGCTGAATATCCCCGAGAACTATGTTAAGGGTACACATGTCTGTGGAGTGCTCAGCCACTTGCACGTTAATTTCATGAGCAGGCTGTTCCGTTGATCGGATCAACTGGAACCCTCGACGTCGTAAGCAACGGAGTGCCAACAACAACAGCACTAGAAACAACTTCCTTCCTACAAGCGCAAACACTAATATAATCTTAATGCTACACCAGTAAGCTATGGTAAATAGAAAATATATTGTCAAATCACAAATATACAACATTTACTTACGCAATCACTACCACAGTCGGTGAGTTCCATGGTCCACGGGCCAGCTGATAAGTTGTTTACTGCAGTGCATAAGGCGAAATTACTAAAATTATGCCATTGTTTTTTTCTTTTCTGGAAACTCGCCACGTACCTGCAGCTGATGGCTCATGGACTGGCACCAGTACGTGGACCACCACTTTGAGTAGCACTGATTTAGAATATTTGTAGCTGTAAGGCATCCAATAATTAATTAACTAACTAATTAATTAATTACTTCAAATTCACCTTACTCTAATTGAATATTCTAAATGACTTGAAATACTCGTCCTGCCTTGGTTTGTTGTCCTTTTTCCTCTAATACATACACACATAATAGGCTTCTTTCAGTTTTCTTCTAGTAAATCCACTCACAAGGCTTTGGTTAGCCCAGGGCTACCCCAACAAATATATTTAATATTTTTTGTTCTTTTATTTTTAAAAGTTGTTTTCTCTTTTTCTCACATTTTTTTTTCTTTTCTTTAAATCCCTTCCTTCAAACACTCATATGTCGACACTGATGGGAGCAAGCAGCAATACATTTGAGTATATGTGTGGGAGGTTGGAATATGTCTGCGGATGAATATGCAGTCATATCCAGAAGTGTGTGTTTGTAAGTATATGCGTAGGTGTCAGAATCTGTTGATATGTGAGTCCTTAAGTGCTATTTATATGTGTGTGATGTATGCATGAAGTTATTTTCATGTATGTGTATTTAACTACATTTCTCTGTGCGCATTTGTAATATGCTTGCATTGTATGTACATTGATTGCAATGATGAAAAGTATATATATTTGTGAATTTTTGTGTGTAGGTGAACATATCTATGCCCGTATAGACACACACACACTTACATAATATATACTATATATGTGTGTGTGTGTGTGTGTGTGTGTGTGTGTGTGTATGTATATACCTGTACACATGCACACATGCATGCACACACACACACACACACACACTGAGGCATGCAAACACACATCTCTACCTAACTATGTACATTTTACTTCTAAATTGAATGTTGAGAGGTTATTGTTAAAATCTTCCTGACATGTCACAGTATTTATCTCACTGGAAACTTATCATAGTGGTAAAACACACATTACCGTTTCCATGGTAACTCCCCATTTCTGTGAAAATTTGACACATTGCAGTACCATGTAATTACCTCTGGCATACCAGGTCAACAACACTACCCACCTAAAAGTCTTTTAAATAAATGCAGCAAATTTAGAATTATAGACATCAGTTCTTGATTTTACAGTCACTTTTCTTTTTGAGCCAAAGATATGTTAACATTTCCAGTTAAAGGAGATAGAAGAGTGTGTTACAAATTTGATTATCAAATGATTTTTCGTATTTTCAAATCTGTGTACCACTGTGTATCAAAATATTGGTGTATAGATTTATGATCTAGGGAAACAGTTTTAATCATCATGCTTACTTCTCCATGATAAATGAACAATAAACTATTCATGCATATCTTTCATATGAAATTCCTGCAGATTTAGCATCTCCAGAATCACAAGATGTTCTAGACTAATGTTTATATTATAAGACTATTACAAAAAATATTTGTGATAAATAATAAGTACAATCTTGTTGTCAATCATTTGATATTAGCTTAGATGAAATGCAGTTCAGCTTTATACCCAGAAGAAATACCACAAAGCAAGGGAAATATTTACTTAATAGTAAATCACTATATCTGGCACTCAATGACTAAGAGATTGGCTTTTACAAAGTACCACTTTTTGTAATATGGTGGTGACAAAAAAAAAACTAATTATAGATTAATAGTATGTGAGTGCTCTGAAGGCAACTTATATGTGAAGTTAGAGTCAACTAGTAACAAATTTAGTGTGCTGGTAATGTTGCCTCAAGGCTCAGTCCTCAGTCCACTTCTATATATATATATATATACATATATATTTTACTTGTTTCAGTCATTTTAACTGTAGCCATGCTGGAGTACTGCCTTGAAGGGTTTTAGTCAAACAAATCAACCCCCAGGGCTTATTTTTTAAGCCTAATACTTATTCTATCAGTCTCTTTTGCCACACCATCATTAAGTTACATAAACATACCAATACCAGTTGCCAAGCAATGATAGGGGGCCAAACACGGATGAAAAGATGCATACACATAGATATATCATAGATATATACATATATATATATAGCCAGCCCACTTATGCGTACCTTTCCTTCATTGGACACTAAACTTCGCTTGCGAAGACCTGTTGAGGCAAGTGAAATCGAAATCGAACTAAATTCGATGACTGGCACCCATGCCAACGTCATCTCCTTCATTGGACACGAAACTCGGCTTGCGAAGACCTGTTGGGGCAAGCGAAAGCGAAATCGTGATGGCACCTGTGCCCAGCATCGCCTTTCTGGCACTTGTGCCCATGGCACGTGTAAAGACTTTCGAACGAGAACGTTGCCAGTGCCACTGGACTGGCTCTTGTGCAGGTGGCACGTAAAATACACCATTTTGAGTGTGGCTGTTGCCAGTACCACCTGACTGGCCTTCATGCCGGTGGCACGGAAAAGCACCCACTACACTTTCGGAGTGGTTGGAGTTAGGAAGGGCATCCAGCTGTAGAAACTCTGCCAAATCAGATTGGAGCCTGGTGTAGCCATCTGGTTCACCAGTCCTCCATCAAATCGTCCAACCCATGCTAGCATGGAAAGCAGACGTTAAACGATGATGATGATATATATATATATATATATATATATATATATATATATATATATATATATATATATATATATATGTATGTATGTATACAAACAAGACGCCCTTCTTTCGGTTTCTGTCTACCAAAAATCCATTTACATGACTTTGGTCAACCTGACACTATAGTAGAAGACACTTACTCAAGGTGCCATGCAGTGGGAGTGAATCCAGGACCATGTGGTTGAGAAGCAAGCTTCTTACCACATAGCCACATCACTCATATACTTACATGAAACATAAAATACAGATTATAGAATGAAGAAAAAACATACATTATGAAAAACATTATGTAATGTCTTATCTTGCCAGCTATTTTAAGAGGCCAAACATACATTAATAACCATATTCAAAAGTGATATGTGCATGTCATAGATGTATGGCCAGTGACAAATCCAGATGAAATTGTTAAGTAAATTTGGAAGATGGAACCTAAGTTCACATTTATTTGAGCTTATTTTGAGCTTATACTGAGTATATTTCGCTTTCACCCACTCTCTCTCTCTCTCTCTCTCTCTCTCTCTCTCTTTCTTTCTCTCTCTCTCTCTCTCTGTATATATATATACATATATATAAATGCCTAGTTTAGAATAAAGGCAGTTGATGAAGGAAAAGTTCCATAAGTGGCTCATCTGTTTTCCTACGTGTTCATTCTGTTGTCCGTAAAAAAAAGTTCATTTTTTGTGCTTTATTTATGTTCCCGTTCCTTTTTTGACGTCCTGTACCCGGACGTCTATATATACATGTAGATGTAGGTATGTACATATATGTATGTATACATGCATATGCTCATATATCATTTGTATTATTATATATGAAATATACCCCACTCCACACACATGCATACATTCGTATATATTAGTGCTGACAAATGGAAGAAAGGAAACCCAAAACTATTTATCATGGAAATTTCATTCAGAATATCCATGCTGACTCCCAGGCTTTCTTTTTTAGAAGAGCAGGTATACCAACATTTATTCCATCAGTAGAAGATCTGGTTATAAACTAAAATATGGGGCCCCGCCGTGTCAAAACGGTAGAGGAGTAGGGGCCGAAACCGGACGTGGTTCCTCCTGATGATGTCTTGAGCTAACTGGATCCTAATCCACCAAGGGAAGGTATGCCAGAAGAAAGTAATTCAACAACGCGGGTTGATGAACCGTAAGACGTGTGGCCAGAACCTCCTGGAAAATAACTATAGCGAGGGACATTCCACAGTTGAATTAGAACAGTCACAAACAGTGAAAGAAGACATGCACCCAACACCAGAGCTGAAGACACCTCCAAAAGGAGGGGCCCCGCCACGTCAAAACGGTAGAGGAGTAGGGGCCGAAATCAGACGTGGTTCCTCCTGATGATGTCTTGAGCTAACTGGATCCTATAAAGGAGCTGTTGTGGTAGCAGACCACGAAACATGGTTGAAATTCCATTCCTAGTACAGATGATAGAAACACGCACACACACAGCTACAAGCACATACATACATACATACATACATACATACATACATACATTCGTGTATGTGAATAACACATACTCATACCCTCAAAACACACATACTAAATTGAAGCAAAGGTTCTAGGCTTACCTTGAAAGGAACAATTTGATTTAAGCTAAATAATTATGGTATAACTTTAGATAGATAAATAGATGGATGAATAGTTGGATGGATGGATGGGGCAGTAGGGAAGGAGATAGAGAGGGAGAGAGGGTGGGAAGAAGGTAGTTAGGTATAAATATATATTAAAATAATGGTGTTTAAACAGTTTTTTTGTTTTTTTTTTGCTATAATGTAGTATAGAATATATCTACAGACCAGTTTATATACATAATGCTTTCTCTACAGTTAATTTAAATACTGAATTACAGGTGAATTGTGTTTTATTGCTATACTGTTCTATTCAGTCTTTAATAGTGGCAGGTTTATAAGCAATATGTTTATGAAGTCAAAGAGATTACACAGTTGCTGATGAAATCTCAATTTGAGGACTAAAACATACCAGATCTGGCTATTCTCTGTTTTTCTGTTCATGGAAATATTGTATATACAGAAAACTTTTTTTTTATATCCATCAACATATATACAGTATAGCAATAAAAAGTTCTATAGATATATTCTGTAATACAGTATAGTAACAAAGCAAAACATTTGTAGTAACGCCTGCGCATGCGTAGTCTTACGCATGCGTAGAATTAATGAAGCAAGCGTTTCCTGCTCAATTCATTCTCTTTCTCGCTGGCCAGCGATTGAGCAAGGACGTGTGTTTAAAGCTGTCTCTACATCTTTCGGTCTTATACTCGACAGCTCGTTATTCTCACCTCTAAAGATGTATAACTAAAGATATGTATGTTTATCACCTAAATAAATGTTGTTTGAGTTGTTTAGTCTGGAGTTCAGCGTTCCGTCTATTTCTTTAATTTTATAGTAGAAAGTCAGGTATACAATCTAAAGATGTATAACCCACTTTCTACTAAACATTAATAATTTTATATTCCGACCAACTAAGAAAGCATTGTATATACAATTTGGTCAATTTACTTAAGCCACTTGGGTTATACACCCAATTTATCAGAAGTTTCAGACTCATCATCATCTGAAATGCTAATAAAGTATCAATTAGCAAACCTCGTGAAAATCCAATCAATTAAAAATTAGATTGGTCGGTCAGAAAACAATATACTTTCAGAGTAGAATTAGGCTGTTGAGAAATGACTGCTTGGAGATAATACTAGTTTAACTGGTGGGGTTTCAGTATTTTTTTCCAATGTTTTCTTTTTTTTTTTATCATGAACTCCACTGCACCCAAACACTTCTAGAGATAAATGATCAAATAAAGGTTTGTTTGAAACAAATGAGTTACAGCAAATTTTAGAAGATTCTGATGAAGATCAATGGGAATTTGATCCGATGTATTCAGAAGATGACTTAAAGTGAATAGAAGATGAAGGGTTTCAAGTTAAAAGTGATATTGATGTGTCTCAAATGAGGAGGCTCTCTATCAGGTGATGGTAGCAGTGATGCAATATCAGTTTTAGATACACAGTTTCCCAGTTCCAGAAAATAATCTCAATTTTTAGGTGTTTCTGTACAGTAGTAGTTTGAGTCAAGTCAAACACTTTTTATTTGAGAAGTGTGTTTTTATGCATTCTGCATTTGAAACTCGGATATAGACATTAATTTCCCACTATGCTCAGAGTTGATAGGATTCAATACTCAATAACATTCAGTTTATAAGCAATACTCAATAACATTCAGTTTATAAGCAATATGTCAATGAACGGTTTTGGAGGGTTCACAGCTGCTGGTGAAATCTTTGTGTGTTTGTACATCTCATGATACACATATGTTTAACTGTTCCCTTATGTATATATGTATGTATGTATGTATGTATGTATGTATGTATGTATGTATGTATGTATGTTAGTTATGTTAGCTAAAAAATCAATAGTTATATTCTTTAATACAGTATAGCTATAGTATACACACTCACCCACACTTATATATCCCTTTCCTGGCCTATGTGTCTGAGTTCTGAATATTTTCTACATTATCCTGGGAACAGGGCATCACCCTTCCGATAGTGCTGCCAGCTGACAACTCATGCTCCTTCAAAGGGCCAGATGAGATAATCTCTCTCATGCTGGTACTACAAAAGCACCTAGTATACACTGTAAAGTGATCGATAAACTGAGCAGAGGATATACACAGATTTCTCAAATTCCTTTATTCAACTGTTCTAGTGTTGAAATTATGACAAAAGCACTCAATATATTTTGTAAAGTGGCTCACAACAAAAAAGGGTATTCAGTCATAGAAATCAAGCCAAATGTCTAGCAATCAATCTATGGAAGCAGCAGCTCTCAAAAGAAGCTGACTTAGACAGTGACAACTCTAACCAAGCCATAACAGAATGGAAAGCAGACATAAAAATAATGATGATTATGATGATGATGTTTACATTATGGGGAAACTGTTATCCCAACATCCATAAAAATTCTCTGATAACTCGAGTCAAACTACAACAGGTAGACAGTATTCTGTCCTAGCATTTATAAGTGTTTGAATATCTATTATTTTTATATCTCTAGGTTGCTAAATTTTGTTCTATATTAATCATGTATGCTAGTGGTTTTCAAAGTTTACTTTATCATAGAATTTTTAGATGATTTTCCAAAAATCACAGAACTCATACGTTTATATATTTTACAGACCACCACCACCAAAATTTTAATAAAACATTAAATGATAGCAACATAATTTTTAGATAGAGATTTTATTCATAGAAGAAAAGAACTATAACAGTATATTACTTTGAAAATGATGAATACTATTTTTTTTTTTTTATTAGATATTTTTCTCATTCTGTTAAAAGACAGCTTATCTCACAGAAATGTGAGGTTTCTCAGTACCTGCTTTGAGAAACTGGGCTATTGTTGTTGCTCTTATTGATAGATGCTCGTGGTGCATTTGTGTGTTTGTAAACCTCATGATACACATATTACTATGTGTTATTACAAACTCAAGTGTATTAATTCATATGTGCCTGCATGTGTGTGTGTGTGCGTGTGTGTGTGTGTGTGTGTGTGTGTGTGTGTGTATGTATGCATATTTTATGCATTAAATTAATATCTTGTCATTATACATTTTCTTTCTATATTGTTTGTTGTTCTTTTAACTGCTTTTGAATTTTCATTCTATGTATGTACGTGTGTATAAAACCATAATGTAAACTATCAAATAAGAAACTAGACACCTCTATACTCACATTTAGCATTGGGTACTACCTAGAGAAGTAAACAATTCTGATTCAACCAAGTTCAGTGAAATAAAGACATCCCCACCCCCCACCGTTTAATTATATATGTGCTTGACTCTCCCTAAGTAACCGAACTCCTGGTCTGTGCATAGAGGTTTTGCCTCTCTGTATCCTTTTTACTTTTTTTGAGTACCTATCAGCTGACCATATGAGTGTCTGTATGCACTCATGTGAACCTTATTATGTATATATGTTAGTGTGGGTGTATGTGTTTAGAAGTATATAATGTATATTCTTATGGGTATATATGTATATATTTACATCTATGTGCACCTCTGTGTGTGGACTGCATGTTCATATGTGTGTATGTATGTGTGTGTATTTATATATATGAATATGTAAGATTCATACCATGTTGTGTAGTGTCTGTATATGTACACATATATGATATATGAGTGTATTAGCATATAAGGTTAACACTGGGTCTTAATCTGGATGTTGTATGGTAGGGAGAAAAATTATACTTCATTGAATCAAATTCATGATATACACTACACTATATGGCAAACGTTTACACAGATTTTTTTCAAACACGAACAAAAGCTCCTCAGTGACTACCTTTCTGTTGTCTCTCCCAAGTATACAATTTTAGGGCTGCAAACATCAACATTGGTACAATGAAGGGGAGATTTGTTGAGATTGTTGAAATGATGGAGCATCATCATGTCAATGTGTGTGGTGTGCAAAAAGTGAGATGGAAAGCAACTTCTGCTAGATTCCTCATGGGTAAGAAACAGAGGTCTAAATTCTTCTGGGTAGGCAGGAGTGATGGAGTTGGCGGTGTAGACATACACTTAGCAGATAAATGGGTAGATAAGGTAACTGAGGTAGTCAGAGTATTGAGACTTATCATAGATAGATCAACAATTACATTTATCTTTGCCTATGCTCCACAGGCTGGGTTGGCTGATAATCAGAAGGACCAATTCTACAAGGTCCTTTTCAGACTGCCTCAACAACAAATGACAGACTTCATTATGGCCGGCGACTTTAATGGATATGTTGGGCAGTATTCCCATGGATTCCAGGTTGTGCATAGTGGTTATGGCTTTGGCACCAGGAATGAGGAAGGTACAAGGCTACTTGAGTCATGTGATGCAAATGATCTTATGATCTGCAACACTAACTTTATAAAGCCAGTCAGCCACCTAATTACTTATCAGTCTGGTGGAAATATAAACCAGGTTGATTACCTCTTCACCAGGCAAAGAGACAGGCAGTTGCTCTCAAATGCAAAGTCTTTCCCAGATGAAGAGTGTACACCCCAACATAAGCTATTAGTTAGTGATTTCAGAATTAGGGCTAGAAAGACTCAAGGACATAATCCACATTTGAAAAGAAGATTATGGAACCTCAGAGACTCAGCAAACCAACAAAAATTTAGAGACATTCTACTGGAGGTCTTTGATGATAGAGAGGAGGAGGAGGGGGTGATGATGATGATGATGATGATGATGATGATGATGATGATGATGATGATGATGATGATGATGATGATGATAATGATGATGATGAGGATGATGATGAGGATGATGATGATGATGATGATGAGGAGGAGGAGGAGGAGGAGCCTTTCTTTCATAGGCTTATGGCCTAGCATTTTCTTCTCCTTTGCAGTTATGTAGATTCTTCTGGGCATTTTTTTCCAAAAAAGGCCAGTTTCATCACATTTGAATACCTGTTGTGTGATGTACCCCTTGGCTGCAATGAGCTGATAGAATTCACACTCAAAATCTTCAGCTGCCTTCGTGTCAGAACTCACTGCTTCTCCATACCTGACAACACTATGAACACCAGTCCTCTGCTTGAAATTATTAAACCAACCACAACTGGCCTTAAATGCATTTTTTGATGTCTCCAACTCATAAGCACCATCTCAGAACACTGTGTACCATCTCTGGCTCCCTAATACTATTAAGAGTTCCCAACCATGCTGAAAGTATTTCTGTTTCTCAGGCATTGATCATTTCAGTTACTTCAATAAAAGTTTTACTCTACCAATAAATACCTGTATTGTGTTCTTTTTATCTTAGATGTAGTACTAATTACAATTTACCCATTATTATACATATGTATGTATATATGTATGTGTTGATATATACATATTTTTATATGTATATATGCATATATGCACATGTGTGTGTATGCATATATTCTTTTATTCTCTTCTTCATTTACTTGTTTCAGTCATTTGACTGAAGTTATCCTGGAGCGCTGTCTTTAGTTAAACAAATCGACCTGAGGACATAGTCTTTGTAAGCGTAGTACTTATCCTATTGGTCACTTTTGCTGAACTGCTAAGTTACAGGGACATAAACACAAGTGATAGTGGTGGGGGACAAACACAGACATACAAACATATACAGATCGTTGCTATTATATTAAACTATTGTATGTCCAAATTTGGTCAAATGTGTTTTTTTTTCAATATTTACTTATGCTTGCAATAGCCAGTTCTTTTGGTCAACCTATCGTATCTCCAGGCTCTTCAGATGCCAAGGTATCAAATATTGTCAAAGTCTAGTGCAACAGTTTTGCTATGGAATGGTTAAACTATTTTTTCATTTTCTGAAAAAGCAATGTTTTGGACTTTGCATTATAGCAAC
>NC_068983.1:61466930-61468336 GCF_001194135.2 Octopus bimaculoides | reverse complement strand
GCAACCATAGGATGAATTTGATCAGATAAAATGCTTAAATAGTCTTGACTTTAATTCTGCCATGAAGGGTCGGCAGATTTCCAAGATATAGCCCCCCCAGAACATCACAGATCATCACAGATCCTCCTCCATGTTTAACAGTTGGAAGAAGATAGTCTGGGTCAAATGCTTCTCTTGGCTGTCTGCACACATGTACTTGGCTGGTGGTCGGAAATAAGGCAAAGGATGACTCATCCAAGAAAATAACATTCTTCCACTGCTCTAGAGACCAATTCTGTAGGTTTTTACTCTACTCTAAACGCTTTGCAACTTTTGCTTTTGAAAGTAGTGGTTTTCTGATTACAGCCCTCCTATGAAGTCTGGCTTTGTGCAGCTCCCTGCGAACAGTTTTTGTGGAAACTGGGTTCTCGAGGTTGTCATTAAGCTCTGCAGTAATTTTGAGAGCTGTACTTTTGTGATCCTTTCTAACAATTCGTGTAAGAGTCTGATGGTCCCTATCTGAAAGTTTTGGTTTTCTTACAGAGTTTTGTTTCGATGAGGAGGTTTTTCCCTCTTTCTCAAAGGCTGTCATTACTTTTGAGGCAGTACTTCTTGATACACCAAGCATTTCGGTTGCTTTCATTATGCTAGTGCCTGCCATACAAGCACCAACAATTTAACCTCTTTGAAATTCCGATTGATCTGTCATTTTAATGAATTTTAATTGTCTTTTTCTGATGATATCTGAAAAGAAACAGCAATTTTAGCAAAACATATTAAGCAACACTAATAATAAATCAAAAACATCAAAATAGACGAGTTTTTGATGGTTTTATAGATATTTCAAAATTATGATGGTATGATGCTACGTATTTCCATTATTTTGTCCAACTCCTGTATATATATAAATATATACGGGCTTCTTTCAGTTTCCGTCTACCAAATCCACTCATAAGGCTTTGGTCGACCCAAGGTTATAGTAGAAGACACTTGCTCAAGGTGCCACACAATGGGACTGTACCAGGAACGATGTTGTTGGGAAGCAAGCTTCTTACAACACAGCAACTCCTGTGCCTATTTTTATATTACTAGCTTTTCTTGCTTTTATATTACTTGCTTTTCTTGATTTTTTATTTGATTTGAAAAATCATTGTGAAAATTTTTAATGGAAAATGACATAATGTCTGCTGATCAAAGAAACTTGCTGAAATTTGTGAATTAACTCTATATTTTACACCCTACTCTATAATAGATTCAATTGTTTTCTGTGTAGGTTGTACCAAACTGATGTTCTTATAATTCTACATAGCATGACTAACTACAAGCTGATGGATTTATCATCATCATCATCATCATCATCATCGTTTAACGTCTGCTTTCCATGCTAGCATGGGTTGGATGATTTGACTGAGGACTGGTGAAACCGG
>NC_068983.1:61466369-61466920 GCF_001194135.2 Octopus bimaculoides | reverse complement strand
CGATCTCACTTGGCTTGCCGGGTCTTCTCACGCACAGCACATTTCCAAAGGTCTCGGTCAGTAGTCATCGCCTCGGTGAGGTCCAATGTTCGAAGGTCTTGCCTCACCACCTCAGAAACCTTGTTAATTTATTCAAAGGCATGAAATTAAAATTACTGTCAACACTGATATCAAGACAGTTAATCTTCTTGACAGTATACAGGAGGCGTAGACAGATTGTTAGGAGGATGACTTTGCTACTGCATGGATCTGGGTTTGTGTGTGTCACCTGATTTGACATTATCTTGTGAGCAATATTTGGAAACAGTGGAGAAGCCTGTTGTGTATATCTGCACGTAAATATATTTTATATGTGTAAGTATGTATGTATGTATCAGCTCTTCGAAACGCCGGTGTTAAAACAGGGGTAGCTGATGAAGTAGAATGTTCTCTATGTGGCTTGTGTGTTTTCTCGTCTACGTTTTGTTTGCAATGTCCTGTACCCAGATATGCACCTATACATACAGGTGGATGTCGGTATGCACATACCTGTACGTATATATGCATATACT
>NC_068983.1:61459551-61465857 GCF_001194135.2 Octopus bimaculoides | reverse complement strand
ATATATAACAAAAGAGGGGTGGTATTTCCACGCACGAAAAAATATAGGAAAATATGTTGAAATTTCAAAAACTCATAGATGTTTAAAATACATTTATTTACATATATACCAAACTTGTATCAACAATATTTTTTGTTTGTCAATAGTAAAGTTATTAATTAGAAAAACATCTTTGTTTATCAATGGTAAAAATTTTAATTTATGAATTAGAAAAGCATCGTTAAAAGTTTCAATGTTGACAAATTAAAATGTTTCAATGTTGACAAATTAATATGTTCACAGTAGATAAATTTAGCATTATGAATTAGAAGGACAAGAGTAAGTTTGAATGTTCATAGCCATCAATAATATTAAAACTGTATATCAATTTGCTTGAATGTACAAAGTTCATTAATTTTAGTGGTGTTCGACAAGTCATACTGAAAAAAACAAGGGTGAAATAGTAAACAAAGGAATTTGATCTAGTTTCTCTGATCCTCTTTCTGTAGACGCTTTCACTTGTAGTGGTATGTTTTGGGATCAGATGTATTTATAATTTTTTTCCACAAGCGGATCTAATTTTTGATTCGTTAAAATACTGGTGACATTTTTTTCCATGGTCAAGCTTGTCATCCTGCTTAGTTGGTTTCCCTGTGAAGACGGTCATAAGTCGTTCTGGCTGGTTGGTTCTCTTAAAGGGTCATTTCGTTGTATTCGTTGAAACTTGGTTTTGATTGGTCTGGAGTTAGGTGACATCAGCAAGTGGTGTTTGTAAAATTCCATTGGACTAGACGTACGTGACATCGGCAACTTGTGTTTGTATGGTGATTTGGAGTTGTGGGTTCGGAACCCGGGTGGAAGATTGTTACTAAAGTTTTTTAAAAAACCTCCACACATGAGTGGCTGTGTGGTAAGTAGCTTGCTTACCAACCACATGATTCCGGGTTCATTCCCACTGCGTGGCACCTTAGGCAAGTGTCTTCTACTATAGCCTCGGGCCGACCAAAGCCTTGTGAGTGGATTTGGTAGACAGAAACTGAATGAAGCCCGTCGTATATATGTATATATATATATATATATATATATATATATATATGTATGTATGTGTGTGTATATGTTTGTGTGTCTGTTTGTCCCCCCAACATCGCTTGACAACCGATGGTGGTGTTTGCGTCTCTGTAACTTAGCAGCTCGGCAAAAGAGACCGATAGAATAAGTACTAGGCTTACAAAGAATAAGTCCTGGGGCCTATTTGCTTGACTAAAGGTGGTGCTCCAGCATGGCTGCAGTCAAATGACTGAAACAAGTAAAAGAGTAAAAGAGAGTAATTTGAGAACATAGATTAAGTTCTTCAAAGCACAGGTGAGGAAAGAAAACTCCAAATGACCCATCCTTGTTTTCTTTGTATCATCTTTCTGGATGTTTTGTTGTCCCTTTTTTGTATCACCTAACCGTCTGGATGTTTTATCCCATTTTTGTATTTTATATATATATTTAAGTTCTTGGAGTCACTTTTCTGTAGTAATCATGGACTCAGAAAAATACATAAACACTACCCTATCCCTCTTTCAAGACAATACCTACTTTGAAAAAAAATCAACAACTACAGTCAATCCAAGAGAACGACCAAACTGTTTACCCTTATCCACCAGTTCCAACAAAGTTTAACAAAAAAGGAGACAGATACAAATTGTCTGCTACAGCTGCCAGAACTGCCAGATCACATGATTTCATCCTGCTATGGGTTCCTCAGTAACAGATGTCCAGCAGCATGATAACAACCAAATTTCCTGTCAAAAATATATGTATGTATGTATGTATGTATGTATGTATGTATGTATGTATGTATGTATGTATGTATGTATGTATGTAAATGATAGAAAATGAAATGAATGACATTGTTTAAAATTACTACAATTGTTTTGGTACATTTTTACACTTGTAGTACATTGGTGAAATGTTGTGTAATCATTATCATCCATCAAAGGTGTAAGATCTGCCTCTGCAAGTGGTTGTTTAAATAAGCCCTTTGTTAGATACTACTGTCATTCCACTCAGCATGTGAATTCATACCCAAAACAGTGTTACTGTCTGCAGCTTGCAGAGAAAACTAAATCATAGATATAATGACAGACAAAAATACAATTATAAACAAAATACAGAAAAAAGAAATAGAAAAAAAATGGGTCAGGTCGACTATAAATTACAGTTCAATTTTCATGGTCAGATTATAAGGAAGAAAATGCAAAACAGAATGAGGAATAAAATTAACTTTTAAAGTACATAACATCTCACCGATGTACTATGGGTGTAAAAATGTGCCGAAACAATTGTAGTGACTTTAAATAAAGAATGTTATTCATTCCATCTTCTATCATTTATCTATTTATATAAACTCTTTGGATGCTATAGAATTCCTGATGTATACCTAATACCAAGAGAATTTCTACTGCTTGATGACATCAAGTAGCCAATAACTGTCGACAAGCTTTGCATTGCATACTACAAGACTTTTAGCAGAATCTTATTTAACTATGTATTTATGTATGTATGTGTGTATGTGTGTGTATCTGTACATACATGTGTAGTTGTATTCACCACACATACATATTCACATTTGTATTCACACATACATATATATGTACAAACACACACACACTCACAATCATTAAATATGCATAAATATTTTATTATGATCAGCATTAATCATCACTTTCATTATCTTCATTATTTTACATTTGTTTTTCTATATTTCATGCTGGTATGGCTTGAAAACACATACAAACATGAAATTATTCTTTTACCAATTAACGTAATTGTTCAAAACAGGAGATAATTAAGAAAGTGATACTGCAATTTATGATGGCATTGCCCAATTTCTTTTCATTTTTGTTTTTTCTCAGTTTCAATTATTAAATATATTTATTATGTCCTGAATATTTCTGTTTAATGACTGAATGAATATACAACAATAAAAACTGGATGTCAGAAGACATTGTGAAATTGAATCATATTACATTTTCAGAGTATTCTGTGAGTGACATGTCATTGTAAATAGTTTTACTGTCTGTAATTGGGACTTTTGATTCTCAAATGACTTTATTTTCATATTTCTGTTGTCAATAAACTGATCACTAATGATTTTTCATATTTACTGATATATAGGTATGTGTGTGTCAGTGTATCTTTATTTCTCTCTTCCTGTCCCTTCTATTCTTCTCTCACTTTCTCTTTCTCTCTCTTTCCCTCTCCTTTTCTCTCTCCCCCTCTCTCTTTCTCTCCTCTCTCTCTCTCTCTCTCTCTCTCTCTCTATATATATATATATATATATGCATATTTTAATTGTTTCAGCCATTTGACTGGGGCCATGCTAGAGCACCACCTTGAAGGGTTTTAGTTAAATGAATTGACCCCCAAGACTTATTTTTTTAAGCCTAGTACTTACTATATTGGTCTCTTTTGCCAAACTGCTAAGTTGTGGGGATGTAAACACACCAACACCAGATGCCAAGCAGTGGGGGGAGGCAAACACAGATGCAAAGACACACACACATAGATATATGCATATATGTATATGACAGGCTTCTTTCAGTTTCCATCTATCAAATCCATTCACATGGATTTTGTCAGCTCAACATTATAGTAAAACACTGGTACAAGGTGTCACCCAGTGGGACTGAACCCAGAACCATGTGGCTATGAAGCAAGCTCCTTATCATACAGCCATACCTGCACCTGTATACTTTATATACATATTTTTTATTTGTGGATTAACACAACTACTAATGGTTTCATGTAGTGGGGATCTCTACAATTTTCAAGCCTGCCACAAGGAAACATTGGTACTAGACTCTATTTCAGTATAGAGAAGCTGGTTTCATAGTCCACTGAACAAACTTAATAAAGCACCATTATCATAGGGGCTCAAATTTCTGAGTTCAAATCTCAGACAGATAGATATTTACCATTTTATTTTTCCAAGTAAAATAAATGCCACAAATTAGATAAGTACATGTAACATTTTAGGGTTGAAATCTAACTCTTCTCTTTAGAAAACTGACTTGTTTCAAGGAAATTCTAAAGGGTGTTTAGTATATTTAATTGAATAACTTACTGTTCTTGACTATGAACATCAAAAATAACGATAACAAACAAGAGGACATGCACATGGAATGTATTAGTTTGACGCACAGTAAAAAGGAGAATTTGATGTTTCAAGTATAGCTCTTCATCAGAAAGGAAAAGAGAAAAGGGAAAAGACCAAAGAAGGAAAAAAAATCACCAACACTATGTGTGTAGCCACATTGCTGAAGTTGCATCACTTCAGCAATGTGTGTGTGTGTGTGTGTGTGTGTGTGTGTGTGTGTGTGTGTGTATGCATGTTTGTATGATGAGTTTCTTTCATTTTTGTCCACCAAATCCATTCAGAAGACTTTTGTCAGCCCAAGGCTATGGTAAAGGATATTTGTTCAAAGTGCCATGCAGTGAGACTAAGCTAAATCATGTGATTGCAAGGAGAATTTCTTAATTACACAGTTATACCTGCACCTACCATACTCATGCTTGGATGGATGAGTTGGCAGACATGTGGGTGAATAGGTAGCTTTGGATGGATGGATGGATGGATGGATGGATTACTATTTCATAAAGTACATTTGTACATGTTGATTTTTGTGTTGACAGAAAAAGGTACTCAGTGTATTAGTCAGTTAGACCTGCAAAACGAACAACTAGAATACATATTAAAAGAAATTTAAATCTTCATTTATCTCAGACATAGAATCTTGGCTTACGGTTATTGTCCGATCCCCATATATTGCATTAATATTCCTTGCGCTTTCCGTTGTGTTGTTGCCTTTATTGAACTCATAAAAGCAAAATATGCACCATTGTCACTTCCATTATAAATTGAAAAAATAGCTGTTAAAATTGAACTGCACTCTTCAAAACTTGCACTAAGAATAAGGACAAGGTAAAATTACTACCTGCCTTTATAGCAAGTTGATGCAGGTAGTTTATCCTGTCCCCCTCCAACTTTTAGTTGGGATGACCTAATTTATATAACCCATGCCTGCATGGAAAATGAACACACATATATATATCATATATCATATATGTACATCATACATACATCAGATATGTGCTTGGTTGTGTGTGTTTGTGTGTTATTAAAATAAGAATTTCACCAAAGACTATGGTTTTAGATTTGTTTCAATAGTTTTCTTTATATTCAATAAAAGTCCTGGAAATAAAACATGTTATGGCTAGGAATATGACAGAAACAAATCCAAAGAACTAGCCATTGATGAAACGGTTATTCTGATAGCACAATATAACACGATATGAAGCAAACCTTTCAAGTGGAAGATGTCAATAGTTTCAATCAAGCAAAAGCTAACTCTACTTTAATACATGTAATTTACAATCTGTCATTATCATATTTCACTCTGCTTTCAATATAATTAATTTTGAAAATAATAATGAAAAATTTAGTAAAATAACTATTATTATTAAGCTGGTGCTTGAAACATAAATTAACATGAAATTTTGTTGGGAGGTTTTAATTCATATCAGTTTAAAACAAGAAGCTTGTATTGTATATCTATGGGTTTTAGACAGGTTGGTATCATAAGAGTTGTATCAAATCTTGATACAATTATTGTGTTATGCCCTGAGCAGTACACTTAAGATCTGCTTGCTCCAGTTTACCTGACTGACAAAGGACAGATTACATTCTTGCTTCATATTTGAATAGCTAATGATAGTAAGGCTATCTAATTGTAAAACTAATCACTCTGATAAAAGCCATTCCACTATGGCAATTATAAGGAAATGGATGTAAAAAAGTAAAATGAGAAAAAAAGAGATTATTTACCACTTGCTACCAGAAATGAACTATAGTTAGCTACTACAGCAATTATCAGCAAATTACTCTTTTATTTTTTATTCATTAATGTATCTCAAGTATTTGTCACCCAAGGGGTATCTTTTCTGGATTAATTCTAAAGGATGTTGAATTTGAAAATTACATTTGTGAACAAGTATCATGCATAAAAACACTCTAGTGGAGAGGAAATGTTGAAACAAACTGCAAGTGTATGACCTAATTTTTATTCTCAATTAAATACTTCTATTCTCACATATCAGTAACACGAGAGATGCATGAATATCACATAGCCCACCTATAGTTTTATGCAAAATTTAATTTGTTTAATCATTCTGTGGATAAGAAATTAAACAGAATTTCCTTATGCTTCAGTTGGATGCACTAACTAGATAAAAGGCCAATTTTAAAAAGAGCAAATCACAATCAAACTGGTCCCAGCA
>NC_068983.1:61421500-61459384 GCF_001194135.2 Octopus bimaculoides | reverse complement strand
TGTTAAAGTCTGTCATACCGGCCATGACGAAGGGAAATAGCCCTGAAACTCGAGTCTCCTTTATATATATATATATATTTATATTTATATATTTATATATTTGATCCTTTATATTGAACACTCAATATTTCATCTACATTCAATACTTTCTTTCATGGTGCCATCCATTTTTATTTTATTTTATTTTATATTGTATATTGTATATCATATTATATATTGTATATTCCATATTCTATACCCCACATTAGTTCTGCAGGAATATAAATAAAACATAAAAAACAGACAGTGTTGGAACTCTTTTAAGCAAAATAATATATATATATATATATGTTGCTATGATTGAGACAAAATTCTTTGGAATAAGTTACTGCCAGTATCAGTATATAAAAATCATAAATATTATGAATGAAAATAATAGACGAATTTGTAGCTGATATTAACATTAAACTTATAAAAACTAATTTCTGGCTTATATGAGATATTTCTAATTTGACATATTTGTGGCTGAGTAAAAAGGTTATTATAATGAGATGTTTCTGGAATGTTGCTTGGTGTGGCTTGTTACCAGTGACTAGCATGCTGTGTCCATGACCAACACACTTAACTATCAAGAATCCTGTGTGCCTAGGTGTCAATATATATGGTAGGCAAGGCAGCAAGCTGGCAGAATCATTAGCATACCAGGCAAAATGCTTAGTGGCATTTCCTCTGTCTTTATGTTCTGAGTTCAAATTCCACTGAGGTTGACTTTACCTTTCATCCTCTCAGGATTGATGAAATAAGTACCAGCTGAGTATTGGGATCAATGTAATTGACTTACCTACTTCCCAGGACTTGCTGGCCTTGTGCCAAAATTTGAAGTCAATATATATGATGGGTGGTACATTTCACCTCTTTGTAAACATGAAGAAGTACTTTTCACTATTACTGGTTTAAGGAGGTATTGAATAAACGATTATTCATAAGCTAAACACAAGTAATTTTTCATCTCTATCATATGCTACAGAGGGTAATATAACAACACCACAAAAATTATGATTATTTAACCCATGTTCTAATAACCAGTCTCAGAAATATAAAGTTCTTTAAACTATGAAAGATAACATTTCTTTCTCCAATTTTCACTTAGCTAAAAAAACTTCTATTTGGTATTTCAACTCTCTCAGTGGTAGCTGGAATGTAGCAGTTCCTTGTACCTTAATACTCTAGCTACTTCTGGTCACATCTGTTTAGAATATTTTGAGAGAGATTACTGAGAGAGTCATTCTGTTGTCCAGCTGTTTACCTGTTAACTAATCACTGTAATATCAACTGAAGCTGGATGGCAGCAGGTACATTTACACCAAGGTATTCTTTGAAATCAACAGAATAAACATCAACAATGATTATGTACAGAATTCTTTATTCATTCATTCCTACATAATTTGTCAAAACCTATTTCTTTGATGTCCAGTAGTTAAGATTATCTCTCAAACACTCAATCACATTAATCTTGTTTCTATTGCCCTTTAACTTTCTAACAATAAAGTAATACTCCATCATAGAGGTGTGTGCCTTATCTCCTCTATCAGAAAATATGAAAAGAAATTGAACAAGACGATCAAAGATTTGTTCAAACATAATGCCTCTTCACATTTTCCCTTCTCCTCAGCCACATTATGCTAACATAGAAAGTAAAATTTACATCAGTTTACCTACATATCTGTCTTCCTATCTGTCTGTGTATCTCTCTAAAAATTTTTATATCTAATTCATTACCCCCCTCTCTCTCTCTTCATATGATTTGCAGCTCTTTACTCTTAGAGTTCAAATCCTTCCAAGGTCAGTGTTGCCTTTCATTCCTCCAGGACTAATGAAATAAGTACCAATCATATTAGATCATTTTAATTAACTAATCCCTCCACACTCAAATTTAAGACCTATTAATCTACAGCATGTGTCAACCTAACTAGCTAGCTAGCAAGATCTCTAACACACATTCTCTCTCATATACACCTACACACACACTCACACACACTATTTATTTATCTATATATATCTACCTAGATTCACTTCTATTAATTTTTATGACTCATTTACTTCTTACACCAGAGGACACCCATATCACAGTTTCCAGTTTGAGATTTTAATGTTCAGTTTATCTTGTAATGAAGACATTTTGTCAAGCTCCAACCATTTTGTCATCCTCTCTCTAATTCTCTTCTGCCCACATCTCTCATCCTTATTTATACTAGATACAGTATTAAAATATATCTACCTTCTCTCCAAAATCTCAGCTCCATCACTTAAAAGTGTTGTCAACATACCTATAAACTATCCTTTCAGAAAGATCTCTCAGCAGTTGTTGTAGATGGCACATAACAGAATCTCAGGGGGTAAATGAACCAGCAAGGAAATTTCTATATCTCTTAATGAGCTATTTTTTGTGTATAGTATATGGTACGAGTGTGTGGGTGCTGTATGTGTATGGGTGTTGTGTATGTATGTGTGTGCATTATGTGCATGTGTATATGTTGTATGCATGTGAATGCATGTTTGCTTGTGTAAGTATATGTGTAAGTGGGTTCTTTTACATCCATTTCTTCATACTACTTAGTAAAAGGAGGTACCTTTCTTAGGAAGAGGGTAATTCCTTTCTATTTTGTTTATTCATTTATTTTTACTGCTGGAAATTCTTCCTCTTGTTATCCACTAATCTGTGAATTAGGAGTGGAAACCTTCCAGCATTTGAAGAAGCTGGAGCAGAATTACATGCAGGGATCCAGTATGGCCTTGGCAATTATTGTTAAAACAAAGTAAAGAATGAACATGTGGAACACAGTACACTATTAATTGTCATAGTAAGATCTGAACTTGTGATTATTTAGAGAGTTCTCTACTACAGTGATATAGCTAAAGTTTGTACCAGAGCAGATCTTGAGTTTGTCACAAACCCCCATTAAAAGCGCAATATATATCATCATCATCATCATTTAATATCCATTTTCAAAGTTGACATGGGTTGGACAGTTTGACAGGTGCCTATCATGCCTGAGGACAGCATCAAGCTCTACTATCAGCTTTGACATGATTTCTAAGACACCAATATATATATATATATATATATATATATCATCATCATCATCATCATCATCATCATTAGCATCAACTTTCAATGCTGGCATGGATTAGACAGTTTGACTGAAACTGGTAAGATTAGGCTGTTCAATATCCTGTTGAATTTCTGAACACACTTAAACCCTCTGGGATGCCACTGCATAACTTGACACTAAAGCTGGATGCTCCCATTATGTTGCTTAGGAATCTTGACACACCTTGCCTGTGTAATGGAACTCGCTTAATTGTTACTTTCATGAAGCCCCATGTCCTACTGACAATAATCATAACAGGTAGCCACAAAGAAGAAAATGTCTTTATTCTAAAATTTCGTCTCATCCCTACAGATGTTCCATTTGAATTTAAGAGACTTTAGTTTCCAGTTAAACTAAGTTTTAGTATTTCTATTAACAAACATCAGGGTCAATCCCTCAAGGTAGTTGGACTTCATCTCTCTACATGTTTCTCCCATGGCCAACTCTATGTTGGTTACTCGTGAGTTGGAAGCAGCAACAATCTATTTATTTGGACACCAACAAAAAATTACACAATGAATCTTGCTTACCCTGAGGTGCTTCAAGATTAACAGATTTTCAGTTCTAAATTCTATTATCATTACAATTTGGATAGTTTTTTTAAAAGATACAGATATTTTGAAATAATTATGAGAATCAAAAAATATCTTCATATTTATTATTTAATAATTTGAATAAGAACAGCAGTAACCTGGGCAACGCCGGGTAATTCAGCTAATTAAATATAAATTAAAACTAAGCAATTTGACAACTGCAACCAATATTGGAGTAATGTTTCTAGATATCTATTCCCCATTCATTATCTGTGTTTGCCTGTATTTGTTTGAAATGAATCTAAAATTTGTTCCACATGAATCAATATGCAACCTCAATGTAATCTAATGACAGCACAATATTTACATTGTTGCATTTATCTACATTGATTCCAGTTTATTTATTTTAGTGTATTTTTTATATATATAAATGCAAATGTTTCCACTTTAAAAATTGATTTATGTAGTTGTTTGTTAGTTCAAGGATCAATACCGTTAGCACTCATCAATAAATTATCATAGGCCTACTAAAAACAACTTGAAATAGATACGTTCCAAAACCGATATCATTTCTACCATGGTTCCACTTGACTGAGCACTAGAGAAGAAAAGGGTTTGTGATATGTAAGCATTTCCCAAAGATATTAGTAAACATAAGCAAAATGACATCAAATGGAAATTGATATTATACTTTCATGTGTTTGGAAGCGAATCTTTTGCTTTATACTGATTGCCATTGACCTTAATATTCAACATGTAGCTTACTAGCCAGGGTCGTTTGACCTGCTAGGAACTGCAGCCAAATCTCCCTCACATTACAGTCTAATACCTTATATGAAAAGAAAGAACATCTTATAATGTTGCTTGTCACTCTGTAAGTTACCATGTGTTACACTTTGTTGGGCAGTTATTACTAAAAACTGGGATTATTATTGAGGCAGTGAAAGGCAGTGAGCTGGCAGAATGCTGAAGTACCAGTCAAACACTCATCCAAAATTTCAGACCTTGTTCCTATAATAGAAAGAATTATTAAGGTAGTGAGCTGGCAGAATCATTAGCACAAGAGACAAAAGGCTTTGCAGGATTTCTTCCATCATTATATTTCTTAAGTTTAAATTCTGCTGAGGTTGTCTTTATCTTTCATCCTTTCAGGGTTGATAAAATAGGTACCAGTTGAGCACTGGGCTCAGCGTAATCAACTAGACCCCCTTCCCATCAAATTTCAGGTTTTGTGTCTATAGGAGAAAGGATTGCTAGCATTATTATTAATATTATTATTATTATTATTATTATTATTATTATTATTATTATTATTATTATTATTATTATTACTAGCAGAAATACCACCCTCAGGTGGGAAGTATTTCTGTTAGTATTGAATAATGCAGTCTCAGTACAACTATATCTTATTTATAAAAGGCATCTTAAATAAAATAGGATACTGATGGCTAAAATGTCTTTCATAATAGATTTGCTAGATCAGAACAACAACAATAATGTCATGAGCTAACAAGCAAACTTCTACATATTTATTTGATTCACTAGAAACAACATCTGAATCCATCTCAAAACATACCCTTCTGTCTTGGCAACAGAAATAAAAGTAGCTCTGCTGAAAAAGATGAATCAGTCAAAGTTGAAATGCATTTGATTATACAGGTCAGTTGGAAATGATCCTAGATGACCTGAACTGAAAAATAACATATAGTTTGCATGAACCAATGAGGAATCGTCTATGTGGTTTTTTGCTCTGTTAGAAATAACATCCAAATCTCCCTCAAATCATACCCTATCATTCCTTCTTTCATGATTACTGCAACAAACTCACCAAAATTCTGAAAACATCAAAGCAGTGTTTGTAAATCATCTCTGAGATGCTATTCATATTTAGGACACTTTGGAACCTTACCATGTTTATGGACTATAATAACAATGAAACCACCAGAAATTGTTCTTATAACACAAAAGGAAAACAACTGAGTACTATGCAGTTATTAGATCCCAATACTTAATAATAATAATGATGATGATGATGATGTTGACGACGACGACGATGATGATGTCATTTGAACATTGGATGCAATACCACTCAACCTGAAGAAACATCTGGAAACTTTAGAAATACCCTACTCTCTAGGTGAATAGCAAAAATCGGCTTTACTTGGAACTGCATGCAGATTGTGTATTGTCTGTCTGAGGTCCTTTCTATAATAGGCACAAGGCCTGAAATTTTGGGGGAGGGGACTAGTCGATTACATCGACCACAGTGTTTCACTGGCAGTTATTTTACCAACCCTGAAAGGATGAAAGGCAAAGTCAACCTTGGCAGAATTTGAACTCAGAACGTAGTGACGGGTGAAATACCGCTAAGCATTTCACCCGGCATGCTAACAATTCTGCCAGTTTACCACCTTAACAATAATAATAATAAACTTTTAAAATGGAATTCAAATTCATTCAAAATTTAAAGTACTCATGGTTTCTTAGGTACAAAGCCTGATTTTTAAAGAGAATGGTATAGTTGATTTGACTACCTGTAGTGTATTACTCATCATCATCTTTGTTTAACGTTTGTTTTCCTTGCTGGCATGGGTGTTATTTATCATTAGCCAAAAAGCTGCCATTCAGGTAGACTTTTAGTTAAGCTTCCACAAGGGGTCTCTGGGCCTTCAGCCTAAAGTAAAATCACAAATTGAAGACCCTATAAAAAAAGGAAACGAGATAATATTGATAATTCTTTACTTGCATAAATAAAATTTATGATGCAAAAATTTTGTTGAATCAAAACTTCACTTGATCTTCTGGATGACATTTTGCTCATGACATTTTAATGATTTATCTAATTTTAATGATTACTCAAACCATGCCAAGTCAAAACTTCACTGGATTTCTTTTTTTTTTTTTTTTTTTTTTTTTTTTCTGGAATCCACAGGTTTTTGACTATTCTGGTTTTTATTTTTTAAGCCGAATATCATTTCTCCTCATCTTGTTTTGCTACTTTTCCCTCTGATAAAGATATGTACAACTTTCTAACATTGTTTCAATTAAAATATGTTTTACCTTTCACAAATTCTAATTTGACTTTTAAAACCAGTTTAAAAAGAAAAATTGAGACAGTTCATGACAAAGAACCTTTCCTTCTTGGAGAATGAACTGAATATGATGAAATTGAGTATCACTTTACATTCCTCTGGCGAGAAAGGAGTTGATCAATAACAAAATTGCTACTCAGAGGCACCTTATTCCAAACCAACATGAAGAGTGTTTTACTGCCAAAAGTGTATGTAAAAGTTACCAAAATGGTAATCATTTTCACCACTCATTATTCAGTTTCTGAACAGATTAAATATTATTCTCCAACCAATATCCAGCTTGTGTTTTTTCTTGGTCCACCAGGTCAAAAGTATTCCAGTTGTCACCAGATTATTTTTAATCATATCTAGGACTGCATTATTCATTATATCCTTCTGTTTTTAAGACAGCAAACTGTAATTTGACAGAGATTTGGTTACTATTTCTAACAAGTCAAACAACCAAATACATGCTCTCTCTCCTTGGCCCCAAAACTTTTTTGTTAATATTCTTTGATCTTTTTTTTTAACTGTATTATTTTCATTTTTCATACTAGAGTAGAAGATTTTTGCAAAAGTATATAGTTGCATAATGTTGATGCAAATCTTTTAACATCAAGATACCAATTATGCTGATAGCCATTCAACAGTGATTAGGTGCTATTTGTTAAATTAATTATCTGTAAAACTCCTTAACTCCTAGTTAAATTTGTCAATCATTACACAAGTAGGACATAAGTATGTCAAAGTTATTCTAAATGATAACACATTAACTTAGATTAAGCCTGAATAAAATAAACATAATTAGCAATTTAGTAGTGCAGGCAATGAAATATAGATTATTTTTTGGCTAATATTTATTTAACTACATAGCACAAATTTGCAGACAGAAAAGGATTGACACATGTATGCACAGCACACAAACATGCACAAATAAATACACATATATACATTCACATACTCACACTCACATATAGAGCAAATATAAAACATAAACCAGTAAGATAGCTTCTTGATTCAAAATTCATCAGAATTCACTGTCAAGCTCATTGGTTTTAGAGTGTCATAGATAGAGTTCTTTCTCCAAAGTGGACTAATAAATAAATAAATAGCTTTCTGACAAGCTCACCATAGCCAAATGTTGACACGTTTCAAGACTTGAATATTAGAGCAGCATGACCCACCCACAAGAAATATAGAATGCCTACAGCAACTAATTAAATGTATTAAATGAATGCTCCATTTAACTCGCTACTTCAATGCTTGATATGGTCAAGCTGACCCAGGTTTATTAAACAACAATAGCAACACTAATAATTCTAAAAACACTACCACTTACATTATCAAAAAAAAAAAAATAGCCTCTATGCATCTACCTGATTATGTAGTCCTAAATACACTGTATCTGAAATAGAAAATAGGATAGTTATGGCTGGAATGCTTTTGATCATGTATCTACCCAGTCAGAATTGACCTATGGCTAAACAACGATAACAACAGCACCATCAACAAAATCAGCAGTAGCAACAATAATAATTTCTCGTGTAGACACAAAATTAGAAATTTTGTAGTGAGGAAAAAGTTGATCATTTAACCCTAGTACTTTATTTGTACTTAATTTTATGAACCCTGGATGAATGAAAGGCAAAGTAAATCTCAGGTGGATTTGAACTCAAAACTTACAGAGCTGGAACAAATACTGCAAGGCAGTTTATCCAATGCTCTAACAATTTTTCCAATCCATCATCCTTAATTACAACAATATGAATATTAGCACAACTAAAAACTGCATCAAATCAACGAAAATGTCTAAATACTGTTATTCAACATGTTAAAACTAGCAACCAAATTTCTCTCTAATCATCCTCAAGCATCTCATAATGGAATGACAATATTGTTGCTCTAAATATACCATGTTTGTTTGAATAAAGACAGAGTTGTCACAAATGGAATGCTTCTGGTCGTAGGTTTGTTCAAACAAAATTGACCTAGGGTTAAGCAACAACAACAGCAGCCACTGAGATGAAGAATATTTCATAGGTCAGAAAGCCTTTACCTGCGAGTGAAACTTGCTTGCATTTTAGTTTGAAACCACCCACTGATAAAGATCTCGAAAATCCATGTGGAAAAGAAAATAAAAACAACAGATTAAAGCCTTAATATCAAAGCAGTAATTTAATATACTTCATACTTATGAATTTGAAAAATTAAGTTTATCTTTTATCTTTTACCTTTTACTTGTTTCAGTCATTACCAGACTGTGGCCATGCTGGGGAACCACTTTGAACAATTTTAGTAGAATGAATTGACCCCGGTACTTAAATTTTTTAAAGCCTGGTACTTATTCTATCGATATCTTTTGCCAAACTGCTGAGTCACAGGGATATATATATATATATATATATATACACATATACACCAACACCGGTTGTCAAGCAGTGGTGGGGGACAAACACAGACACAAAGACACGCATGCATAGATATATACATATTTATATGTATATATGTATATATATATATATAAGGATAAGATCGATATTTAAATATCAATTTTATCAAGTGGCCAGCATGGGAATAAAAACCATCAAAGGTAACAATTATTTAAAATTATAATTTAGGGTATCTAAGAGATACCGCCATGCTGAAAATAGCAGCCAAATCTTGACTCTAAACCACAATAAAAAGTTCAAATAAATAGTTCAAATATATAATTATGTATATATATATATATATATACACGCCAGACTTCTTTTCAGTTTCCATCTACCAAATCCACTCACAATGCTTTGGTTGGCCTGAGGCTATAGTAAAAGACACTTGCTCAGGGTACCACACAGTTGAGCTGAACCCAGAACCATGTGGTTGGGAAGCAAGTTTCTTACCACACAGCCACACCAGCACCTATCAATTTTCTTATCATAACCCATGTCAGCATGGAAAACAGACATTTAATAATGACAATGATGATGATGATGATGATGATGATGATGATGATGATGATGATGAAGATGATGATGATGATGATGATGATGATGATGGACGTTCCACCACTCCTCATAGATTCTTAAGTACTAGCAATTCATTTGTGGTTTTACAAAAGTTCCTGACTCTATGTAGCCAGTCAACCTGGTATCTATGGTAACGAATGAAACAATTTGAAACCGAAGAAACAGCAATATTGTTTTAATACAGTGGCTGTCTTCATTTGAAATATGTCATTATTAGAACTGTTCAGAATACTACCCTATACTTGACAACATTGCAATATATTAAAGTATTAGGGAAAGTTATGGCCTTGTAGCATAAACTAATATTCAAACTATTAGAAAATGCTTTTATTAAAAACGTTCAATAAACCAATAATATTACAATATACACAGCAACCCAGCAAACTGTATTAACACTCTTACATTATAACACAGCACTTAACTAAGTATACTATAAACCATCATAACACACTACAAACCATCATAACACACTACAAACCATCATAACACACTACAAACTTGTATATACCACACCACACTTCTAAAATGTACCAAATTATGCCATAAACTGTCTGTACCACAACATACTATAAACCTATATGTACCACATCACATTAAACTATATCACACAGCACTACTAAACTGTATATACCACACAATATTACTAAATAGTACCATACCACATTACAAATCTGTATACACCATAACAAACTATAAACTTGTCTGAACCAACCACACTACAAACCAGTGTATACCACAACATACTAGCCTGTATGTATCACATCACACCACATTACTAAACTATAAACATTCCACTTCTACTAAACTGTACCACACTGAACTATAAACTTATGTGCTACCAGTAGACTACTACTTTCGTTGTTTTGCTACCATGGTCAGATGACTCTAGAGTGTCCTCTCCAGGGGATAGGCCTGGGCAGGGTTTTATGTGAGATCAGCAGTTGCCCATGCAGTATGTTCCTTTCTCCTGTGCTACCAGTGCTGTCCAAGACAAGGACAGAGACCAGTATGACTTGGCACAGTGAGGTTGCTGGAGTTGCTAGAACAGAGTTGGGTACATTGTCAAACAGCCTTGGGGCCTCTGGCTCCAGATTTACTCTTGTGGTTTACTCCTGAAGCCTTTCCCCCTTAAGTAGGCATAACCATAAGACAGCAGAGATTTAAAGTCAGATTACCTTCTCTTAGATAGACTTCCTCCAAGGCTGATGAGTTCCATTTCTCTGGAGCACTGGTTTGAAGGTGTCAGAACTTACCTACACTCCTTCTCCTATCAGTAGAGACAATTCCGCATGGCTTATATGTTAAGCGACATGAGAAAGCTAAGAGTTGGACTTGATAGCCAGAGGCTATTTCGGACACATACTGCAAGGAATATTCTTTAAATAGTAAGAGTTCATCTCCACTACCACCCTACCTCTTGGCCTAGCAACCTTGGAACCATGTACCACGCTACCTCACTAAACTGTATCATACCACATAACTTAACTATAGAACACAACACTTCTACTCTAGACTGTGGCACACTGCCAACCAACATGTACCACACCATACTACTAAGCTAGGCCACATCATACTACAAAACTGCATGACACCAGACTCCTAAACTACACCACAGCACTCTACAAACTTGTATGCCCCACAACTAAACTACACTGTACTACACTATTAAACTTTTCTGTACTACCAACTTGTACCATTCCACACTACTGGATTAATCCATACCACATTACTAATCTGTATCATGAATTAATAAGGGATCCTCCTCATAAGTCCCTTAACCTGCTAGAAATAACAGCCAAATATCTTTTGGATCACACTCACCAATCTTAAAAGTGGGTATATTGGATAATATAGTTTTAGATTCTTTTTTGCCTGAATATAAGATGAGATAATCATGGCTGAAATGCTTTAATCTGGGTTAACTTGAGGCTAAACAACAACTGCTAATCTATATCACATCACAATGTTAAAATATACAATTCAACTCTACAAACCTGTAGCCATGTAAATATTCTGCATGAAGGAATATTTTCTTGGCTACTTGACCTGCAAAAATAGCAACCAAATCTCCCTCAAATTACATGCCACTGTCTTAAAAAGGTGAATGACACATTAAATACTGTAGTCCAAGGTACCTATAAAAAACAAGAAGGTCATAGTGGGAATGTATTTTATCTTAGGTTTGTTTCAGTATAGTTGACCTGATTTAAACAAGAACAACATACCACTCAAAAGAACTTACTAGAAATAGCCACTACATCTCCCTCAAATCACATCTTACCCTGAGGCTAAACAACATTATACCATATGAATGAACTTGCAAGAAATTGCAAGAAATAGCAGCCAAATGTCCCTCAAATCATATTTTGCCTTCTTAGAGGTTATGTTAGACAATATATATGTATATGTGTGTGTGTGTGCATGTACGTGTGTGTATGTATGTGTGTGTGTGAAACACCTAAGAGAGAAATAATTACAAAGGTATCAAATTGTTGGATCAGGTGATGAAAGTAATGGGGAGGGTCATAGCCCAACTAGTTAGGGAGAGAGTTACTTTAGATGAGATGCAGTTTGGTTTTGTGCCAGAGAGAAGTACCACTGATGTATTTTTGGGAAGACAGCTGCAGGAGAAATAACTAGTCAAAGATAAACCTCTATACTTGGCTTTTGTTGTCAGGGAGAAAGCTTTTGACAGGGTCCCCCGATCCCTTATCTGGTGGTCAATACGAAAACTAGGGATAGTTGAAAACTAGTGGCTGGTGAGAGCTGTACAAGCCATGTACAGGGACAATAAGTGAGGGTTAGCAACAAGTATAGTGAAGAATTCAAGGTACAAGTAGGGGTTCACTAACGATCAGTCCTCAGCCTCACTCTTGTTCATCATAATCCTCCAGGCAATAACAGGAATTCAAGACAGGCTACCTCAGGGAGCTCCTCTACACTGATGACCTTGTTCTTATAGCTGAATCACTACCAGAATTAGAGAAGAAGTTTCTGGTGTGAAAGTAAGGTCTAGCAAAAACCAAAGTCATAGTAAGTTGGAAGGCAGACAAATCACAAATCCCTTCAGGTAGATGGTCCTGCTCAATCTGTAGGAAAGGTGTAGGTAGAAACTCCATAAGATGTACCCAGTGTAAGCTATGGACACATAAGAAATGCAGCAATATCAGAGGAAGGTTAACAGGGAAGACAGTTTTTGTGTGTGGAAGGTTCACAGGTACAATTAACACTAAAAATGTACAAAAAATAGATTCCATCACATGCCAGGGAGGAAAACTAGAAGTAGTCAATAGCTTCCGTTACCAAGATGACCATGTCAGTGGTAGAGGTGGATGCTCCGAGAGCGTAGCTGCTAGAATAAGAATAGGCTGGACAAAGTTCAGAGAGCTCCTACCTCTGATGGTAACAAAAGGCCTCTTGCTCAGAGTGAAAGGTAGACTGTGTGATGCCTGTATGCAAACAGCCATGCTACACAGTAGTGAAACATGGGCTGTGACCACCAAGGACATACATAGGCTTGTAAGAAATGAAGCTAGTATGCTTTGCTGGGTGTGTAATGTCAGTGTGCATGCATGACAGAGTGTAAGCATCCCAAGAGAGAAGTTGGACATAAGACGCATCTGATGTGGTGTGCAAGAGAAATGACTGTGCTGGTATGGTCATGTGATGCGTATGGATGAGGACAGTTGTGTAAAGAAGTGTCACACTCTACCAGGGGAAGGAATCTGTGGAAGAGGTAAACCCAGGAAGATATGGGACAAGGTGGTGAAGCACAGTCTTTGAATGTTGGGCCTCACAGAGACAATGACAAGTGACTGAGACTTTTGGCAATATGCCGTGCTTGAGAAGACCCATCAAGCTAAGTGAGATCATAGTCATGGCCAATGCCAGTGTTGTGCAACTGGCCCATTAAAAGCACCCTTTGTTTGTTGGGCAATATGTTGTGCTTGTGAAGACTTGTCAAACCAAGTGAAATCGTAGTTGAGGATGATGTCAGAGCCGTCTGACAGGCCCCCATGCCAGTGGCACATGAAAAGTACTATTTGAGTGTTGGGCCTCTTCAAAGTAGTGACAGGTAACCAAGACCTTTGGCAATATACCATGCTTGTGTAGACCTGTTAAGCCAAGTGAAACTGTAATTGTGTCTGATGCCAGTGTCAGGTCAATGGCAACTGTACTGGTGGCATGTAAAAAACACCCACTACACTCTCGGAGTGGTTGGCATTAGGAATGGCATCCAGCTATAGAAACCTTGCCAAATCAGATTAGAACTTGATGCAGCTCCCCAGCATACCAGTTTTCAGTCAAACCATTCAATTAATGTCAGCCTGGAAAGCAGATGTTAAATGATGATGATGATGATGATATATATATTTTACTTGCTTCAGTCATTAGACTGCAGCCACACTCAACCACCACCTTGAAGAATATTTTTGCCAAACAAATTGACACCAGTACTTTTTTTCTAAGCCTGGTACTTATACTTTTAGTCTTTTTTGCCAAACCACTAAGTTATGAAGGCATAAACACATCAACACTGATTGTCAAGCAGTGGTAGGGAGACAATCACTCACACATGCATGCACACATCTATATACAACATGCAACTTTCAGTTTCTGTTTATTCACAAGTCTTTGGTTAACTCGAGGGTATAGTAGGAGGCACTTGCCCAAAGAACGATGCAGTGGAACTGAACTCAGAACCATGTAGTTGGGAAGCAAACCTCTTACCAAGACAAGCCATGCCATCAATCATAGATATGCTCAATCCAAATCAACCTAGGATTCAGCAACAACAACAACCACTCTATGTGCTGTACTAAATGGTACCACATCATGCTACTAAACAACATTACACTACTAATAAACTCTATTGTTCACAACTATACTGCATTACACCACATTTCTATAAAGCACAAGACCACTCTACTATACTGCTGTATGCATTACAGTAGTATAGTCATCAACTTACAACTATTGAAGAGAAACAATAACTGCATCAATTTTATCAGTTTTGGAGATCTTACAGAGGCCATGAACGGAAACCTCTCCCGCAAACTAAACCAATAAATAAACAAATAAATAAATTTGAATTTAAATAAATACATGCTTCATACACCACACCACTAAACTCCATTAGCAAGCTATTCAACACAACATACCTGAAATATAGAATATGTGCTACTGATCTACAGTACATCACTACTAAACTGTTCTCTGCCTGCACTGTTAAATTTCCCCGTGCACCAAACCAATGACCTACTCTCTGCTATGTAACAAACTATACAGCACTGCACTATTAAATGGTACAAAACTTGTGAACTACACTGCACCATAAGAGAGCCTCTGTGAACATGCAACCTATTAGAAATAGCAGCCAAATTTCCCTCAAATCATACTCAACTGTCTTTAAAAGGGATTACATATGAACATGTAGTCTTAGATACACTATGCTGGAAATAAGACGAGATCATTAGGGCTCAAAAACCTTTGATTTCTTTGATTATGGGTTTGCTCTATGAATCAATCCAAAATTAAGCTACTTCAACAACTAGACTAAACAAACACTACACTGTATTTCCCTATGCCATACCAACAATCTCTATCTGCCATATCAATACAACACCACTCTATATTTCACAACACCATACCTACACCAAATCTAAGTAATAGACTAATAAATTACACTGTACAACAATATTGAACTACACCATACCAATAATGTACACTTATACTGCTACATCAATCAACTACATTACATTGTTACTTGCCTGCTAGAAATAGCAGTCAAACCTCTTTCAAATTATTCCTTATCTTGTAAAACAATGGTCTGATGCAATCAGAGGGAGCTGAAGGCACAGGCAATTTGAGCAATCATCTGAGGTGCCATATGCAGTGAGAAATGGTATATTATGAGAAGTGCATGGGGTTTTCAAAATAAGAAACAGAAAAGATGATAATAATAAATAAAATTAAATAAAGCAATAAGTGAAAATTCTTTAAATAGAGTCAAGCTTGTTTTAAAATATTGAGTGGGTGTTATTAACAGGTATAAGCTCTTCCTTCTGCTAGATATTGCAAAAAAGAAAATTTATTTCCTGGAAATGTATAGCATTCAATTGATGCAATTGGATTTATCAACAGTTATAAGTTACAGGATGTCAGGCTAAATCTGTAAGCTGCATTAAGAATATTGCTTAGAATACCTATAAATGTGACCACAAGAGAGAGAAGCTTTACAAAGAGATATTTACGATCATCCATGACACAAGACAGATTAAAGTATTTTGCAATTTTGTCCATAAAAATGATACTGTAAAAACAATAGTTACAGAAAGTCTTATGAAAACATTTGCAAATCTAAAAGCACAAGAAAAACGTAGTAGTTGGGATAATGCATGTCTTTTACCATTGTTTCTTTTGTTCATATTCTTTAATTTATTAGGAAAAAAGTCTGTTACATGTATAGGAGATCAACAGTACCCTCTGGACTTGCCCTCACATATCCACTTCCATTTGGAACCAACATTTGTTGAAATCATAGCCAGTAATGCAAATACAGCTTTGATCTCTCTCTAACTTTCTCCTTCTCTCTTTCTGTATATATCTATCCCTTTATCTTTTTCTCCTTTCGTCTCCCTCTTAATTAAATCAATTAAAGAATTTGAAACTTTGATTCTATATCTGAACTATTCTTTTTATTTTGTATCTTCCATCTTTATTTGTTTCAATCACAGAACTGCAACAATACTGCAGCACTGCCTTGAAGGATCTCGTCAAACAATCATCCTCAGTACCTATTTTTAAAGTCTGGTACTGAGTCTATCAGTCTCTTTTGTTGAACTACTCGGTTATATGGATGTAAACAAACCAACACTGGTTTTCAAGCAGCCGGCTGGGAAACAAATACAACATATTTTTACACACACACACACACACACACACACACACACACACACACACACACATATATATGTGTGTGTAAGAAAATGAGAAAAGGAATAAACAATTATCTTAAGAACTTCATTAGATTCTGCTATAAAATGCAGTGGACTCATAGCTGAGTGCCTGAGTAACAGTTTATAGCTTCATCAGAGCCTCAGATATGAAGTGGAATTTATCTGGAAAAAGCAATTACATTTATTCATATACTCAGAAAAGCATTACCAATGAAAAATATGTATGTGGAGAATGAAATCTAGGCGTTCCTCCTATAATTAAAAAAAAGTTTAATTTTAAAGTGTGTTTAAGGACAGGTATACTCAGACGTAGGGAAACGGTAATTAGATCTATCTGCCTACCAAATCTACTCACAAGGCATTGGTCATTCCAGGGCTATAATAGAAGACACTTTGCCCAAGGTGCCACAGAATGGGACTGAACCTGAAGCCATGTGATTGAAAAGTGAGCTTCTTAACCACACAATCATGGCTGCACTATATATATAAAGAATAAAAGAACGTTTTATTTCTATATTTGTAGACTCTGCTACTTTGTGAACTTTTTTTTTTTTTTAAATATACTTCTATAGGTAACAAAATTCAACTTGCCTGAGATGTCAGCAACTCGAAAGCTAGCTGTGGATGCATAGCAAAATGTAGGTCTAAATACATTGTATCAGATAAGGGATGAGATAGCCACAGCTGAAACAGTTTTGATCATAAGTTTGCTTTGTTAGGGTTGAGAACTATAGTTAACTTTAACTGGCACTCCATCGATTACAATGACAATGTTCCAATCGATCTGATCAACAGAATAGCCTGCTCATGAAATTAACGCGCAAGTGGCTGAGCACTCCACACTGAACTATACTAAGCAACTAGACTGTACTGCTTCATTCTGCTAAACTATACAATAGCTATACATATATCTCACAGTTATTTACACAACTAATGCAACATTATAATGTTGCCAACAATGGACCAACAATGCTAGTTTGATTATGAAGAAGTAGCAACCAAATCTCCTTTAAATTACTCTCCAATCTCTGGAAAAGTGAGAGACTCAGTTGGTAAAGCAGTCTTAGGTAAGCAGAACTTGAAAGGTCAGAATGTCCATGGTCAGAATGTCTCTGATCATTATATCTGCTTTATCAAGAATGACTTGGGTCTAAACAACAACAACAACAATAATGTAGAAAGAAAGCTTCTATTCAGCCAAGTTTATGAGGTTATTTAGGATTCACTTCTAGATATTTCACTACACTTACATTGCCAAATTTAAACAGTTACATGAGTATCTTACAAGCTTGTTTTTGCTCTTATTTATATTTATTGACCAATATGAGTGAAAGATTTATTGAATATGTGCATGCAGGCATGTGTGTGCGTGAAAGAGAGAGAGAAAGAGGAGATAGATGAGAGTAGTGTGCATCTGTACATTTATCCAAACATACACACACACATACTCTCTCTCTCTCTCTCTCTCTCTCTCTCTCTCTCTCTCTCTCTCTCTTTCCCTCTCTCTCTCACACACATACAGTTTATTATCTCTGCAGATCTAGAATTTAGCCAAGAGTATGAAGGTCTGCTGCAGTCAATATACTTAGCTGAAATATATATATTATCTTTAGCTATCTACATTTAACGTTATAACAGTTATAGAACATTGGAGATGATCAAGACAGTCCATAAAACATCACGCTGGTTTGTTCTGTAATAATTAATTCGATACCTCATGGTTATGATTCTGGTGTGGTCAATATTACTTTTCAGCCCATCCACTAGAATTTAATAAAATATAAACCACTAATACATTTAGATATATTCAATCAACTAGACTCCACCCTACTTCACAAGCTGTTCCTTGAAAAACCAACAGGGAAGCCAATATATTCTGAGTTCAAATCCTACCAGAGTTAACTTTGATTTTCATTCCTCTTGGGTCAATAAAATGTGTGATGTGAAAAACACATTTGTGTACTTAAGAGAACTGCTTGAAAAATTTAATGAGTTGTATAAGTTCTAAATTCTTGATGTGGATATTTCTTTATATATACAGCTTAGACATCCTCCTCATCCTTTTCCTCAACATCATTTGATGTAGCAGTGACTAGCAATCCATGTTTGATTTTTTAGTACTTTGCTCTATTTAAGGGAGAATCTATAAATGTAAGAGATGCGTTACATTTAAGCAACTATTGCAACAACATACAATTCAATAAAACTGACTACTTAGATTCTCCTTAAAATTTCCACCATATCTCGTGAAATCCATTTCTGTTGAGCATGTCCAATAACAAAGTGTCAAGAGACATGTTTGCCTCTTACACACACCAAAAACATTAGAGTTTTTTTAAAGAAAGGGATTAACAGTAAGATGAATAGGATGATTTAGAAGAGCAGTCATTCATTTTTGATTCACCATCTGTTTATTGTTAAGAACATTTATCAGATGCAATGGTCCAAAGAAAATTAACAAAGTAACATCCAGGGGTTTCTATTCATAGTAGTAGTATATGCATTAAGAGAGAAGCAAAAATATTCCTGCAAAAGTAATGAGTGTGCTAGTGGTAGTGTAGAGAGTTCCTTCTAAAGTGCAGCATTTTGATAGTCATAATAGCAGACCCTGCTATTATGCTTCACTGATAGAGTTGTTTACAAATAAATTTCTGATCGAAAACAATAGGTCTAGAGTTCAAATCATTATATAGACTTGCTACAAGAAATAAGGAAATGAAGCTATATAATATTCTTCAAAGATATATTTGAAACATAAATGATGTGAAACAATTACAATCATAAATCTAAATGACCAGAAGATCATCTCAACTTGACAGCAGCTACCAATTTTTTATTTAAGCAGAAAAAAAAAAAGAAGAAAGTAGCTCAGATTTATCAGGAAAATAAACTTTTGATCACCACTCATAATTTCTTTTTAAATCATGAGCAGCAATATGAAATATATAGGTGAAGCAATATCTGAAGCTTGTCATACTTTATCTACATCAGAGCTTTTCAGCCAGGATCCATATAAAATTTTGTTGTTAAAATTTATGTGCAATAAATTGGTTATACTTGCACAATACTCAAAATACTTTAATTTCTTTTATACAATTCCTAATAATATTAATAATATTTAGGTATAAAAATACAGCAATATTTTTTTTATGTATCTAATGAATGTCTATGCAGGTCCAGTAGAGCAAAATAGGAATCAAAGAGGTTAACAGGCAAAAAATGGCTGAGAACCCCTGATCTATATAATCATGATTTCAAATAATAATCTTTTATATTATAGACACAAGGCCTGGAATTTGTGGGGAGGGGGATAGTCAACTACATCGACCCCAGCACTTGAATGGTACTTAATTTATCAACCCTGAAAGGATGAAAAGCAAAGTCAACATCAGCAGAATTTGAACTCAAAACATAGCTGCAGATGAAATACCATTAAGCATTTCACCTGGTGAATATCTCCAATAGCCTTTTAGGTATTTGAAACTTATGTCTTGCTAGATGTTGTATATTTCTAAGCAAATGAGAGATGAATCATTCACTGCATAGAATGCCAGTCACTTGAAAGTAATAAAGATTTCTTTTTGATTGGGTACAAGGCTACGTTTTGAAAGGTAAGGTAACATAGCGGTTGATCTGGGTAGTTTCACTCAGCATGTACATATTATTTTTAGTGGGAAGAATATAATCTACTAAATTCAACCTAATATATTAGTGGTACTTATTTTATTGATTCTTGAGATATGAAAGGTAAAGCTGACATCAAAATCTCAATAACTGAATATTTAGCTATCATATATATTATCAGTTCAGTTTCATTTAGATGATATTTTCCAAGTACCAGGTAATGTTTTTCTAAGGTGATCTGAGAGAAAATTAAATATCTTGTAGAGAGTTATCAAAATATATGCCACGGATATGAATTCCGAGCTAATAGTATAACATCTTGCATTGCCATTTTACTTTTGGCTTACACACATACACACAGATATGTATATGTATACACCTACATATACACATGCATATATCTGTAGACATATAGACACATTAACAGACATTGTAAATATATATGAGTGTTACAGGTTGTCATTAAGAAAGCACTTTCCAAGAATTATCTTCATTATATCTCTTCTCATTTACAGTAATCACACGCAAATGAGAAAAGATCTTATATCAGTCATCAGTGTCTGTTTCTTACAAAAACACTTCAGCAAAAGTAAAACTGTTAGTTTTAACATCGCCAAAGGCTTTCATCATGTGTGATATGAGATGCTTCTGACAAAACTGTTCAGCTGTAGACTGGAACCTTCCTCTCAGAATGTTTCATCATTTGTTGCTGAGAGGCACTTTCTGATCCTTGTTTAATAACTTTGGAGATATGTATAACTTGGTTATTTTTCTTCAACTCTTCTCTCTCAACATGAACAATCTACTTCTTATAACATCTAAACATGCACAACCTCATCCTTTTCCACTACACAAGATACAGTCCTTATAAATGATTCTTGATAGTTTGGAATCATTCAACAGAACAACAATACCATGAGTATACACCTCTGCAAAACAGAACCCATTGTCATAAACAACATTCAACAAAAATCAATATATGCCTTCCTGATCTAGGCTTTGCACTCTGTGATAGTAATATCTTCATGTTGTAACAATGTGTACATTTTACATGCTTACTATATCTTGAACTCAGCTTAAAATCGTGTAATTGAAACTATTTAATATAGCTACCAGTATGATGTTAAAGTTTAGATATTCAATTGAATAAGGCCTTTACAGGTAAAGAAATTTATGTAACTACTTTACTCAGATATATACATCCTGTGCAACAACATTATTGACTTCAACATGTACCTACTGGATTCAATGTACCATATTAAGATTAATTAATTAATAATGCAAAGACTTTCATTTTCTGTTTGCTTAAATATTTAGAGAAGTGACTATATCTAGAATATTTTCACAAGATAACTATCCTGTATTATATTTATGTACAACTGAACCACAAATATTCCAGTATTTAAAGGAAGCCTAGGCAATTGTATGGTGCACTTGGAAAGCATTTTCTACTCAGATAAAAAATTAAACTGACCTCAGATTATAAGCCACTAGAAGGTAATGTTAGCAACAATTTTACATTACTGAAAGTATTATAAGATAGACATTGCAAATAATAGCTTTCGATTATGAAATATCAAATGCAAAAAGACCTGAAATATCACATGTTTGATGCCTTATCACAATTGGAAGTAACGAAGGTTGTATAAAAAGTAATGCAAAAGTGAGTATTAAGGCATTTGATAGGCTTGTATTGGCATATCAGAGCTCTTCAGTACTTTGGCAGCATGTTGTCGTTTGTTTGATGGAGCAAGCAATATTCTGAATGTATATATTATCAAAACATATGGTTCACTTTTATGGTTTACAGCATATGACATACAGGAAAAATGAAATTTCAAGTATTTAATTTCATACAAAACCTTTTGATTTGGTTGCAACGATCTTCATACAGTATTCAATATTTATAGAACTGAGTCCATTCATTTTGGCTGAAGGAGTGAAGCAGGTGTCTAAATATTGAAACATTCAGATTGTTATTGAATAAATCTACTAATGATGTTTTAAATAAAGACTTTTATAACTATGAGATTTGCTATTTATATTATTGATATGAATAACCTTAATCTTTTATTTGGTATGTTTATTAACGAAAATACTGCAATAATGAATAATTAATTTGTTTATAATCAACCAACTACTATGGCTAAAGTAAATCAAAATCTTTGAAATCTATTCTCATTGAACATTTGTTAAAATGTAGTTAGTCTTTGTATTTGCTTCATCTTGTCTCATTCAGTCTGAAAAGATAAAAGAGATTTTTGTTGTTGTTGTTGTTGATGACGACGACGATGACGACGACGACGACGATGATGGAGATGGAGATGATGTGGTGGTGGTGGTCGTCGTCGTTGTCGTGGGAGTGTGGTGATTTTTTTTTCATGTGTTTTGTAGAAACTGTTGCTATATAAAAAAATGAAAATACAAAACCGGTGATTACAAACAGTTATATTTTATCTGGAATATTAAAAAGGGTTTTTGATAGTAATTCGAGCAATTCTATTGTTGAAAGACTGTCTAAGTCATTGAAAAATAACTTAACAGCTGAAGATAACATGTTGCAATTGAAGAGTTAATTGTTTTCCACCAACTTGAGACATTTACAATAAGAACTAAACATGATGACATACATTGTAGTTCAACAAGGAACCAATATGTGGAGCAATATGCAAGATGTCCAATGTGTGCTAAGGTAAAGCAAAAGTTAATACTATTCTATATTTTTGAGATGAGGAATTATGTACATTATTATGCCAGGAGGACCAAAGACTTGAAGTATTTCGTGTTGCAAGACAGTGTGTGAGAGAGAATCGTGATGTTGTAGGAGAGAAATGTGTCCACATGGATGATGGCTCACGTGCACTAAATGAAGCTGCAAAGAGAGAGGTTTGGAGATGCCACTATGAAAGGTTGCTTAATAAAGAGAATGAATGGGAGGAAGAGAGTCTGCCGCACATCAACCCAACAGAGGAACCAACTATCCTGATTGACAGTACTTTGGTAAATAAAGTGATCAAGAGTATGAAGAGAGTGAAAGCCCCTGGCCCATCAGGAATTACTGCAGAGATGCTCAAAATATCTGGCAGTTAGTAGCCCGTGCTCTTATCCATTATGCTATACACCCGTGGGCAATTATAGTGTGAATTTTAGGGCTTATAAACCAAGTATTTCATCTTTTCTTAATACTGTTTCCCATATTACATTCGCATCTGCACTGGGTCTGCTTAGGAGGTTATTGTGTCCTTGCACATGTGCAGCCTCTGTCAGTTTTCATATTTTCTAGTGGTGTTCTCCGTCGATTATTTCAACTTCATCCCACAACAGGAGGTGGTCTCTATTTTTCCATACATGATTGGCTATACCAGATTTTTCAACATCCCCTCATGTCACAGCTTTACAATGTTCCTCTACCCTTACTTTAAGGGGGTGGCATGTTTCACTTTTGTATAACTTACCACAACTGCATGGGATAGAGTACACACAGTTTTTGGTCATATTCTCTTCTATGACTTGAGTTCAAAACTCCACCAGAACACCTGATGAAGGCTGGAGTACATCAACTGAAACATTGTGATAACAACAAACAAGATGAGGACACCTATCCATCCATTATAAATAATGTAAAACAAAAGTTGTCTCATACACATAATCTGAAGGCATTAAAACATGGCTACACATGCATATGAATAATGTACATGTCAAAAATTTAAGATTAATTATCAATATTTAGTGTCCAACATTCCATGCTAGGATGATTTGGACAGTTTGATAGAATCAGATGAATCCAAGGACTGTATCATGCTCCAGTGTCTGCTTTGGCATGGTTTCTATGGCTGGATGCCTTTCTTAACACCAACCTCTTTACAACTTGTTCCGGATGTCTTTCTATTCCTCTACCTACCATCCTAGTGAAGTCACTAAGCAGCTTGCAAGACTACTAACACCAACTTTACAGGGAAATTTAAGCCAGGAGATGAGAAGTAGAGAGGAGTAAAAAGCATTAGAGAAAGGGCCAGAAACAGAACAGGTTTCTTAGTGGAGAGGAGTTACAAGAAGATTATTCACATTATAGAAGAGAAAGTAGGAGCAATCTGATGGAGCTGAAAAACAATAAAAACAGGGGTGATAGAGTATCAGGATTGTTCCTAATAATTGTTGATGCACTCTCTGAGTGACTAAAAATAACAAAAGTGATGAAGAAAGAAGGAGAAAGGGTTAGGTATATATTAAGAGCTTGTGTTTTTCAGAAACAATATTTCATAAACAGGGGTGTCTCACAATACCTATGAATTTCATAGTTATAACTCATGTAAAGGACTTAAATTGAATGTAAGCACTGCCATATCATTCTGTTTGAAATGGAATTGCTGAAAAAAGATGACTGGTATTAAAATAGGATTGAAAGCATATTCACCTAGTAAATTTTGAGCTGCATGCTTTTGAACTATAGAACAGTCCCTCATTCAAGCAGACTTCTTAATTCATCTGCTTTGATGGGTAGACAAATGCTTATCACTATTAAAAGTATCTAATGAAGCTGCAGTTCTTGTTGTTTGGTATCAATGCAGAAGAAATGATGAACCTCCTCTATTTTTAACAGCAATTGTGGGTTACTGAGAGTAATATCTTCATGTATTACATGATAAGAATAATATATAACAGCATTTGATTATGAAATCTGAAATAAAAAGATCTAAAAATATCATACAATATATAATCTCAACTTGAATTTATTAATAATGTTGGTTTGGATAAATACGATGATGATGAGGAGGATGACGATGACGATGATAACGACGACGATGAAGAAGATGATTTTTTTGTTTTTCATCTATCTGGTAGAAAGTGATGTTATAAAACATGAAAATACAAAATTTGAAACTCTGAAGGATAATATTCTTTGGGTATATTGAAAAAAAAATTTCAAAATAATTAAAGCAATTGATCTGGATGAACAGCTATAGATTATTGAGGGTGAACAGATTATATTAGTTCATGTAAGTCAAATAAACAATACAAATATTAATAGGAAACAGACAGAATCACTCACTCAAGCTTTGAGCAAAATTTCAGGTTCTTAATGAAAATTATAATTGGATAATTGAGACAGGAACAAACATTGTAAATGATATTAGTTATAGTTCTCAAATAAAGAAAGGGGTTAAAACAATTCATTTGCTGGTGATATTACTATTATGCAAATAATATTGTAGCATTGCATGCTTTGAACATGCTTATCATATCTTGTGACTCGGCTTGATGGTTACATAATTAACATGACTACCAGTTTAATATCAGAATGCTTGCATAGTTATTTGAATAAGACTTCTGGAGGTACAGGATAACATATGGCTACAGTTTTACAAGGATAAATCCTTTACTGTTGGTTTATATTAATGGATTTTAGTAAGTAGTTACTAGAATGATTATGCTAATCACCATGATGTCATCAACAAACAAGGGTTGCCATTAAATAAACATCATATTGTACAGTTACAACAACATGACAGAATCTTTAATGATCTTTCATATAACCAAGATTGGGTTTCAATTATTGAAATTCCTTTTCAAGGCCAGAAAGTAATTAACATTCAGCTGTAACTAATAATATATACAAAGTACAAATATACTCTACACTATTCATGCAGCTGCATTAAACTTTAGAAGAAATACCCTTCATCTGATTAGCAAAATATTAATCACCAAAACTCATCAAACATTTACCCACCATCAAGCTGTGTTTTCCCCACAGACTCTTCTCACATGAAAATAGTCTATACTACACTAAATTTTCCAATTATGTACTAACTTCACTTAGATATGTTCACTATTCATACTTCTCCTTTGGTTGCCTGGAGTATGACTCAGCCTCAAAACTAAGTCCTTCATTTAATATAATACGAAATCCATTTTCTCCAAAACTACCACACTGTAAAATTCCCTCCCACTCATTTCATGTTTTCCTCCATAAAATCTATGAGAGTTCAAGCTGAACATTAACCATTTTAAATTTACTCAGTCATCCTTGACCTCCAGTTAAGTGGGGCTTGAAAATATACCTTCTACTTCTGACTAACAAATTAGAAAATATGTAAACAACAAAGTTATAATTAATTTCCATATGCTTTTATCAGTTTATTGAAAAAGAAAAATGAGATTGTGGCCTTCATTTTTTCGATTTTTTTTTTTTTTTTTTTTTTGTCTTAGAACATTAATAACATGAAATAAAACCAAACTAACTCAAAACTGTGTTCTGTATGTTGATCATCAGGATTCTTTTATCCTTTCAGTGCAAAATTTAATTTCATGTTTATTCCAGTAATGCTGTTAAATATCTATCAAAAATGGAATTAGTATTTTCTGCAAGTCATCTTGCAGAAAACTTGACATCTCAACAAAAAATAGTTTCAAACATGACATTTCTCAACAAAAGACAGATATGTATATAAAACTGCTTCCACAGTTAAGGGTAATGAAATTTTGAGTGGATATATTTGACTTCCACAGTAAAACGGTTAACTCTGTGACACTTGAAAGAGTCAATTTAACAGTATTTTATGTGCTGTTTTATATGATTCTTAAGTAACTTTTGAGAGCTACTATATTGACAATCCATGCTAAGTACCAACATTTAAAGAGAAAATTAAATGTTTTCCTTTTTTCTATTTCATTTACAAAATGTGCCACCTTTAAATCACGAACATAATACTTTGCTAGAAACTTTCTATCCAACTGTCAGCTGATTTATCTTCATGTAAATACAGTCATTACTATGTTTAACAGCATGTACAATTTATTTATCATTTTCTTTTGCTCAAAACAGAACCAGATATCACTTAAATCCACTTTCTACTCCTCAGTGGCAGTACGTTATAATATAATTAAAACTTACAACTTACAACTGAAAAATTACTTGGTGTAATCTGTTGTGAAAGCAGTGAGGAACAGAAAACTTCAAAAGTAAGTTGTTTTGTTTTGATTAACAGTCTATATAACAATATACACAAGACATCATCATCATCGTCGTCATCATCATCATCATCATCAGATAGCATCAATCCAACAGTGATGAATACTGCTAGGGGTTCAAAGTGCCTCCTCATCTTCACTTGCTCCAGCCTGTGGTTCAAGGTTCTTACTTCATTCAGATAGAAATATATTTCATACCAATTTATGTTTGTGTTTCAAATTTGCGATGTATGCATTGGTAATCTATTATTACCTATATACTGATCCACAGTTGGACACATTATCCATTATGCCACAAGCCCTAGCTTGTGTGTGTGTGTGATTTATTATACACAGAATTTAGCATGCCATGTATTACTGGGCAATCATCCAGGCTCAAAATACAACATAGCTACTCTCTAGCAAAATGAGAAAGAATTTAGAAGAAAAAAGTAAATGAAAAATGGAACAAGAAAATGAGCATGGAAAGAATAGATATGAGTTGTGTCCATTGGGTTCATTAGAATGGGAATTAATAATGGTTGATGTAGTTAACTTGACAGAGAACAGTTAAAGTCTGTAAAGCTGCATGCTTAATAGAGGGAGGTTGGTGTTTTCCAGTTTGATAACAGAAATTTATCCAGATGCTTGCATTTAGTGAAAACTAAGTCTTCATCAGCTGTCTCACTCAGGATTGTAGCAGTTGACACCTTAGACAGAACTGCATACCCTAGAAAAGTCAACAGCCATTGGATATGATTGTTAATCAATGGATATAATGGAGACAAGGTACAAAAACAGACAGTTGAATCCTAGTAACTGGAAACTAGATAACATGAGAAATGAATGTTTAGTTAAGACTAGTAAGTGGGACAAAAATAGAAAAATGTAGCTTCATAATAGTATTCTTATAATGAAATTAAATAAAATATAGATGTTTTATGATAGAGCTTACCAACCACATGGTCCCGGGTTCAGTCCCACTGCGTGGCATCTTGGGCAAGTGTCTTCTACTATAGCCTCGGGCTGACCAAAGCCTTGTGAATGGATTTGGTAGACGGAAACTGAAAGAAGCCCGTCGTATATATGTATGTGTGTGTGTATGTATGTGTGTGTGTGTGTGTTTGTCCCCCCAACATCGCTTGACAACCGATGCTGGTGTGTTTATGTCCCGTAACTTAGCGGTTCGGCAAAAGAGATCGATAGAATAAGTACTAGGCTTCTAAAGAATAAGTCCTGGGGTCGATTTGCTCGACTAAAAGGCGGTGCTCCAGCATGGCCACAGTCAAAAAAACTGAAACAAAATAAAAGAATAAAAGAGTATGCAAATATAACAAAACAAATGGACACAAAGCAATAGTACAAGTGCAATGCAAAAGAGAAACAAAATGCATAACAAATGATGGGCAAAGTCCTTGAGCAAATAATAGCTGAAAGAAGAATATATGTGCTTGCTAGAGGATCTGAAATATAAAAGAAAGATCACTGATCACAAAAGAAGTAGGAAGTGGCTAGCTGGGAATGGAAGAAATCAAAGAAGAAAGCAATAGGTGAAACAAGAAAAAAGAAAGAAAAGAGTAAAAAAAAAGAGGGTTACACCAGTTATAGACAAAATAAATGTGAGAATATATGGGTGTGTTTGTTAGCAAACATAAATATGAGGAATGGGCACAAATGAAAAAAATACATTAAACTTATAATGAAAAAATAGCAAATTATGCTCTAATCAGCTGTCTTAGGATTATAGCAATTTCTTTTTTTTTTTCTTCCAAAATATCAATAGCTCCCAGAATTTCCAATCTTCTTGAAATGAAAATGTTAGAGTTTATTTTTTTTTATTTTTTATTTTTTTGTTAGTCATGATTTACACAAAACCCAGAATAACAAATCTTTTACTTTAAATTCTCCACAAAACTAAAACAAAACAGTCCAATTTATTTTGTTCCATGTGTATGCAGAAGTATATACATTTTCACTGTTGGGTTGATATAATCAGTCAAATATTTGTAAGAATGATTCTGAGTTTTTGTTTGTTTGTTTTTCAAATAAATATTCTTTATTGTTTTATGTTTTACTTTATTAATAGTTTGCACAAAAACATTTTTTAGTTTAAATAAATCAGTGTGATAGAACATTGAATAGTAAAAAATAACAATAAAGACATTGAAGTAATTCCTCAGAAATACTATATTTAATTAGTCCTGATATTGCAGTTAACAACTCCTTCACTAAGGTTTCTAAAGACAAGAAAGAGAGGTTAGTGAATTAAGAATACATTCTGATTGTGCTTCAATATTTAAATGGCTATATGTATTTCCCATTTGAAATACCATGTGTATCCACAATTTGTCTCCCTTATATATATGCACACACACACACACACACATACATCATCATTATCATCACCATTTAGCATCCTCTTTTCCATGCTGGTATGGGTTGGACAGTTTGACAAGAACAGAAGCCTGAGTGCTTTGTCAGAATACACACACACACATATGATGATGATAATAATAATAGTCATAATAAAGATTATTACAAAGTAACATTAGCATTCTCTCTCTCTCTCTCTCTCTCTATATATATATATATATATATATATATATATATACACACACACACACACGCACATATATATACAGCTTCAAATAGACCTACACATGTTTCTACAGCATCAATTAGTAACCATTGCAATTGCAAAATTTCTATAATACCGGTGCAGTTTCTTCATGGTTTTCAGTTTAATATCCTTTGATTTAACTGTTTAAAGTTTTCTGTTGATTTTCTTTTCATTCTATGATGTGGAGTTGTACATTGATTTAGACGCGAACTATCTTCAATTCAAGTTTTAATTGGAAAACTACATTTTTATTCCTTATAGACAGTTATTTCAAAACATTTCATTGTTTAAATGTTTATAATTCATTTATATTGAGCAAAGGTAAACTTTCTCATATACAAGCAACTTAAAGCTGGCTCCTGTCTAGAATTTATCATATTATCCTTAGATACAAAAATTTGGTGAAATTCTTCCATACATAAGTTACATTTATTAGTTCCTGGTCTGTATGGTTTTGTCGTACTAATTAATTCTTCTATACATAGGTCACTTTTATTAGTTCCTGGTCTGTATGGTTTTGCAGTACTAATCAATTCTCAATTAATAGTATAGTCTTTGTTTTTGGCTTTAATAGACCAGATCAATTTACTTAGACTTGTTTTTATTTTCATCTTTAAATGAATTTAAGTGATGAGTCAGTCTCTTTTTGAAAATTAGTGTAGTTACACCGATGTAAAAGTATTCATTTCCCTCAGATGTAACTTTACATCTATATATTATATTTTTAGTTTTACATCTATTATTCACATAACAGGAGTCCCATTTAGAACAGTTGCAGAGATAATTTTTTATATTTCTCTCAGATTTAGTATTAATTTGATCATTCATGGTAAAATCAAATTCATTTCTACTAAGTTCTTTATTACTACTTACTCTTTCAATAACGGTATATCTGTTCTATTTCTAGCTGAATTTTTATTCAATTCTACATTGTCTCTTTCTTCCTTTACTTAACCAACCCATTTATATTCTGATCCCCAATCTTTGTGAGTATACCCAGCATGTTGCCACCATCTCTATTCTGCTGTCTCCTACTCTCTCTCTCCTTCTCCTGCACTTCCATCAGGTTGGGCAACCATGTATTTCCTTTGCAGTAGCACACCTGTTTCTGTCTTCATTCCTGATGTTTCTCTCTCTAGCTGGGTAACCTTGTACTTCCTCTACGGCAAGACACCTGTATCTATCTTACTATAACCTTTTCATCATCACCTCCTCCCCTATTAAAAGGTTATTTTTTGTCTTGCAAGTACTTGGTGACTCTGTCAGTGCAGGTGCCACTTAAAAGCACCCAGTCCATACTGTGAAGTGGTCAGTGTTCAGAAGGGTATCCAGCTGTAAAAACTTTGCCTATGCTTGCGCCACATAAAAAGCACTATGCACATCACCTGTGCTTGTGCTAGGTAAAAAGCACTAAGTCCATTCTGCTGAATGGTTAGTGTTAGAAAGGACATCCAGCTATAAACATCTTGCCAAAACAGGGGCTGTTTCAGGCAGGGCAATATCAAAAAGGGTTAATGTCTTTGTCATGGTTCCTGGCTAGCATCTTAGGATGTTTTTATTGTTGGTGTGGTTGATGCTGAAGTTGCTTGTCTACAAGACTTTGTGGTTGTCACCTTCTTTTCCTGTTTCCCTCCACTCTATTGTATACAGTGTGAATGGCTGTGTAACTATATGTATATCTGCTCATATAGATTTGAAAAGGTGGTTTTCTGTTACACTGGGTTCAGCCATTCCACTGATGTTTCCTGATAATCAGCATATTGATTTCAAATTTTGGAACAAGGCCAGTATTTTGGTGGGGAAAGGGGTAAGTCAATCAGATCAACCCAAGTTTTCAATGGGCACTTGTTTTATCAATTCAAAAAAGATGAAAGGCAAAGTTAACTTTGGTGGAATTTGAACTCAGAACATGGATGAAATGCTAAGCATTTTATCCAATATGCTAACAATTCTGCCAGCTTGTTACTCTAACATCATTCATTGAATTTTTTATTAATTACTGAGATGAATTAACAATATTGTATAATGTTTCAGCAATCAAATATGTAATACTAGAATTTAACAAAACACATGAATGTTATATATATACATAAGGCGGAAGACAAATTTCTAGTTTTTAGTAGGAGTTCAAAATTTTATAAGAGATTCAAATTTTTTATAGGATTTTAAAAATGTTTATATAGAGACAAATTTCTATGAAGAGTATAAATCTTTTGGGAAGGTAAAAATTTTCATGAGGATTAGAAAATCTTTATAGGAGCCAGAAAATTTTCATATTTTAAATTTGTATAAAGAATATGATGTTGAAAGTGTAGATAAAGTCATTCATTTGTTTGAATGTTAATGTATTTATTTTATGCAAAACCTTACTGTTTTCATAAAGTTATGAATTCATTTAAATCAACAATTTAATTGAAATTCTTAATTTGAATCATGGGATATACTTTTTCATTATTTTTCTGGCATATTTTAATTTTCTCATTGCCTTATTTCCATGATTGTTTTGTAAAAACATCTTAAATAAATTCAATCTGTGTAAAGTTTTATATAATTTTAAACCCATAAAATGACAATCTATCTATGTTAAATAATTATAAATTTTTCTGATCTTGTATCTTCTTTAACAATATAAAACAGTCATATGAGTACCTGTAATGATATATATATGTATGCTCAAAAATTCGACAATGACTTGTCATAGAGAAAATTGAGAGCTACATTTGAAAATCAGATAAAACTTTAAACATTTTTATTGTTTTTAAACCTTCCCAGACTCCCAAATAATTGAAAACATAGTGCAAAGATGGGATGCCAGAAATGCATGGCACTTATAAATTTGGTAGGAGGAACTGAAGGAATTCCATTGTATATATATTTATGAGGGTGTGTATTTATTTGTGTGTGTGTGTGTGTGTATTACTATCTCCTTGCCTTGACATCACGGGATAGTTGTAAATGAGTGTCACCTTTATGCAAATGCAGTTCTCTGTTTCTGTTCTTTTAAGAAAACGTCTGGTCATGAGAAAATTTTACCATACTTGGAAACAGGTGAGGGCATTCAACAAATTCCATCCGACCCATGCAAGCATGGAAAAGCGGACGTTAAAACGATAATGATTATACTTATGGAACCAATGTTATTTAGCCTCCAGGTCAACTTTGATGGAGCAGACCTATGATAATAAATGTTCTCTCATTGCTTTGTACAAAACATAATTAAGGTTGAACTCTGATCCTGCACATGATGCTAAGATAGAAACGTTATGGCGCCATCGAGAGAATGTTGATGATATATCATTCCCAGCATATAGAGTCAAGGAATGAAATTCTAGGGTTCTGACATACTTGATGTAGTTAACCAATGTTTTTATTTGAAATTACGAGGGCGGCGAGGCGGAGGAATTGTTAGCATCTCATTATGTTCTGATTTCAAATTCCGCCGAGATCGACTCTGCCTTTCATTCTTTCTGGGTTGATAAAATAAGTACCAGTCGAGTATTGGAGTCGATGACATCGACTTACCCCATCCCTAAAACTGCTGGCATTGTGACAAAATTTGAAACTATTATTTGAAATTACGGTAGAGTTTCTAAAATATCGGTCTGCGGAATCTCATGGGGAAGAAAAAAAAAGATACAAAAGGAGGTAAAAGAGTGAAAAAAAAAAAGAAAATGAAATTAAAATGCTTAGATAACATTGTTTTCAGTCACAATTTTCGTTGTATAAAACACTGGAATACTAGGCGGGGGGATACACTTTTCTTTTCCTATGACTTGGAGAGTCTCTTCCAAAAATTACCCTCTCAATGATGGCAAACAATCATTTCCTAAATGACAAATTCTAGAAACAACAAAAAGTATATAAGTGAGAATACATATATATATACACACCGGTGTACAAACGGTGAGTGGGAGAAGTACTCCAAGTATAAGGTAAAATATATTTAAGAGTTCGAAGCTGAAGATTCACTCTGTCGCAATTCCGAGTTTCTCACTTGTGTGCGTTCGTTCAGGCAACAAAGAACGAATGTTTGAGCAAACGCATTAAAGCAGGAAATCCAGAGCAGAGACAAGAGAGAATCTTCGTATTTAAGTAAATAAATTAGATATATGTGTGTTATCTATCTATCTATCTATCTATCTATCTGTCTGTCTATTTATCTATCTATCTATCTGTCTGTCTGTTTATCTATGTATACATACATTTGTAGTGTATTTGTGTGTACCTACGTAAGAAGATATATATGTGTATACATATGCATATTTCTATGTAATGTCTGCGCAAATGTACGGCTCTGATATTTTTCTGTCGTTTCGTGTGTGTATATATAAAAGTAAAGGTGGGTTTGTTGATAGATCGAAGATGGTCAGGCAGGGAATTCTCGAATTACTTTGTGCAGTAGTCACGTGCGATTACGAATCACATCGCGTGTTCGATCCTGCTATCTACCATCGCCACACATCATCCTTGCCCCGTTTATTTTCTATTACTCTCCTTCTCACCTGTCACCTTTTTCATTTCGTTTTCTTCTTTCTCTCCTGTTTCCGCCTCCCTCCCTCCCACTGCAGCTGACGCATCACACAACAAACCCTGATTAGGATGATCGATTTTGCTGCAGTTGTCTGCTCTTGATCAGCTTTAGTTGCATGTTTCTTTTTTCCTCTATCGATATGATCGAACGGCCGATAGATGGCAGTGCAGTACTGTGACGTAACTACTTAGCATACCAACCTGACAGACGACGTAGCCATCCATACATTGCATAGACAGACTGACAGGTTAGTTATTTTTCTTTTACTCTGTCCCTGGCTTTTTCCTATTTATACATTCATTAAAATTTCACTGAAACCTCTAGAATAATACCTGTTTTTGTTACTGGTATCCTTCGAGGACAGTATCATAGCTGTTTATTCATTATATAGGCCTACTACTATTTCCAGTTCGATCTGTCTTCTACTGTTGCTGATTGGATTTCTGAATGAGAAGGTGTAGCTTTGTAGAAAATGGCATGTAGTGATCTAAAGCTAAATATATTTAGCTTAATATTTCTCCTGGCTGTCGAATTTTTCGCTTAGCACGATTATTAGTAGTTGTTATTTAGCCCCGTGTTTTCCCAGACCAAACAAACGTATTATGAATGACATTCCAGCAATGGCCACCCCTTCCTTTTTTATATTTTCTTGTTTCTCGAGAATTACATTATCCAATGTCCTTCTCTTTTTAAAGACGGTAAAGGTGTGATTTGACTTATATATCTGACAGGTCATGCGACCGCGTCGAAGCTTCCAAGTTGGTTTCACAACATTGTTAGGGATCTATGTCAGCGATTTTCTTCTATTATTTTTCATTTATTTTTCGATGATGTATTATTTATTGAATAGGTTTCGGATTTTTGTACCAACCTGCGTTCATCACACCCTATCTCCATTAACAAATATGATACACTGGACAATGTAGTCTTTGATATACTTATCCGGAGAAGAAAAAAAGAATCAAAAAATGGAATGGTCAAAGCCGGAATGCTTTTAATAATAATCACACACACACACATACACACATAAGGTCTATTGGACTGTGTAGTCCTTGATATTCTTGTCCGGAGGAAAAAAGTATAGGATGGTCATGGCTGGAATACTTTTCATAATCCTTTCTACTATAGGCACTAGGCCTGAAATTTGGGGGCAAAGAGTCGACTACATGGATTCCCGTACTTAACTAATATGTATTTCATCGAACCCAGAAAGGATGATAGGCGAAGTCGACCCCAGCGGAATTTGAACTCAGAGCATAAAGACGGACGAAATTCTAATAAACATTTTGTCCGATGCGGTAATGATTCTGCCTGCATCCTGCCTTAATGTTTTTAATAATAGCCATTAAAAAAATTTATATATAAGTTATATTGGACAGTGTAGTCCTTGACATAGCTGTCCAGAGAAAAACTGATGGGAGGGTCATGGCTGGAATGCTCTTAATAATAGATATACTCTTTCTGGGCTTACCTGGTCAAAGTAACAACTCGCGTCTTCCGTAGCCGCACCTCTGCTCTACGGCGTTTTACACACACACACACACACACACATCAATATAGTCTTCCTTCTTTCTCTTTTCTATTTCTCTCGCGTACATTTACACATACAAACACAGTTTGTTTGTTTTGTTTGGTTTTGTTTTTTTTTTCTATGTGAAGTTATATACAGAAACAATTTAACAAAATTGAAGGTTCATTAAATACTTTTCAATAAAGTACATACTGATTTTCTTTTTACAAAAGGTTGACTGTGACTTCGGAGTTTCAGTTTACAATCGTCATCAGACTTTCTGATATTTCAGCTTACCAGATGAAACTTCGAAGCCACTGTCAACCTTTTACTTGCAAAAATTGCGTATGTGTGTATGTATTTAACGTGCAAAAGGTTTAGAATGACATTGCCTACATACAGACATACAAACAGATAGAGAGACAGATACATGAATTCCCAGTTGATGTGATTTGCTGTGAAATGGAAAAAGCAGTCGATATTGTTAGTAAAGTGGAAACTGAGTTTGCTTTAGTTACTCAAAGTAACGTAGACTTAATATCAAATAAATGCTGCGCGCGTGTGTGTGTGTATATATATATATATATATATATATATATTTAATAATAATATGACGACAAAAGAATGAATGAAACCTCGATATTATGTAAAATAGGGAAATTTATCTTTAAATATAAGATGTGACAATTAGTTGGTTGTCATAATAAAACTCAGAGTTTCGGATACCGGGGCTGAAGTCTACTCCGGCATCTCATCAGTTATTAAGACAAAACGCTTAATAACTGATGAGATGCTAGAGCAGACTTCAGCCTCGAAACTCTGAGTTTTATATTATGACAATCAACTAATTGTCACATATATATATAATCATTAGATTGTTTAAAGCGGTGTACATATTTTATATTTTGAGAAAAAGTGGTAATCAGAATTTTGGATGATTATCTATTTAGCGCTTTCATCTAAATAAATAATTATCCAAATTACTGCTTACCTTATATCTATCTATCGCACTCTATAATATATATATATATATATATATATATATATAATGTGTGTGTGTGTGTGTGTATACACACACAAAACTGTGTGTATGCACACACAAAACTGTGTGTATATATGTATCTGCATAAATGTGTGCGTGTGCGGACGTTTATGTATATAAAAATATACGCACATATAAATGTATATATATATATATGTGTGTGTGTATAGATATGTCTATGTATATTCTAACAAGTGTCATTCACACTCACAGACGCGGGTTATCAACTGCGCGAATTAAAATCTTTATATGCGATTGTACAAGTGACATTAAAAAAATAAAGTTGCTTTTTCTGTATTGTAGTGCATTTCACTGGTCAATTTCGGTAAATATTCATTCGTTGACATAGTTTTCAATTCCAGCACTTAATATACAAAATAACCTGCAAACGCACTGACACAAATTCTGAACCACACACGCTTGAATACATTTACGTATGAACACACACACACTAACTTACTGGCATGTTTTATATACGTACGAACATATGTGTGTGTGTGTGTGTGTGTGTATACACATAGACGATCTCTATTATCCATTACCAATACTCTCCATATATATATATATATATCCATTATCGATCGACGAGAAATAGCAACCAAATGTCACTCAAGCCACACTTGACTCTCGTAGGAAAGCTAAATGACATACTGGATAATGTATGTTTTCTTAGATATACTTCTGACAAGACGAAGTGGTCGTGGCTTGAAACCGCTGACCATAGGGCTGTTCAATCAAAGTTGATCTGGAGCTAAATCAGATCAATAACAGCACTTACATTCAGTATCATCTCCATTTCCAATATCATTTTTATACATCCATGTACACTAGCAACACGATCCATAATCACACAAGTGCTACCAATATTGTCCATACATATATTGTCAATATTGTTCCACATGCGCGC
>NC_068983.1:61420247-61421490 GCF_001194135.2 Octopus bimaculoides | reverse complement strand
TACCAATATTGTTCATACATATATTGTCAATATTGTTCCACATGCGCGCGCGTGCGCACACACACACACACACACACACACTCATTCTCCTACACAATGTCCTTTCATGCATAAATACTACTAATACCATCCACAGATGCACATATCCAGTATCATCCTTAACCATATATATGTGTACACTACGAAACACACATATTTACCTGACGTTCTACACATAACACACCCACAGACGTACACACCATCATGATGTAGTTTCCTTATTTTCAAAGAATATGTTGACTCTTACACTTGTTTAGTCTATGTCAACACTCACTTTAATGTGAGAAGCTACATCTCGATAGTTTGCTGTTGTTGTGTAACCCCAGGTTAGTCCAGGTTGAGCAAATGTTTGGTATTTAGCTTTTTGACTAAAAGACTGGGAAGAATCCTCTAACTTGTCATCCAATCTCTTAGAAATAGTAACCAATTCCCACAGAAATGTCATTCTTCTATTTTAAAAACATACACAGGTGTTTATGTATTGCCTATATGTGGGGCCAAACTTGCACATATATGTATCTATGTGCAGTTGCATGTGCAAATATGTATTTATAAATGTATCTCTCTTTCTCTCTCTCTCTCTACACACACACACAATCTTAGATTTGTGACAATTTGTATTCATATATTGTAGCATATACTTGTGAATATGATTGACTGGATGGCTAAGTATATGTATATATATATATATATATTTATATATGTGTGTGTGTGTTGAATTACTTTGGGCTCAAAATCACGAACATTTTATCTTTGTAAGCAAAACACATTATTCTACATTTCCTCAGTTCACAAATAATTCACCAAAATAGAAGTCAGATTAGTGTGGGAATTTTGTGTAATAAAGGGGTGTGTCTTTTTCCAAGAGAAGATTTATATGATTTGTGTGCACGTATGTCCATATATATATATATAGATAGATAGATAGATATAGATAGATAGATAGATAATATATAATAAAACACAGTGGGGTGCAAAAGTAGGTATAGAATTATATAAAAAAGAAAACATGTACTATACTCATTTATTTTTATCAAAAACATTAAAAGTTAGCCTCATTTTTGATATTTTCTGTGTCATTAATCATAATAATACATTTATCATAACTATAATAATATTTTCATCGTAACTTTTAATTTTTTTTTTGATAAAAATAAATGAGTATTATATGTTTTCTTTTTCATAACTGTATACTTACTTTTGC
>NC_068983.1:61419610-61420237 GCF_001194135.2 Octopus bimaculoides | reverse complement strand
ATATAAAATTAAGGAGAGGAGAAAACAAATTCAAAGGCCGATGTATATATTCATTCAATCCATATTAACGAAATTCTCCATGGTATACAAAGTACATACATAGATGCAGTCATCTACATCATATATAAAAACAATTACTAAGAGTTTATAAATACATACATATACACGAAAATTTATAGATATATAAAAATTCATACACATATAAAAATTGACATACACACTCACATATATATGTGTGTGTGTATGTATATACCTGACATGGCTGTGTGGTAAGAAATTTGCTTCCCAACCACATGGTTCCGGGTTCAATCCCACTGCGTAGCACCTTGGGCTAATGGCTTCTGCTATAGCCTCAGGCCAACCAAAGCCTTGAGTGGATTTTGTAGATGGAAACTGGAAGAACCCCCTCGTATATATGTGTGTTGTGTGTGTCAGTGTTTGTCCCCCCACTATGACTTGACAACCAATGCTGATGTGTTTATGTCACCATAGCTTAGTGGTTTGGCAAAAGTGACTGATAGAATAAGTACTAGGCTTACAAAGAATAAGTCCTGGAGTCGATTTCTTCTACTAGAAACTGCATGGCTGCAGTCAAATGACTGAAACAAGTAAAAGAATAAAAGAATA
>NC_068983.1:61409343-61419510 GCF_001194135.2 Octopus bimaculoides | reverse complement strand
GTATTTATATATATGTATATATGTGTATGTATTTATATATATGTATATATATATATATATAAGTATATATTTGTATGTATCATCATCATCATCGTGTAATGTCCACTTTCCGTGCTAGCATGGGTTGGACTATTTGACTGAGGACTGGTGAACCAGTTGGCCACACCAGGCTCCAATCTCATTTCGCAAAGTTTCTACAGCTGGATGCCCTTCCTAACGCCAACCACTCCGAGAGTGTAGTGGGTGCTTTTATGTGCCACCAGCACGAAGGCCAGTCAGGTGGTACTGGCAACAGCCATGCTCAAAATGGTGTATTTTACGTGCCACCTGCACAGGAGCCAGTCCAGCGGCACTGGCAACGACCTCGCTCGAATGTCTTTTCATGTGCCACCGGTACAAGTGCCAGGAAGGCAACGCTGGTAACAATCATGTTCCTTGTATCTTAGTTTTAATGCTAAACAACACATAGTGGTAAAACTGTTGTAGTGACCAGTCCTTATGCATTGAAGTTAGCATAAACAATGAAATAATAATAATGATGTGGTGATCTTATATGTTTGGCTGTTAGATATGTATGTGGTATTTTCAGAAACTTTTGTGACCCCTAAATTTTCCTTTTTTTTTTTCCACATAGTCCCTAAAAATAAGGCTCCCTATTTCATTAGATGATGTGCATGAGAGTGATAAGTAGCATAAATTGAACATGAAGTGGGTTAAGTGTTAAGTGAAAATGATAATAACAAAGGATAGAGACATTGTTCAGACCTGTCCATGGACTAGAATTATAAAATAGTAGATATGTCAATAATGAAGATACTAACAAAGATCTAATAGAAAGGAAAAATGCTTATGAAAATGTTTGGTTTTTTTTAAATCTTAAATTTGATTTCTACATCCTTTTTATAAAATGATATATTGAAGGATACAAATCTCTTAGTTAAATTTTATATGAAGTAGCATTTTCTTGAAAATTTTATTTTCATTTAATTCATTCTATTATCATTTTGTACTAATACAATAGCAACATGACTGTGTTTACAGATTTGTACATCTTTTACAGCTAGATGAGACATTACTTCTGTGGATATCTGGAATAGTTTTTTTGAAGTCAACTACTTATTCTATTAGTCACTTATGCTGAACTGTTAAGTTGTGGGGGACATAGATGAACTAACTTTGGTTATCAATGCACTCGCACATTGATATACATACATACATATAAGATGAACTTCTTTCAGTTTCCAACTACCAAATCCACTCACAAGGCTTTGGTTGGCCCGAGGCTATAGTAGATGACACTTGTCCAAGGTGTCACACAGTAGGACTGAACCTGGAACCATGTAGTTATGAAGCAAGCTTCTTACCACACAGTCATACCTGCACCTAACAAACTTCTTACCACTCAGGCATGCCAGGAATCATTTATTTTTCACATTGTACACCCCAAAAAGTATGGGGAAAAGTGATTTTTATTCATCAATAAATATAATGTTACAAAGTTATTTCAGTTGAAACATAAATCAGTGTTAAATTCTATATTCCAGGGATACAGTATGGAGTGTTTTGACCGGACAATTTACTGACAGTATTCCTGGTTTGGTTCTTCATGAAATTCGAGAAATAGAAATCTGGATATTACGTCTGCTTAGTGCACCTGTACCGGTGCCAGCAAAAACCAGGGTAGAGGTAAATAATCATTTAATTGTCACTTATAAACAAAACTTTAAATGTGAATTAATCCTTTTATCATTTTTTTGGTTTTTTTCTCTGTTGGCAATAAATTTTTGTTTTTTATTCTTACTGAAGTTCATTTAAAAAGAAATGATCATATTTTTTAATTATTTGTCTTTGTCTCTTGAGACTTTGATCACATATTCTAAGCTATCAAGTATTCTCAGAATACTATGACAGCTTCTGGTTCTCAAGAAGCAAAAGATTTTTCAGTGAATAAAACATCAACTAATATAATCAATCATCAATCTAGTTGAGAGTTGGTCTAGTCTAAAGAATCAGTGTTCAATCGAAGAGAAAATTTGCCACTACCATCAAGGTGGTTCCTTATTTTAAACACCCAAAGTATTAATAGAATTTAAAGTAGGCTGCATTTACTTCAGCTCAGAGCATGGACGTTATGCCATGTGGGGTGTACCCCTACAAACCCCAGTCACAGATTGAAAAATGATGATAAAATAGAGACAAGAAAATAAAATAAATTCAGGGATGTAGAAGTACATAAAAATTGAAAATGTTATACAATATATTAAACACAACACTCTCAAAAATACATGCACACAGACATTCACACACACAAACAAACTTTTACACACGCATCACAATCAAACCTTGTTGAATTGGCCATTGACTACACAGTAGTTCTTCTGCCCTTTGATGGGTCTTATTTTTCATCCCGCAGGGTGTCCAACATCACCCTCCTCATCAAGCAAGCTTGATGGACTTCCAGTTTAGTTACCGACAACCCGACCTTGTGACAGTTTGTACTGGGCTACATGTTGCCAGTAGCACTAAAGAGCGACCTGACCATATACCAACCTGTTCAGAAAGATACAGAACATCAGTTGGAGATCATACTCGACACTTAGTAACATCTATGGAAATCTGATACCAGTATCCCTTGAACTAAAACAGAAACAGCTACAATTTACTGGCCACTGTCATCGAGTAGAGAAAGAGATTATCTCATCCCTGCTCTTATTGTATCCCTCTGGAAGTGTTTTCTCCAAGAAACTGACATTTCCAGATACTATATCTAGGGTTTCAGAGTTGGATGTTAGAGATCAGAACACAGCAATGCAGGACCGTGTAGTGTGGAAAGGGATTGTCAATGGAGTACCGACCAACCATAGGATGATCGAAGGATGATATGAATATTCCAGAAAACTAGAATTTTGTCAACTCATCTCATTATTTATGTTCTCTCTAGATAAATTTCAAGATTAAGCAGATTCAAACATTTGTACAAATTATTGATTAGATTTACCCAGCATGGAAAACGGACGTCAAGCGATGATGATGGATGATGAAGAAGAAAATAAATTTGGTCATCACATTTTATGAACATAGAAACATTAGTTGAACAGGATTAGATGAAGAAGGCAGCAGAGTGGACTTTTCAATGCAGAAATAAACAGAACTCAAATAATTTAGAGCTTATGTTGAATCATAAAGTGGGACAAATTCAACAGCTCTAAAGAGTATGCTCTGTTTAATGTCAATATTTCAGCCTTTAGTTTGTGTGTGCTTATGTGTATATTTCTGAATATGAATGAATATATGTATGTGTGTGTGTGTGTGTGTGTGTTTGATTGCAAACAGATTTTGCTTGTGACATAAATATTAAGGACACCAAAAATGTAGTGGAAAGACCATCAAATTCTATTGTTACATCATAATCCTTGTGATGCAATTATGTTATCATCCTTTAAAATTTGTTTTCCACACTGAACTTATTCTTCTCCAGTCACTGCGGGTTCATATTCTGGTGAATTACATCTTTCACTTACTGTTTAGCAAAATTTAATGCAATGCTGCTGGACAACCTATAAAAGTCTTACATCAGCAAAATTCGATAAACTTTTTCTTGGCTGATCTGGATCCTAGTAATAGTTAGTATTTATCACCTTTGCCACTCACACATAAACTACATTTCATATATTGTATATTTTCAAACAGACTCAATTTTCTCACATCATATAGTTATAAATATTTCAAAAATGTTTTCTTTTTTATATTGTTCAACTTTATTCTATAAATTGCAAGAATTAGAATTATAGTTTATGCTTTATTTTTAAGTCTCTATCATTTACTTTGAAAATTTATATATTGAATATACAGTATTTTAATGAAAATATTAAAAAATGTAAATAGTTATAACTATATCAATAGTTTGTATTTTAATGTGTGCTATTTTCATGTTTTCATCATCATCGTCATCATCATTGTCGTTTAACATCCGCTTTCAATGCTAGCATGGGCTGGACGATTTGACTGAGGACTGGTGGACCAGGAGGCAACACCAGGCTCCAATCTGATTTGGCAAAGTTTCTACAGCTGAATGCCCCTCCTAACGCCAACCACTCCGAGAGTTTAGTGGGTGCTTTTACGTGCCACCGGCCCGAGGGCCAGTCAGGCGGGTACTGGCAACGGCCACGCTCGAAATGGTGTATTTTACGTGCCACCTGCACAGGAGCCAGTCCATCGGCACTGGCAACGATCTCGCTTGAATGACTTTTCACGTGCCACTGTCACAAGTGCCAGAAAGGCGATGTTGGTAACGATCATGCTGGTGCTATTTACATGCCACCAGCACAGAAGCCAGACAGCTGCTCTGGCAACGATCACGCTCTGATGGTGCTCTTAGTGCTCCACTGGTACAGGTGCCATCATGATCTCGCTTTCACTTGCCCCAACAGGTCTTCGCAAGCCGAGTTTAGTGTTCCTACAAATTTAGTTCGATTTCAATTTCACTTGCCTCACCATGTCTTCACAAGCGGAGTTTAGTGTCCAATAAAGGAATGTTACGTGTAAGTGGGCTGGCTACATCTCTGGCAGAGGCCTTGGATTTTAGTCTCACTTGGCCTGCTGGGTCTTCTCACGCACAGCATATTTCCAAAAGTCACGGTCACAAGTCATTGCCTCAGTGAGACCTAATGTTCAGAGGTCGTGCTTCACCACCTCATCCCAGGTCTTCCTAGGCCTGCCTCTTCCACGGGTTCCCTCAACCGCTAGGGTGTAGCACTTTTTCATGCAGCTATCCTCATCCATTGTCACCACATGTCCATACTAGCGCAATCGTCTCTCTTGCACACCGCAACTGATCCTTCTTATGTTCAACTTTTCTCTCAAGATACTTACGCTCTGTCGGGTATGCACACTGACATTACTCATCCATCGGAGCATACTGGCTTCATTTCTTGTGAGCTTACGCATGTCCTCAGCAGTCGCGGCCCATGTTTCACTGCCATGTAGCATGGCTATCTATCACAAATTGTTTCCAACTGATTCACAAAGAATATATTGGATCTTGTATATAAATCATCAAATTTAAAGTTTTTGTGTTAATTTTTTTAATATGTGCAGAAAATGAGCTGGCAGAATTGTTAGCATGCTAGGCAAAATGCTTAGCAGTATTTTGTTTGTTTTTTATGTTCAGAGTTCAAATTCTGCTTAGGTCAACTTTGCCTCTCATCCTTTCAGAGTTAATAAAATAGGTACCAGTTGAGCACTGGAGTCAATGTAATCAACTTACCCACCCCTCAAAATTGCTAGCCTTGTGTCAAAATTTGAAACCAATGTATGTTGAAAGTTTTTAATTGAAATTGATAAAACTTACACTTCTCTTCAAAGTATTTAAATTGCACTTGCAGTTGTCATTCAAGTAAAAACTTGGATTCACACAAATTAACATTGATAATTTTATGAAAATTATTGTTTATGGCAATTATTATAAACATATAGTGTTTATTTACTATATTAATACTCAGGTGCGAATAGTTCTGTTTTACCTATCTTTTGATTTCAGGTACAAGTATTACCGAAAGATATGGTTTCCTCTTCTCTTCTCTTTGCCTTACCTGATCATACTCGGTTTACATTAGTAGATTTTCCTCTCCATCTGCCCTTAGAACTACTAGGTGTGGAAACCTGCCTCAGAGTGTTGACACTTATATTGCTAGAACATAAGGTAAGCATTTATGATATCCTAATGTAATGTAATTTCTTAGATTTTAATAGTTTACAATATTAATATATTTGTTCAAATATTTGATAAATATTTGTTAAAACTCTTTATTTACATAACTGTTTTTCTGATTCTAAAATTATTTTTGTTTTACTTTTTACCTCGTGTTTTTCTGATATATAAATATATTTAGTTAAATTGTACACATTCTAATTGTTGTCTTTTATGTCCCCTATACCATACTGCCTACATAATCATGATATTTAAAACTTTATCACTGACAGTACTATTGACAGCATGAAATATGATTCAGTGAGTGCACTTAGTTTAGTAAATTTATGAAATCAGAACTTCTCATTCAGATTTGTAACTTAAAGATTTGCTTCATAAAATTTTCTTATTAACTTAATAAAGAAAACAGTTTTAAATTCTTGAAGAGAAATTATCTGATTATATACTAAAACTTTCATTATAAATAGTATTTTTTTTTACTTTTGTATATGTTGTCTAACCAGACTATCTTGTTTAAACATATCACAATGAAGATAGATGTATTGTTATCAAAATCTTTTTGTTGGAAATGTCCATAAAAACACTCTTAGTATCAGTAATATTTTACCATTGTCTGTAATCAAAGATAGCTTTCACATTCTATACATCATTTTTAAATATCATTTATGTTATTATTTTTATTAAATTGAAATTGTTTAATTTTAAATCAATATTTAGTCACAAAATATCAGTTTTACATGTATTTTACTTTCTGCTAACATTAGGAAATATTCTTAATGGAATGATACTCTCTGTATACTTTTGCCTAAAATGTTTTGAAACATTTGTTTTTTAGATTGTTTTACAATCCCGAGATTATAATGCCCTTTCGATGAGTGTCATGGCCTTTGTGTCTATGTTATATCCACTGGAATATATGTTTCCTGTAATTCCATTACTTCCAACATGTATGAGTAGTGCAGAACAGGTAACATCCATTTTCAAGTTCTTAATTTGAATTTAAAATATATTTTGAATTTTAAACTCTACAAAGATATACTGAACAGTAATTAAATTTTGAAATGGCAACATATTATATATATAAAAAGAAAAATAAATATCATATAAAGTGAGAGAATTCAGACATAAAGAGGAAGATATACATAGAAGGAAGTGAGTGAAGAGAAATACACTTTCTGTCTTTTCTATCACTACTATAATGGCCTCTATTCCTTGGACTGACTCATTATCTCTTACTAATACACAAACTGCACACTCTATTCTCCTCCAAGACATAAATCTCTTGAGCCTTATCTATAGTCCATCTCTGCTTTCCACTTCACACATTCACTTTACGTAACCTTCACTCTGAAGCATGGTGTCTTCCTGCCATTCATTGTTTATCTGATTATCAGTAGCAAAGACTTCCTGTTACCTTGGTAAAAGTTTATCTCCTTCCTTCCATTCCTTCAAATACATCTGCTTCCTTTACCACTCTTCAAACTCCAACCACCAATAACTTTCTTACTGAAAACCTCAACCTCACTTCACTCGTCTTCAGTGCTCAGAGTTCTTATGACTCTCCCAACATCTCATACTGATGCTATTAGTGCCCTTCAGAAATAATGTGAAATTGTGTTGTTGCTTTTTCCAGCTGCAAAGCTTTCAACTATGTCTGAAACTTGATTCTCTTTGTAAAACTCTTAGCCTATATACTCTGTTGACCCTCATTTCTTGCATTAGTGACTTTCTGTTTATTGCAACATGTACTGATGGAGTTCTTTCTGGCATACCTCAGAGTTTTTCTCCAACATTCTTCCTCTTATACATCAATGACCTACTTCCCATAATCTCAAACAATGCCCACTACTATGCATATGATACCACCCTTCATTTCTTCTTAACATTCCAGATCTAAACATCATCCACATACAACATTGATACCTCATACCAAATTTGTATAGACTCTATGACCAGAAGCCTCAAAAATATCCTTTCAACAGCAAAAAACCCAAATACAGAACATATCAAGAATAATTTGTCACACTCCACCTTCAACCCTTCTGAATAGGAACAGTACACCACAATTCACAATTTCTTTCAAAGTCAGGCCTCACTATCATTGATTATCTCAACTGGCAATCACATATCTTCAACATTGCAAAATTTCTATCTCAAAGCCTGGCCTTCTTCAGAACCCCAAATATTTCAGCCCTCGACAAATACTAGTCTAAAAAGCTCACATGGGAGTATTGCTCCCATACCTTGGCCAATGTTGCTGCTACATACATACTTAGATATCTTAGATTGCATCAAAATAAAAGCCTCTGAACTGAGTGGCATGAAGTCACTCACAAACATTCCCCAGTCTTTGGCTCAATTATAACATGCTATAGTATCCCATTCACAAGAAGGACAAGTTCTCTTTCTGCAACCGTCTTATTTCCAATATCTCAAAGATAATGGAAGCAGTGATAAACAGTCATCCCTTTCTGAGTCAGAGTTGTCCATTTGTGATTGGTACATGTCTTTATTCATTTGGCAACTTTCTCTCTGATAAGACCATTATAGTGTGTGTCAATATTATTCTGTCCAAATCCACCCTCTGTCAGTTTCCGGTAATATATCCCACATGTTTCGTTCTCATTACAGGTCCATATATTCAATACTGGCAAAACCATATAAAAAAGAATAGGATTCTTTTTTTAGGACTTGGATATACTTTTAATCCATTCACTTAGTGAGCTTTGTATAAAGCTGAAGTAAAACTCACATTGTGGCAAAGCTGACATATATGAAACAATATTAAAGCTATACACAAACATCTTCGACTGCATTCAGAAGACAACTGGTTGTCTGTTTGGTAATGTTTCAGTCATCAACAGTGAAATCAGATTCACAGACACTGTTTCACCTGTGGGCATCTAGTATCACAACTACAAGGGCCTCTGCTCTCCTGAACCAGCTATCTGTATAACTTATCCAACTAGTTCCCTTCTTCCTGTCACCCTCATTGTTTCTCATCTCTCAGACTCTAAATTAAACATTTGATAAAATACTCCTTTCCAAGGAGTGCAACCCTATGTTTTTTTCTGCAAATATTGGCCTACAAGTATTCAATCTGAACCACAACTGCTCCAATTTCTCAAAAGTTATGGCTAAATTGATTCCTCTCCACTGACTAACTTAGGAAAAGAAAATGTTCTTGAATATGATCTCTCTGCTAGTTGAAAAGGTTAATAACTAAAATGTTCATTAACAGGTTAATTAAAGTATTGTAATTCTATATTCTGAAGAATCATTAAATATTCTTCAGAATATACAATTAGAGAATACAGAATTATAAATGAATATAGTTAAATAATTGGCTCAAAATTCATGTGACTATGAAATGTTTGAGGAATCATACAATACTCTGTCAAAATAGATTATGCCTCATTCTATTGACTATATATATATATATATATATATATATTAAATATCATAGGTTAAATATTTCTTTGATTGTAAGATTAGTATTATGTAGCTTTACCTTACAATTTAACTAAATAAAATGAAGCTGGAGAAATAAAATATTGTAATGGAATATTAAAGTATATACCTTGATGTGACTAATTCTTATTTTATTTTAGTTTGCAATTTACTTGGTTTAGAATATAATACTCTGAAAGGTTTTTGTTGTTACATTACTGGAAACTCAACTTTTTTCTGTTACAGCTGTTGTTGGTACCAACTCCTTATATTATTGGAGTACCATCAAGTTTCTTCTTGTACAAGGCAGGCTTCACGATGCCTGATGATGTTTGGCTTGTAGATTTGGATTCTAACAAGGTATACAATTTTTTGGTTTGCAAACTTCAATAGATTAAGATGTTCCATGCCTCTCTCTTTCTCTCTCTCCTCTAATACACATACATATTTCATATCTTATCATGAATTTAACATTCTAGTCTTGCTACTTTATAATTCATTATCACTCAATGAAAATTAATTAACAATTAGGTGAATGAACAGAATATAAATTCCCAATTTATGTTGTCTTAATTGATATTTTATACATATGTATATTTATGCTATTTATACATACACACACACACACACACACACACACATATATATATATAACTTGGCTGCTCTGCATTGACAAGGGGCAACACCCTGAAACTAGTCTGCAGATGCCAAACCAGCAGGGGGACACTGCTGACCTCCCCTGTTCGAAGGTTATAAAGGACACAGGTTTCGTGTGTCACATAGCTAGCTTGAGGCGATGGCTTCTTGGAGCTAATTCACGGCAGCTTTCGTCCTAATTTTGGGACTGCCATGTTGGCTTGGCGATAACTATTAATTTCCAGTACTGCTGCCGTAGTCTCCTTTAGAGAGACTTAGAAATATTAATAACTCTATTTCTGAAAACCAGTGGATAGATTCCACTGAAATTAGATAAATAACCTTCGAGCAGATAGTCAGCAGCGCCGCCT
>NC_068983.1:61398773-61409066 GCF_001194135.2 Octopus bimaculoides | reverse complement strand
TATATATATATATATATATACATATATATATATATATATATATGTGTGTGTGTTAATTTATAATAGAAAACCTTTAGCAAATGTTTCAAGTCGAGTTTCACAATTGGTTACTTGACCTATTTTATGTGTAACATATCAGCCCCTCATGATCTTTACAACTTTACAATGTCAGATTTGAATAAACCAAACTAGAAACCAGTGAAATCTGATAGTAGTAAATCAATGTAGCTTGCCTACTGTTTAAAGACATAGAACAGTTTCATGTTAGTTGTAATTTATCTTTGTCATAGTAATTTCTCTGACATGGGTTTTTTTAATGTTATTGACTTTGAATTTCTTATAAATTATATATGTTTGTAACAACTGTACTTTTCTTATAAATACTCAGATCCAAGCTCCCACTGGAGCAGAAGAATTGCCTTCACTGCCAGAACACGAAGGAAGCAAATTAAAAAATCATCTCAAACAGGTAGCTATTAATACAGTTTCATGAATTTATTTACTTTGTTGGAAGAGAAATATATATATGACAATATATAGTTTGAAAACTTTGAATTACCTTTATTTTTATAAACATCCACTCTATCAATAAGATACTGGTTTTAAAGTATTGTTAGATTATTTTGTCTTCATTCAAGAAATGTTTATGTTTACTTGCTATTTCCAGATATAAACTATAAAATTCTAGCTTTCTGTACTAATCGCATGCTAAAAAGCTTAATTGTTTCCACATGTCCTACCTAAACAAGATTCTAAGCACGAAAGAAAATCTGACTATGTTGGTTTGTACATGTAGTCAGAATGCTTCACTCTAGAGTGTTCAAAGCAACCTTCAGTTCTGAGCTTGCAAATGGAGGACACAGTGTTAGCATACTTCGTAAAAAATGCATTGAAAGTTACTTTCTCAGACTCTTGAAAGTATCTTGCTTGAGGCTGGTCTGGATTGAAAGAAGTTTGCACCATGACTCCAAGGCATTTGAACCTTCACAAGTTTATATAGCAGACATCAGACTTTCACAATTCTGGTGAAAGTAAACAGCAATGTTTGATCTATGGTAAATACTTCTGTCGAAATAGATCTCTGTCATAGTAAATCCTAAAGTAGAGCAGTCTTATTTTCCTTTTTCTTGTTTTTTGTGCTGCTGCTAGGTCTTCATCAGATTTGATAAGAGAACCATCACGATGCCCTGAACCAAGCCAGGTTGAAAGTATGAAATGAGTGCACAATGTCACATAGACTTGCTTTTGAGTCTATCAGTCATACCTTACAAAATTTCATAGATAATTCTAATATCATGGGTATAGACACAGTCTTCCACTCTCATGATTCCAGATATACTCAACCAGTAATCTCAATGAGAAGAGCCACTGATGAGTTGAGAGCATATCTTAAGTTTGATACTGTCTGTCTTTGGGAATTCCTCTATGCTGATGAGCTAGCTCTTGTATCAGAATTTATAAAGGAGCTGAGGACGTTCCTGATACAGTAACTAAGAGTTTCTTCCTCACAGCGAAAGATCTGATTGTATTATGCTTGTGTACAAAGAGTGATGCTGCATGGTTGCAAGTTGTAGTCTTAAATGTAGAGGCTTTGCAAAGACTAAGGGGAGAAATTAAACAAGTATGCTTCACTGGATTTGTAACATTAGTGTGCATGAACGATAGGGTTAAATTAAGCTGAGAGAATAACTGCAAATAACAAGAATCAGATATAGTATGCAAAAGAGAAAACTGTAGTGGCATGTGATGTGTATGGAAGATGACAACTGTATAAGGAACTGCCACATGCTCCAAGTAAATAGAATCTATAGAAGATGACAAAGAAACATGATGATAGGTGACCTGCAGTTCTGGCAAAGGCCACCTCACAAGCATAGCAAAACATGTTGAAATATATATGTCTACATCTAGCCTTTCATCCATTTTGTACAAGTAAGCCTTCAGCTGCTGCCTTTTTTGCCAATCTGACACCTTCTCATCCCTCTACTCTTCCTCCCCTATTCACTGTACTTTGCTACCTGTACAATGAAAGAAACACTAGATTTGCTTATGCTTAATCCTACCACTATAACCATTTGTATCCAATACATCCCTTTCCAACACCTGTACTATCAGCAACACTCCTTCTCCCTCAGCTCCCATACATTTATCATGACACCTGGTTAATGAGGAATTGCACTATATCAAATACACCACATCCACCAGCCTTCACTCCCTCTCCCATCTATCACTATTTCTACTACTTACCATTCAAGCCATTTCTTGGTGGCAGACATTACCCTTATATAATGCTAGCCTCCACTTACTCTCTTTTAAGATACCCATTACTGAAATCCATTACACTCTTACCACTGACCATTTTCCAACTATCCATCACTTTATCTTTTCTATTAACCCAAAACATAGGGCAACCTCTCTAGTGTTGGTGCCACAATAAAATGAATTTATTACTCTTTGTAATGTGGTTATGTTATGAAGGGATTCCAGTTGTAGAAACAATGCCAAATTTTAAAATGTACAACTTAAACATGATCTAGCCTGTTTAGGAAGACAATAACTCTGAATAAGAAGAGAGACTCAGACCATGATGACCCATCCTTCCCAATCCAGTATGGAAAACGGACATGAAATGATGATTATGTCAGCAGCAACAGAGATCATAATTCTTATTCTTTTGTTCACCTTACTATGATCTGATATGCAGCACTTAAACGAGTTTGTTCAATTTGTAACAAGTTTATTAATCCTGTTTGGTATTTTTGAATTACTAAAATAATATATTTTCTGTTTCAGGCCCTTGCCAGTATGAGCATGACTCCTCAACCTATTAAAAACCTAGATGCTTTAGCTCAAAGTCCTGAACTACTTAAACGAAGAGAGAGCTTTGACTCAAACACCGGTTTCAATCCTCTTATATACGGTAATGATGTTGATTCAGTGGATGTGGCAACACGTGTTGCAATGGTAAGTTAAATTTTATTTTAAGTATATATGACATAAATATGACATAAATATAAAATAAATATAAAATAAAGGTATTGGGGTTGCACATATTTAACTAAAGTAATGAGAGTACTTGACAGATCCTGATTTGTTTTGATTCTGGGATGATAAAAGGTAAAGATCACATTGAAAGGTTTTTGTATGAGTACTCTATATTAGATAAAGACAAACAAAATAAAATATTGCAAGTAATTTCATTTTTATGATTTTGAGAAAAATGTCTTAGCTCGTGATTGTCATATATGACAGCTTGAACATACATAAGTTGGAATCTTCAGGAAATGGTTATTGCAAGGCATGAGCAATAAGATACACAAGAAGAGAAATGCCTAAATTGGGTGAGCTTGGGGTATGTAGCAAGCTACTTCAGAGAAGTAGAGGCAATGATAATAGTAATAGTGTGCAGAGCAAAAGGGGATAGACCATGTAGTGATCCAGAGGTTATATTGTGTTGGTGAATGGATCTTTGCCAATTGGTTGGATGGCCTTCTTTTATAAGCAATGAAGGATATTTGTGTGCCAAAGCTAAAGTATGATTTGGAATGTTATGTATGTGGAGGCCACCCAGAAACAGCATCAAATTTCATGAAGTCTAGTATTTGTAGTGATTTTGAGAATTTTAATTGAAATGTCTGAGACTAGAGAGAATGAGGTACAACATTGTTTCCTTAATGTAAGTAATGATTGTGTCTTTGTGCTCTAAGAGAGAGAGAGAGAGACGAGCTTTTCATGTCTCTCTTGTTGAATGTTATTGAGAAGCCAATGTGAGTTTAACATGTGATGTCTAAGTTACATGTAAATAAAATCTGTTATTTATTACCTGTTTAACATCACTACCTGATTCTTGGATGCCTTCAATATTACAAGCATTTGGATCAGATCTTCGATTTGAGAATAACTTCTCTCCTTTGTACCAATTTCAGAGGCCATGGAAAGAGTTATACACACTGTATTTCCTCTTCTAAATCACATAAAAACTAACAAATTAAAATTGAACCAGTTTCATTATGGAAGAGTCATGCTTGATATAGACGTTTTCGATCTAGTTTGGATTCTTTGCCATCAAATTTGATGGCAAAGAATCCAAACTAGATCAAAAACATCTATACCTTAAATACACATAAACTCTTATATCTACTTTTTACTGTAATAGCATTATTGGTATCATCCACAATTCAAAAGCATTACATTCTTGAAAATATTGCCATCAAATTTTATAACACAAAACCAATTTTCCTGGTGTTGTGCATGTTATAAATTGAGATGATTGAGGTGTGTATCAGTTGAAAAAAAAAATCAAGTAAAAAAAAATTAAGTAAAACAACCTCAATTACACAGAAATAACAATTTTTAAACACAGACTATAGTCTGCATACATAATATTTGGAAAAAAATTAGTGAATAATGATATAGTAATATCAAGTTACGTACACACTGCAAAAGCAGTTGACTTTGTATCAACATCTCTTGTGATGAGAGTATATCTTTCTGACATATGAATGAAAATTGTTAAAAATGAACATAGTGGAGTTGTGATATTGAGTAGTAAAAAGTGTACAATGTGGGAGGGAGTATTGTATGTTTAAAATTAATAGTAAAACACAGGTTAGTTAGATTGATATACCCGCAAGCAAGGAAGATGCAAAGGAGGAAGCAAATTACTATTGACAAGCCATGAAAAAACAAAGAAAAAATCAATTTAGAAAATTGATTAATATACTGCAAACAATAAATATGTACAGAAAATGACAAGGAGTAATCAAGTGTATATTAATGCTACACCAGATATTAGTTCTAAAAGAAAAAATTTATACATATGTATTAAGAGTTTAGTTTTTAAAATTGCTAAAATTAACCCAAGTTTTCTAAAATGTGAAACATGAAATATCACCATACACAGAAACATATAGTTGTCCCTTCATTCGCAGAATATCGTGTAACTAAATTTTCTATGTTAAAATGCAATGGAATAGTATTCATGACAAGGATATGTTCAATGATTTTTTCTGAGCAGTGTATAATATATAATACTGGTACAAAATGTAACAAAAGTGAAAATAATGGTATATGTATCTTTTAAATGACTATTATGATTCTTCCATGAAGAGGTAGTTTTCAATATAATTCAGTTTAAATTTACAAGAAACAGTTTTGTTGGCTTACCTGTGCTTTTGAGAAAAGGACGATGTAAATTTATCAGTTATTGTTAAGCATTTTATTGTATTTCAAGTTCTTTGTTTTGTGTATTTTTAATACTTCTTTATTAACCAAAAATGTTGATTTTGTTTATTTTAGGTCCGCTTCTTCAATTCTCCAAATATTCTTGGAAACTTCAGTGAACACACTCGAACACTTCGCTTGTATCCACGTCCTGTGGTTGCATTTCAGCTTTACAGCTTCCTGAAATCACGTCCAGTTAAAACACACTTTACAGCAAAGCTTGCTCGGACTCAAGTAAGTTATTTTGATCATCATTTTCATGTCTACTTTTCCATAGGTCAGGTGGAACTTGTTGATTCTTATTTTCTAAGGCCAGACACTTATCTTATTGCTAACCCTCACCTTTCCATACTTGTAACATTTGATTCACCTTTCCAAGTGAGGTAATATTTCCCACTATGGTCAGACATGTTTTCAAGGAAGACTGGAAGCAAAGGACTACACCTCGTCAATAATGCTCGTTTATAACTATTTTGTGATGCCAAAACAAGGAGACACAAACATGAGCACATGCATGCATACATATATGAGTGTTTGTATGTATACTGATATGTTCATATAAGGTCTGTGTTTCCATGCTAGCATGGGCTGGTCAAGGATCTATTTGAGATAAGCTTGTACAGTTAGATGCTCCTCCTGCTGCCAACCATTATCTACTTTTCAGCTAAGGACTTCATCATGCTTCACTGTTTACTTTGAATATAGTTTCTATTGCTGGAAGCCTTTACTAATGCCATGCACTTAACAGTGTACTGATTGCTTCTTTTTTTTTATTTTACACACACTGTAAAATTTCATCACTACCACCATTTTCTGTAACATTTGATTCACCATACTTGTGCAGGTAGTCAAATCATCTTTATTGTTGTGTCTTCTCCACTACATATTGCCACTCAATCTTTTGGAATATAACATTTTGAGAAGTCTTCACCACTTCATCCCAAGTCTTTCATGGCATCACTCTTTCACATGCTCCATTGACTTTGAGCTTATAACACTCCTTTTTAGAGCTCTTGTCCTCCATATGCCCATACCAGCACAAGCTTCTCTCTTGCACACTACAACTGATTCTTCATATATCATATAAGAGAAGGTTTTTGTCTTCAGCTCATTAATATGCTTTCATTGATGCACACTAATGTTACACATCCAGCAATGTCTACTTGTTTCACTTCTTTCTAGTCACAAATCCTCTGCATTCAAAGCCCAATCATGAATCAGGCTTGCATTAAATATAGATTGAGAGTGAGTGTGCATATGTGCATGCATGCACGTGTGTGTGTCCTCTTGTCTTGACTCACTGCAATATTTGTAAGCAAGCATCACCACCAAACAAGTGGCGATGTTTGCTTACAGTCTTCTGTGAAAACATGTCTAACCATAGAAAACTATTTCCTTGCTTAGAAAGAGGTGAGCGTTGGCAAATCAAAGAGCATCCAGTCATCTGATCCAAGCATGCATGGAAAAATGGACATTAAAACCATGATGGTAATAATAATGATGAATGATGACACCTGATTTCAACCTCCTTTGAATTATTGTGTATGTGGTTATAACTTGTGCCCATTAATATGTGGTTGTGCAATCCTGGAACAATCAAAAGCAAAATTAAGACGATCTTACTCATTTTTAGACTCTGTTTTTTAATATTAATGTTCTGTATATGCTGCTAAAGTGGTTGTTCATTTATATATTCATTTAGTAAGTATTAAATGATTACTTTTATAACAGGCAGTTGAATTTTATGCCGAATGGTCTTTGTGTCCATCTAATGTGGTGTTCCTGCGTGTTCAAACTGCCGTCTATGATCCATCTTTAATTGGAGATAAACCAAAATGGTACTCACATCAACTTCAACCAGTGGAATTTAAAGTTTATGACAGTAATTCTTCTCTTGGAGCAGCTTTAACATCTGCATCAGAAATACACAGTGATGATAATCCAACTGGTTAGTAATTATATCCTTTGACACCATACAAACTTATTTTGTTCAATTTTGTCTACTAAGGAATATGTTAAGTTTTAAGATGATTTTATTTTTCTTCCTGTTAAAATTAATTTCAAGTAGAAAATACTTCTGATTATATTCTTTTTTTTTTTCTTTTTTAAATTGTTGTGTGGTAAGTTTGCTTCCCAACAACATGGTTCTGGGTTCAGTCTCATTGTGGTACCTTGGACTGACCAAGCCCATGTGAGTAGATTTGGTAGATAGAAACTGAAAGAAACATTGTGCATGTGTGTGCTTGTCCCCCACCACTGCTTGGCAACTGATGTTGGTGTGTTTACGTCTCCCATAACTTTGTGGTTCGGCAAAATAGATTGATGGAATAAGTATCAGGCTTTCAAAAATAAGTACTGAGGTTGATACATTTGATAGCACTTTGCAATTTTGGTCATGCTGATGGGTAGATCATTTCAAACCAGCTAGAAAGAAGCAAACACTTGTAATCACTGTGGATACTGTGAGATGATTGGATGATATCTGTGGCCTTACACAGATGATATCTGGAGCCTTAAAATTAACCATGGTATTGTGGACTTTGCCTTGACTAAATTTGGTATACCTTGCATCAGCTATGTGTGGTTCATTTCAGTAATAACATTTTATGATAATGATTCCCTAACTCCGTTACAGTGTATCAATCAATAACAAAAAAGATATTTAATATCTTAGATTATTGTATGCAAAGTATTAGCTCTTAATTCATGATATTTAAGATACAACATTTTAAAAACTATCTCAGTTTGGTTTCCCAACCCTGTACATATATGATGGACCAAGTCATGAAAGTTTCAGTGAGAATCATATCACAGATAATCCAGAACTGAATTAGATATTCCACTATTGGTAAATTACATTTTGTTCCTGAAAGTTAACCATCCTTAAGTACTTTGCATGATGTTATCAACTTGTATATTTGAGTGTTCATGGAGACATTGGCCTTTTTCAAGTCATAAGTTTCCAAAACATTTTTTTTTTAAATGGAAAACTCCCCATCAAAAGGGAGGAAATTTGACTTTTGTGGGTGTCTTGATCCGAAACTCTGCCATTTATAGTCATTTTTAATTGTCCATTTAAATTTTATTGAAACAGTGTCATTTCCCAAAATTTCAGAATTCATTTATCTCTGTACCCACTTCAAATGTGCCAAAAGTAAGTCCCTGCGGCTTGTACTTTTGGATTTAACTACGTCTGAAAATATTGTGAAATTGACTTTGTGACATGTAACAAAATAGGCTTTACATAAATATTTAAAAAACTGCCAAAAATGTTTCATTTTCAAAAGCCTAAAAAATAAAATAGGCAACTGCTATACCATGGTCACTATTAATTTGTAATTTGAAGATGATTATCACCTCAGTTTCAAAGATATGACATGACAAATATGGCTAATTATTCATATAGGCCAATTAGGCAAGATTTCAACCAATTCACTGACCATTCAAATTGTCATATTTCCTAAAGTATTCATCCAAATTTCACAAATGAGGTATCAAAATGGTGTTTTTTTATTTTTTGATGCTTTTTTTTATGCTCTCCAAGAAAAAGTATGGTAGAAATTACATTTCAATATTTTAAAAAATTCATAGCAATACCTACTAAGAGTGTAACACCTAATGACAAACAAAGATCAAAACAGTCAAAGCAAAGAGTATGTGTAAATTTTTAAAATGTCTTTAACTCTGTTCTATATTTAAGAGATGAGGAGTTATGTACATTATTTATATTTGACGGATATTTGTCCTCATCTTGTTTGTTGTTAACACAACATTTCAGCTGATATACTCTCCAGCCTTCATCAGTTGTCTTGGAGAAATTTCGAACCTGGGTTCTCATTCCTAAGGTATAAGAACCAGATTCTTTTAGTTTACGTATTTTCCAGTGTTCTCTGTCTATTATTTTAACTTCATCCCACAGGGGGAGGTGGTCTCCATTTTTCCATACATGATCAGCTATACCCGATTATCAATATCCCCCCTTGTCACAGCTTTGTGATGTTCCTGTATCCTTATTTTGAAGGGGTGGCATGTTTAACCTTTGTATAACCTACCACAGCTGCATGGGATGGAGTACACACAGTTCTTGGTCATATTCTCTTCTATTGCTGGTTTTACTCAAAGATATTTGTGAAGTGTTGTATTACTTTTGAATACTGTCCTGATTTCATATGGGCTGCATATCTTTTGTATCTTTACGGAGAGGCCTTTCACATAGGGTAGACAGACTGTGGACATTTTATCGGTTTCATCGTTTCTTTTCTTCATAATTGGAGTGGAGAGTATGCTTTTGGGGTAGTTGTTGCTTAATAGATTGTTAATTAGCTTGATCATTTCTTTGTGGTAGGTATCACGATTGCTACTTATATTAATTGCGGAGTTCTCGACTGGTAGCACTTGCATGTGCGAGTTGTTTGCAAGACATCTATATATATATATATATATATTTCTTTCAGACGAGAGTGGTAGTGACAGTGATGGAGCAGACAGTACTAGTTCATCATACTCATCACTAAGTGATTTTGTTACTGACATGGTCAACAGCGAAATTGATGGAGATACACCAAGTGAGTATTATGTTACAGCATAGATTTAATTTTTTAAAGTTCTATCTGTAAATTCAGTCCCTAATAGTATAAAGTTTTGTTAACTTAATTCTTTAGAAAATGTTCAGATTTGATTAATTCATTTTTCTTTACATATAGCAAGTTTTTAAGCTTGTCATTTTGTTTACATATATCTCCTTTAGAGAGACTTAGAAATATTAATAACTCTATTTCTGAAAACCAGTGGATAGATTCCACTGAAATTAGATAAATAACCTTCGAGCAGATAGTCAGCAGCGCCGCCTGGCTAGGGCTTGGCTGCTCTGCATTGACAAGGGGCAACACCCTGAAACTAGTCTGCAGATGCCAAACCAGCAGGGGGACACTGCTGACCTCCCCTGTTCGAAGGTTATAAAGGACACAGGTTTCGTGTGTCACATAGCTAGCTAGAGGCGATGGCTTCTTGGAGCTAATTCACGGCAGCTTTCGTCCTAATTTTGGGACTGCCATGTTGGCTTGGCGATAA
>NC_068983.1:61379855-61398050 GCF_001194135.2 Octopus bimaculoides | reverse complement strand
TATATATATATATATTCAAGAAAAGTATTATCTATGTGTAGATTAGAAGTGTTAGTTTCTATGTATAAATTTTTCAGTAAGCACAGACTGACACTTCTGATCTACACATAGATAATACTTTTCTTGAATAAATACCAATAAAAGTCATCAAACAAAAATAAACACTGCTTTTTTTTTTTCTCTTAATTCTCTAGTTTTTGTGCCTGAAAACCAAATCCTGGCAGTTGACCACTCAAAAATATTCTCCCCTCCCAGCAAACTACTTGTTCCTGAAACAAATATCAGCACAAATGAATCAAGCCTTACAACGCATGAAAGTGATGGGGATTCTTCAGCATCCTCTAGTCCAACATACAGTCAAGATAATCATCCTTCGTTTGCTGAAGATCAAAAAGAAGTTGTAAGTATAAAATTGTTAGCATTTAATTCAAGAAATTATATGATAAATTATGTGGAAAAAGTTATTCCTTTTTATAGCAGATGATTTCTCTGTCAAATATAATTCTTATTTATTTACATTGTTTTGGATTAATCATACATTATCTCATAGCTCAGAGATTTTGATGATTTAATAGCTTATTTTTAGAATGATGTTGTACGGTAGGTGTGAGAAGCCAGATCTGACAGGTTTGAACATAAAGCAGGTTGAGTATTTGGACCAGATACGGCTAGTTTAAATGCAAGAGGGTTTAATTTGTTTTGATAACTAACAAGCTTCACAGAAATACTGTAACAAAACAAAAACATGTGAAATTTTGTCTTATAGTCCTAATTTTTATATAACTAATTTATAAATTAAAGTTTTTTCTTTATAGCTTGTTTGCATATCTAATTTTCCATAGCTTCAACGTATCAATTTGTGTACACAAAAGTCGAAATGAAACTATTGGCTTGAATTATGCCAGTATTTTATAGATAATTTTTCCTTATTCAATGATTTTATTCCAGTATTACATAACCACATTATAGAAACAATGTCTGTTGTCTTAAAACTCAATGATTCAATCTAAATTATCTGAAATACTGATATGAGGACTGCCAAACAGTATCTTTGAAAAATATGGTTAAGAAAGTTGTGTGATAAGTGGCAGAAATGCAAACACATGTTAGAGCTACCACCATTTATCCAGTGTGCATCTGTATGCATATACAGTACATACAGTGCATGTATATCGAGTAATAAAATAGCATAGTTTGTAGTAAATTATATATATTATCTCTGAAAAATAAATTTCTACTGTTCATTAATGTTTTTAGGTGCCTGACGTTTTTCAATATGATCCCAAAAATACATCAGTGGAAAGCAAACTATCAAATAGGTAATTTTCTTTTTAATTTCATTCTTTTTTTATTTTTGTCTTTAGTGACAATTTCGTATTTTTAAAATAAATTTCTGGGTTTTCCTTTCTTCTGTTAGGATTTTTTATTTAATGTTCATAAAACTAGTGTATTTGAGTCATCAAAAATGGCAACAGTTTCATCGGTTATTTTGAAAACAAAGTTTTTTCCTATCTTGATGTTTCTTACAAAGATATATATTTATTCATTGCTAGAGGGGACCTATTCAAACATTGCATAGTTTGAATAGGCCCTCTCCAATATAGCATCTTGCCATTTGCTGTGTTTCTTTGTCATTTCTTTTATGAGATTCAGCATTATGAGATCAACTTTCATAATTTCTGCCCATATTTTCCCTGGTCTTCCTCTTCTGCAATTACTTTCTCCTTGGATCTCCTGGCACTTGTTTTACCATCTGCTATTGTTCACATTCATTATATGTCTGTACCAATGCACTTTTTTCTTTTACAAAGTACATCTGATTCCTCTTATACTCATGTCATTCCTTCTCTCTTATTTCCCAACATTTTCACATCATCTCTTAACTACCTGTCCATCTCTATCTTTTTATCTCCCCATTCTTCTCTATCATAGCCCTCTCTTTTATTGGACTCTTCCATCTCCTTTCTCACCTCTTGTGCCATATTCTAATTCACATGATCTCCCCTCCCTCTCTCTTTAAACTTTACCATTCTCCATCATTCCAGAACTCTACTGGTTTCTTGTCATCTTCAATCCCATCTGTCTCTCATCCCTCACCTAGATACTGACGGTGTTCTATCAATATAACTTCAGCATTGTAAACAGAGAATGAAAACCTATTCAGATGTGAACTCTGCAAGCTACAGTAAAAGCAATCTGTCTAAGAAAACAGTAACTCTGAATAAAAGTTAACAGAATGTAGAATGAAGATGTTACTCTTGGTAGGCAAACCCTGAAGTGTCAGTGGCATGATGAGATGCACCTAGTCCTTATTATAACGTGGTTGCTGACAGGAAGGGCATCCAATCTGTAAAACAATGCCAAATTCATGAAGTATTCCATTGTGGGTGTGTATACACATATAGCATTTTAAGACTTTTTTCCATGCTGACATGGATTGGATGGTTTGATAAAATCCAGCAGATTAAAGGATCTTTGATTTGCTCCAGTATCTCAGTTTTGGCAGGATTTTTACAGCTGGATACCCTTCCTAACACCATCAGTGCATTTTTTGGTACCAGTACCAGAGAGGATGCTATGACCTTAACAACGCTAAACAATTCTCACAACCCTGCATTGACTTCACTTGATGTGCCAATTGCTTTACAGTGAACTGGGTGCATTTTACATGCAGCAGCACTTTTAATGTTACCTTGTAACTTACAGAACTAAAGCCTAAAAAAGTGCCATAGCTGAAAGAAAAATAGGAGAGAGGGTGGTAACCTGAGATGAAGTCTTGAAGTTGGAATATGATTTGGAGGAATCATATTTCAACTTATTGTTGTGAGAGGGTGATAGAGGGGACAAATAGCAATAGTGTTAGAGAAAGGAATATTAAGAAAGAAAGAGTGTAGTGACAGAGGTTAGTGAGAGAGAGTTAAAAAGTGATAAAGACAGTAGCATGAGCTGCATAAGAGTAGATATTGTACAACTCTATGTATATATGTAAATTTACGCATTAATTATTGATGCACTTGATTGTTAGCAAACATTTGTCTGTACATGATTTCTTTTTTCTGTTCCAAACAACTATTACAGGCCTTTTATGCTTTGCACTTCTCAGAAGTTTTTATTGGAATCCTTCTTTATGTTGATATATATATATATGAAATTGTGGATGGCATTCTAAATTGCTTTAACATCATGTTGAACTGGGAGGGAGTATTTTGGTAATATTTTTAGGCAATAGTTGTTCACAAGTATAATGTTCACAGAAATTTGGCATAATTGACATTTTCAGTTGCATCTTGGATGTATATGAGCTACACTGTTTCTTTCATTTATTAGATATTTCTTAGTTATCTCCTGCTCTTGGATCACAAAATCAGGATGTGACATGATGTCATGGCCTCAATTCCAAAAGACACTACACTTCATGTTAATATGATCATCATCTTCAAGCTTACAGAAGACATGCCCATGCATGATGCTTTGCAATATGCAGTATGTCTCTTTTAGATCTTTGTTGGTGTATGCTAGTTCTACAATTCTGTGTTCAAATAGGAAGTCAATGAGAAGTATTTCATGAGGAGCTACTGATGAGCATTTAGTTGATGCATTTATTTTTGCTGTCATTTTGCAGAAGCTAAGTGATAGGACATTCAAAGGTTATTTGTTCTAATCTTGTGCCTCTCCCTCCCACTTTTCTCCTAATTTAGAACTTGTCAATATCACTGTGTCTGTGGAAGTTTGAGGTGATGTCAGGATCTTGTAGGTTTTAAAGTCTATGAAAATTTCCTCTTTTGACCAATCATGTATCTCAAATATAGTCTGTGTTTATTGTTAAATTGATTAACTATCTTTGTATCTTAATTTGAATTTTTTTTATTATATAATATATTTTAGTTCTTCAAGATCTGTAACTGGTGGAGGTAAGCCAGGTTATGTACAACCATTGTCCTCAAGTGCAAGTTCACAAGCTCCTGTCGTTCCATCACTGAAGTCAAATGCCAATGAGAAAAGAAATGCACCCTATTCACTACCCCTCTCTGAGAGAACACAGTCTTTGGAGTCTCCTGTTGGCCCTAGTCGCACTAGTGGTACTCCTAGTTATTCAAGTCAGAAACCTGCTTTTGGTGCCATCTCTACTGCTCACACATCAGGAAAACGTCCTCTAAAATTAAAGGTAAACGTTAAACCATATCTAATTTTTGATTATATTTTAACTCTTTTTGTAAAATTTCTAGATACTGGAAACTTGTGTATATATACTGATACATTCTCATAATTACAGAAAATTTGTTTTCTCATTAATATAGATCATCTATAGTTGCCATTTTTTGTTGACAAAAGTTTTTTTCAATTTTATCACTTGAATTTTTATACCAAAAATAGAGATCTATAATATAGTTGCTCCTAGTTGATCATTAATGTTAGTTTTCATAATGTGAATATTTGTAGATGCTATCTCATGTGTTGTCAGATTTTGCAGAAATTATATGACACGAGAATAATACATGACTAGACATAGAAGACATTACAGGGCTTACAATTGACATTTATTTTTCCAGAAGAAAGTAACTGATGTCTGAAATTTACTTTTTAAATAATTAGTTGGTTTGGATTATGGAAAGAAACAATAGGTATTGATTCTTTCTGGTTAGTTGTTTACAGCATTCATGGAGTGTAGCATATCATTTTTTTTCTTTCTTTCTTAGATTATTAGTAATTAGATAATTATGGTGGGCAAAATTTAGGCATTTATATACATTTTTCCATACTGATCTGTAATATATTATTCTTCTTTACCTATCAATATTCTGTATTTGACTGTGACAGATCTCACTTATGATTAATTTTTGAGGGCTTAACATTTAATATCACTTCTTTTTCATTCAATAAATGTAATTACTGGTACTGTACATTTTATATGAATATATAAATTAATTGTGTAAGTGAATACCACAAATCTAATAGAGAACCCTTCATATATGCATGAATATTCAATTTATTGCAGTTCTTTTAGACTAGTGCTAAATATCACCAATTATCTTTAGCTTCTTTGAATATTATTTTTGACTATTTTACACTTGCTGCATTTTACCAATTCTCATTTTATTTATTACATTTCAGCAACTGTCTGAATCTTCAGACAAATCTCCTACTGCATCATCTATAATGTCCACTATCAGTAGTGAATTGAGTGGCTTAGCTCAGAGCACTAGTAGCACCTTATCGGGATTTCTGGGAGAACTGGCTGGTAACTTTTTTATTTATTCATTTTATAATTCAACACCAAATTTTATGTTTATAGTTAAATATATTTTTTCTTCAAAAGCCTTTACTACTACTACTACTATTACCATTATTATTATCATGTTTTCAACAGTTACATGTGAGGTTCTGCTGCACCACCTGCAGCAGGTTCTATTCTTAAGAAGTTGAGTAATCATTTAGAGCAGTCATAGGCAAGCTGCAACCATCAGAACTTTATGAATGGCACACTAATAATAAAAAAATTGCCTTGATTTTTTTTTTTTTTTTTTTTTTTTTTTTTTTTAGTAGTGCAATCCACCTGATGGTAAGTCATGGTTTATGTGGATCATTTTTCAAAAAAAGCTTACCGATGTCTGGCTCAAAGTCTGCCTTAGGAGACCCATATGCGATGTGTCATAGTACCATGTATCAGTTATGTAAGAGTATATATTGCGTTACTTTATTAGACGGAGATTGCATTGATCTCCTTGATTGTCAAGATATCTCAGTGTATCAAAATTTGTTAGCTTTGGTATATACTACCCCGTGAGCACAACTGCCTCCTTACTCAGTCATGTCCCTAAGTCATGTCCTTTGTAAAGATGGCATCCAGAAATGATGTGATCAGTTTGTTTTTTTGTAACTGATTGATTGGTCTGCAGTTGGTGTTCTCCACTTTTATTATTACATTTTGGTAGTTTTTTGTGCTTAGTTGTTGACCCTGAGCCACCAAAATCAGACCTTGTATTTCTACTTTTAGTTTGGAGCTTCTAAGCTACTGTTGGATTTCATACTAATTTTCTTTCTGTAAAATATTGACAACATATTGACTTAGAAAAGTTTTCTTGCCACTTTTTTTTTTTTGTAGTTTTTGAGGTTCCATTTCAGTTTTATCCTCTTCTTTTAAGTTTTTCTGTTTCAATAAGTAAACTGTTTTCTTTATTGTAGAAAGCTTGTAGCTTCTATTTCTTTTTTTCTTCCCTGAGCATTTTGGTTTACTTTATATTCCTTAATTAAACTAAACAGTTTCCCTTAGTACTTCTAAATGCTTTTCTTAACCTATTCACATTATACTGTTACAGAATCCATATGAGTTTGTAATTTCAGTAAGTATAGTTACTATGTGGCATGAAAAACTGAATTTTCAGGCACAAATTCTGCATCGACATGGTCAGACAATGACTGGCAGAAGTGAAAAAAATGAATAGGCTAAAAGTATCACAAGAAAGCAGTGGATAATGGCATAATTGCAGTGAATGATATATGGAGTGAGGTGTAACCATGGATATCTGATTGAGACATAATTTGTGTGACAAGAGGTTAGTGAGGGAGACATATATTGAAAGAAAGGGTTGGCAGAGTTATGTTGATTCAGCAGAAATGGGCACCCAGATACACAGTTACAAAGAAATAAAGGAGTAAGGTATTGAATCAAAGATAACCTCAGATAGTTGATAGTAGAGCTAGTTGTAAAATTGGAAATAGGTATTCATACCTCTAAGGATTAAAGTCCTGAGTTGAAAAATGAACCATTGTTTACTGATTTGAGAGGTTGCCTTTGGATCATAGCATCAGCAAACAAAAACAGAATGGTAACAAAGTGGAGTGACCAGAGAAGTTAGAGTAGCTAATAATGGAATTGAAGAGATGCAGTATGTATTCAGTAGATTCTCACAAAGCACTCACCTAAACAGTGATTAATCTCTATAATATACAAGATGTTGCAGTAACAATACGTAAACACTCAATCAGATTAGCAGTAGTGCAATCGATGTGGTTGTAAATTCAACTTGCATTGAGTTTTTAGATGATGTTGGAGGTGAAGGGACAAGTGTTGCATCAGGTGTTAGAATATGTGTAGGTTTCAGGTTGAGTATGACTGAAAGCATATACTTAGCTGGTGGATGAGTGTGGAGCAGAAAGGAGTTGGCAGACAGGCAGGTGCAGAGCAGTTATGCAGCTAAATGCGCAAACTCAACAGCTTCATGTCTGGCAGTTTGGGAGAGCATCTGGCAAGGAAGAAACAATGCATTTAATGGGACATTAAATATGTAAACTTAGACTTTTTCTTTATGACAATCATTTTGTTTCATCACATTTTTATTTTTATGAAAAATTTTGTTATGCCTCACTTCACTTTGACTTGTTAATTAAAGCCCGTATATCCTATCACACAATGAGGTCCCCTAATTACTCTAATTTATATCATATATGTATTCATTGAAGTAAACTGTTTTATTTTTCCTTCATAGGAGAAATTGCTATCCTGCAGGTTTTAGATTTTATTGATGAAATGTAGAGATCAAATTAGTTCATCTACACTTTAAATTGTCATTGATCATGAGAAGAGATATTAGAGCTGCATAAGCTATCTAAATTAATGAAATAATAACTATGGCTGAATAATGAGAAAGAAATTGTTACTGGACATTGTATGTTTATATCTGAATTTTAAGCACAGTACAGCACAACATGCTTTTGGTGGTTTGTATTTAATATATGCAAGATGTTTTTAAGACAAAAATATTGGAACTAATGTTTGAAATATGTCTAAAGTATTGTTTAAGTACTTATATTGATATTATTTTTTTGTTCCTTTGTCAGGGAATAATCGATCTGTTATGCCAAACTTCCACAGTAAACCGCAAAATAAACCATTTGCACCTTTAGGTAAGTTACTTCATACACCTTTAAACTGCAGCCTACTATGCACCCCTCACACTCAGTTTCTATCTCTTAGTCATTTTAGTTATTTCACTTTCTTTAAGATCATTCTCTGTTTTTTGTCATCATTATCAATTTACATCCTCCTTCTGTGCTGGCATGGGTTGGATAGTTTGATAAGAGATGGCAAGTCAAAAGACTATCTACTTTGGCATGATTTGTATGGCTAGATATCCTTCCTAATACCAAATACTTGAGTGTAGTTGGTGCTTTTTACATAACCCCAGTAGCAATAAGGTCACCAAGCAAATTGCAAGTCAAGACTCCTCAACAATGAGAAGTATTGAGGGTGGTAGCTTTGTGCCAAGTAATAAGAGGTTAAAGTATGAATAGCGGAACAGGAAGGTGTCATTGCTACCATGTATATTATGCTAAAACAGTATGTATCATTTAATTGACCTAAAATTTAAGATTGCTGTTTTGGAAAATATTTTAAAATGTAGTTCTCTTTTATTGATTTTATAGGTAACCGAAGAGCACGAGTTGAGAAATCTGGATTAGTAAAACAAGCTACAAGCCAACGACCACGTGAGATCACAAGGCAACAATCTACTGAATCCCGGCCTAATTCTAATAGGTTGGTACAATTCTATCATCTTTTAAATCAGACTTAAATTATTATACTATACAATTTTCCAACTCTTACCTTTGTCAATCCCCTAGCATCAGTTCACAGAAATTGTTTTAAACCATTGAACATGATGCAGTCATATCTCTTTTGCTGAGCAATCAATTCTTTTCAAAACCAGCTTTCTCAATATTATATGAAACAGATATTTGCCCATATATGCTCACTTCACATCTTTGTATGGAATTATTCTTTAAGTCTCTTCTAGCTGTTCTGAACTATTGACAGAATATCAGCACTTATCACTCGTTTGGTTATATATAAAATTAGTATTATACTTATTGTGGGCTATAGGTATAATATTCTTTCTGTATATTATTTGCCAGGTAATCAGATATAGAATTACTACTTTCTTTATGGATGTTTGTTGTAAATATAGATGGTCTGTATAATAAAAAAGGTAGAAAAAAAACAAGAATACTGTGTAATGTTGTCTTGAGATAATCTACCCAAAATGGTAAAAACATTTACAACCATCAAAGCCACTTCAAGCTAGTTTTAAAGGCACAAATGGGATTACAAAGATTATTGTTGATATTTCAGGAATTACTTTTAATTTTCAATTTTGGTGAGGAACCTTCAAAAAGAAATGAATGCAGTGAAAATAATGAAAATATAAATTTTTTTAAATTCCTTAGGTTACATATTTTATAAAATTAATGAATCTGTATTGATTTTTTTTTTTTAATTTAAGTGTATTAACTATTTTCTTTTTTATTTTGAATCTAGTGAAAACCAATCTTTCTTGAAAGAAATTATAAGTTCTGTTGTGGAAGGACATGGTGTAAGTTGGTTGAAAATCAATCGCCTCAAGAAATTAATGGAAGATGAAAATTATCGTAATTTTGTTGTTAGCCGGCTAAACAAGAACCTAGATAAAAAACTAACTGATGACTCCCAGCATATTGAAGATGTTGTAAGTTTCCTGCCTTTTTTTTTTTTACATTTTGCAGCAAGTATGTAATTTTTACAAAATTGTATTGCTGTTATTATACTATGTGTATTTCATCATCATCACTACATTATGCTTTCAGAACATAGATCACCTAAATGACAGAAGCTATTAACTATATTTTAGAGAGCCTGCTAAGCATATGAAAGAATTTATTTTACTAATGCTGTGACTACTAACTACTCTTGTGCACCTGCTATGTATAAAGATCTTTCCTCATTGTCAGCCTGCCTGTGGTGCTACTGCATCTCTTGTGCACACAGTTTGTATTGGCACAATACAGAGAGCCTACCTATTTTATTCAACATACCAAGCATGGTAACTCTCCAAATGGCTCTGTAGAGTCCTACCTTCTTTCCTACTAACAAAATTTCATCTTTGCTAGGTTTACTTTAAGGCTTCTTGATTCTAGGTTTTACTTCCAAATATCTGATTAACATGTGATGAATATGCAAAAGGAGTAGAATCTTAGAAATTTGAAGGTATTTGGGTTTCTAGTGGAGTGAAGGTTTCCAGATTGACAATAAGACACTTTTCCTTGTGTAGGATAACACCTCAGTTTGAGATGTAGTCAGTGGAGCAGTCTGCAAGCATTGGGTTACAAGATTAAGAATTTCTTGATATTTGCTATTGACATTAAAGAGAGCCCATAGAAGTGGCCCTCCAAATGACATCTATTCTCTTCTGTGTGCAGTTTATGACACAATGAGGTTGGAGAAAGTTGCAGTCAATTTATTGTACCTTTTAGTGAATTACCTTCTTAAAAATAACACTAAACATAGTATCATTTTAAAAGTAATGCAATTTTCTCCAAAGATTTTTATGTATGTACCACCTAAATGTGTATACAACTGTATTATTCACTTTTCATCTCCATAAACATATGTTTTATTTCTTTTAGTGTGTAAATCGTCAAGTATTTAAAGGCATGTTGACTGTATTGAGAGCTATGGTCCATGGTTTAGAATATACATATACAAACTATGGACTTGGTGGTATGGCTAGTGCATTTATGGTGCTCGAAATATTACACACACATTATTGGTTGAAAGAAGTTGGCAATAACAGCAATAAAAGTGAAGCTAGTGTCACACCTGAGGTAAGTTATATTCTGCTAAAATGTTATATTTCGTTTTTATAAGTATATACATTTCATTTCTCAATTTAAAAAAACATTTTACATATCATATATGAATATTTTAACAGCAGCCAGTTATGTGGCTGAATCTTGAACTTTGAGGATTGTCTCATATAACTATATCTTCACAAGCATTGTTTTTCATACCTTTATGACAGATACCTTCTGCCATTAGCTCATGGTGATTGTTATTTAGCACAATAATTATTTCTGGATCTTAAAAGTAATACAACATACTCTGTCATACTGCATCCCAAACATTGAGCTGCTTACTACTTCAGGTCATACTGAAGTAGTTTAACATATCAAAGTTGGTTGTATGATCTGTTTTCAAGCATTTCTTCATATAATATGGGTCTGTATTAGCACAGCTGACCAAAGCTGCTCAATAAGAACAATTTCATATTAATATATATATGCTTTTCAAGAATACATCTCATTTTTAATGGCTACTTATTGCACATATAAACTTGCTTGACTTATATCTACCTAAATATTGTCTACTCTTTTTCCACATTATTTTTATTTTTTACTCTTCACACAATTATTAATAATTTTCATTTCTCCTAGAATTTTAGGAAAATGATTTCCTTTAAAAACTTTCATTCTATATTTTGGACTTTTTGATTAAAAAATTTTTTTATTAGCTTTCTCTCTGATATATCAACTTGATCTGAAATTATGTGTTGCAACAGACACTTTTGCATTTTGTGCAAGTCATATTAGTTATTCATTAAAAACATGCACTACTGAATTTACTCATTAATTTTTTTAATTTTTGTTATTTACAAGTTAACATGTATCTAAGACAATGACGGTCTCTAGATGAACACGCCTCTATGTTCTTGTTTCATCTATAAGAAATAGGAGCTAATTCTTTCTTATTTCATATCTTACTGTCTTTAGTGCTACAGCATTTTTAATAAGAAGTTTTCTTATTATAAACTAATATTGGTCTATATTAACTTTCCAATAATATATTTTTTTGTTTTACCTTGCAGATTTCATCCCCCTATGGAAGCAGAGAAAGCCTTTCATCGAAAGGTGAGGACTCACCCAAAAATCCTGAGGCCAGAAGCTTGCATGAGGAGCACATGGTGGCTGCCCTTGGTATGCGGCATGCTACTGTTTTACTTGCTCTAGAATGCTTGTAGGCAGCTTTTAAGCACTAAATTATGCCTGAAGGTCACTTATACATAGATACTAAAGCAAAGCTCTTCATCATATAAGTAAATTATTTTAGTGAATAGATTATTGATTTAAAATGTTAATATTGTTTTGATATATTAGGAGTATTGATGAATGTATTTGCATGACATTATTCATTTGTTAAATTGAATTTATGATGCAAACTTAATATAATATGAGAAAAGGTACTTTAATTGAAGATAACCTTTCTTCATTGTGTAGTATTTAAAATTTATTCTGCTTTAGACTAAATGAAAATTTTATGCTATATATATAAACTATTAAACTTGTGAATTTCATAACATAATTATCTTTAAGTTCACCATTTTAGTTGTGAATCATCAGTTTAAAGAATTTTGTTCTTATCTAATTTCTTTAAACTATGATATTTTTACTAATGGCATTAATCAGATAATATGAATCAAAATCCTTTCCTCATTACATGATTTTAAAGCTACGAAAATAGGATGTTTTGATTAATACATTTATTTTATAAATTAAGAACAGAAATCAAAAATATTTTATAAGTATAATGTTTGTAGTGTTTGAAGCTTTGCTTTAATTGTTAGAGAGAAAATGTTTTAATTATTTAATGCAGTTACTTTAAAGAGTTTGGAGGAAAAGCTTAGATATAGCACTGTAAAATTATTAAAAAATTTCTTAGCAAAATTTAACAAAAAATAAAATCTTCCACTTAAATATGAAATAACCATTTTAATTTAATAGAATTTGCTAATTAGGGAAGCTGTACATTAATATTTCTGGAACTCTTTACCTATATTATTATGAAAAATCATTAAGTAAATTTAAATGGATTCTTTCTTTGTGAAAAAGGTATCTTTTATTTAATTAATACTTGTTATGTTTAAAAATAATGCAAAATTCACACATTATTGTTCTGAATATCTTTCTAAATTCAATCATAAACAAGTATTAATATATACATTTTAAAATCACTGGCAACAAATGTTTAATATAGCTGTGGAATACCTTCACTCTCAAAGCATTTATAAGTTGAAAAAGTTTAGCCATTGGCATAATATTTTCAACTTGATAAGTATATCTTTATAGAAGCCAATTTTTTTTTACCATTTGGCTTTTATGAAGAAGTAAAGGTGGGTGTATCTGTTACACATAGTGGAACTGGAAGTTCCTATTTGAAAAGATTCCTTGAAACAGATGACCTGATGAAAGTTTGCATTAAAACAACTGTGAAATATTAACATTTAAATAGTAGTAATATTATACATAAGGTAGATAGTGATGTTTCATTTCTTTCTTATTTTCTTTTATTGTTCTTATTATTTGTTATCTCACCAGCTCTCATTTCCACGTATTCATTTTTATTGAAAATCAATCTTCAATATTATCTCTTAATGAATGTTAAATTTGACTATATTTTAAACGATTTTTTTCTTTATAGTTATTGAGACTTCAATGATATTTAAAATTTGCTTTTTTTTTTTTTTTTTTAGAAATCAAATTAAATAAGATAGGAAAACATTCAATAACTTTCTTAAGAAAATTTTAAATTTAAATATTCTATATTTATAATTTATATGCTACTGTTAGGAAAGACAAAAATATTATTTGCTGAAAAAAATCCAGAGAATTTATAAGTTTTAACTTCTTAATAATGCTTTTAGGAGAAAATTCTAAATTGTAACTGTTTGGTAAAGTAAAATAAATCATGTACCTCAATACATGATTAGCAGAAAAGTCAGGTGGCTAAGCTTACATATTCAAGCTATTGTGTCTAAGATGCAACAATTTATTATTGACATGCTGAAGTAAAACAAGCATTACGATGAAGCTTCTTATTGCTGTTTGTGCAAATTTTATAGTACTATTCAGAGACTATGAAACTCTTCTCTTGAATGTTTTTAAGGTTTTGCATAGTTTTATGTAATTGTCAATGACTGGATTCCTTTTTGTTGTGTTCTTTTATAAAGTATATTTTATCAACTTATTTATTGGTGTCTAATATACTAATCTGCAAATGAAATAATTTGTAATATGATTGGAATTATGACTCTTTGTGGGTTTAGATTGTTAAATAAGTTTCTGATTTAGATTGTTAAGTAAGTCTCTGTTTTTATAAAGATATTCATCATTGTAGGAATGACTTAACTTTTTTTAAATCAGGAGGAAATGTTTTTACTATTCTTAGCAGAACATTCTCGAAACTTTGTCCTTAAGGATGTTGGGCTTAAATTTATTGTTAACTTGGTTTGGCACACTTCCACAGTGTAGACTGGTACTTTAGTATCTTGCTTTTGTGAATAATTTTTTGATGTTTCTGCATAGCAACAGTCACATTAGTGCTCTATTTATTTTGATAAGATAAATTTAAAAGTTATGAAAATTAGAGTATCTACACTGAGCTTTATAAATCTCTTTCTTATCAAAATTGTTGTTTTAATGAAATCCCTGAAATTACTTACTGTTAATTGTATTCATATTTACTCTACAGCAGTTTCCTTTAACAATTTTATGTCATTAAAACAATAATGAACTTGTTCATTAGTCTCTCTCCTTTAGTTCTCACATGCATTTAACCAATGACATACTGTTTGTCGTTGCAGAAATATTCTTGCTAATTCTGGACAAATGGTCATAAAAGATCTAATAACTGGCTGATTTTTCAGCTCATACATTCAACCTTTTTCAAGTCTCCTCTTGTTTAATTAAACCCCACTAACCTCTGTGCTCAGTTATAATTGCACTAATTTAAGCATAGCTTTAATTCTGACATTGATGCTTGCACCTCATTCAACACATTATATTTTTCCTGTCTTAATGAAAATGTCTGTATGCAGTGGTATATTTGTACATTTGACTAGTCAAATTTTTTTAACTATCTGTTTTAGCTGTCAAATCATCTGTATCTTTTGGCTGTTTTTTCTCAATAGCATTGTATCAACTTCATTCCTTCCTACTGACTGATATACACATGTTCCTATACTTAATACATTTTCCAGACATCATCTTAAAACAATATTTCTTTTAGGTTTCAAATTCCTGTGTTATTTTTTTGTATTAATTTTTCATCCTCCTAGATCTTATCATTCTTGTGAACTAGTTTGAATACTTCTGTTTGTGTCTTTTGTTTGTTCATAACCTGAAGTTGTATCAAAAATCACTTTTTAGTATCTGGAGTAAATGATATAATCTAAAGGCAAAATATTTTTTCTATGATAAATCTGGAACCTATAAACTTGTAATCTGCATATTTGTGGCTCAGCATTTAATCACTTATCACCAAATATACCCTCATTAGATTGAGGAATTAACTAGCCAGCAGTTAGATTGGCAAAGTTAGTTAAATCTTATCTTGTGATAATTTTAAAATTGTTGAATGTAATATTACTCAAAATTGTAAAAATAATTGGTATGTTTGAGTAAAATGTCTTCTCAGAATAGTTTCCAAAAACTACCCAAATAATTACATGACTTTAATTTTTGTCAATTTTTCCATAGAAATTATTTCTTAAAGTAAATTTTTCCACCACTTACTAACCCATGATTTTCACAGATATCAAACAGAGATCCTGTTATCTACTCACACCACTTCTAAACCTGAACTTTAAAGTTATATTATCTGAGTCTGCTATAATTTTGTTCAATCATCCTATCATCAAGTGATGTGGAAACTAGAACACTATAATTATTCAATCCTTCTAAGGAAAAAAGATGCATTAGGGGAAAAATTGCAAAGTAATACTTGTCAGTGGTTATTGTAACAAGGCTAATGCAGGACATAATGCATTTGAGCCGATAGCTATTGCATGTACAGACAGCTTAACTTGTATTTATTCAGCTAAAAAATGGCTCAACACACTCTAAGTTAGTTATTAGTCATAAAATTTAATATTGGTTGATGCATTAATGATTTTTTTTTTTGTTTGATAGTTTATTGCATAACATTTTAAATGAGTGTATGCTAGGTTATGGACAGAGAGAAGTTAGTCAATCTAAGTTACAACAAAGAAGGCTCGCAGCTAAATTATGTCAATTCACTCCAGATGACATTAAAAGCAATTAATCTTGATGCTGTTTTGCAGATTAATCTCACCTATGATAATATGGTAAAACAAGTATTAAACTAATGATGATTCGATTTTCTACAGAGCTGGAATGTATAAAATCAGTTACTTGTTTTCTTATGATTTATCAAAATCCTTTTAAGAAATGAGTATTATTCATGGTACAAATGTATTAAATATGTAAAAACATTTGTCCAGAGGAAGTTGTGACTTTGGCTATTGTCTGAGAAATAAGAAATGATTCAAGGACCTCGCTAAGCACTCAGATTGGTGGGGTTGATGCTGTTAATGTTCAGTTTGAACTTCAGCAGGTGAATGCTTGTTGGGAAATTGAAAGAAAGAAATTCCAGAGGATAGAAAATCTGGATAATATTTGCCTGTCACCAAGCACACCAAATGCCACACATGGAGTAAACCACAGGTTATATACTATTTGATTGCTTCTATTGCTATTACTCTATTGTTTCAGTTATCGTAATCATTAACATTAAATTTGTAAAATTTCAATGTTTTTTTATATATTTAGAAATAATTCAAACCATACCATTTTGCTAGTTGTCTTTAAAAATTGCTGTTGAATTAGTTCTTAGTATATTTTAGAATATTCATATTTCTAACTTAGAGTGCTTGATAATCTAGGACTGTTGCATTTGGTAATTAGTATTGTTAATGTGGATCTACTGTTGTATATTTGATCCGTAGAGTACTTTTTTTTTTTTTTTTTTTTTTTTTTTTTTCTTCTGTATCCTTGTATCATCAATTGCATGCTGTATGTATCAGTGGCTGCTTTTCACTCCTTCATAGCTAGTCTGGTAAACATAGTAATTTAACCCTAATAATCTTCTGAATTTTGTCTCAGAAGAATATGAATATTATATTGTAACCATCAATGATGCTTACTTTTGTTAATATATTATAATTTGGTAAAAATATATGAAATGTTTGTATATTTAATTAGAGAGAAAATTAATATATATCCATGTATAATTATATAAATGAATATATAAGTTTGTGTGTGTGTATATACACATCTGTGTAGGCACTGATATAATTAAATAAGTAACAAGATTATGTGCTGAATGACATGCAACACAAAAACTTCTCAATTAATTGGAATTTCTCATTTGGAAAAAAGAAACAAAAACTGAACAGTAATTGTTGGTGACTGAAAGAAAAGATAATTTCAAGAAATTAAGTTAGTTTCATGGAATGAATTAACAAGCTTGGGGAAAAAAACTGATCTTTTTGGTTTTCAAGCAAGGGGACAACTATGATTATGTTTTACTATCATTGAAACTCATCAACATAATACTGGCTGCTCAGACCTTGTTTCATCAGTTTATAATGTTACAAGTAGAAATAGTATAAAAGAATTTTTAGCAAATATGATTTGCATGTTAAAGAATATATATAAAAGGTATTTCTTTATGTAAATTATTCTGGCTAAAATCCTTCGTATGTCTTTTCTACTTACAAAACCTATTGTAAACTGATCGTAACTCATACAAGTATACTTATGCTAATGAAATCCATTAAGACCAAAACCTGTCCATAGTTGTCCTTTGTTTGCAAACAAAGATCCAGTTTTACCATAATCTTGTTATAAATTTAGTAACATAAATATATAATTTTTCACAACTGAAAAATTATATATTTATAATTTGAAACTAGCTAACTATTACCACTAGGTCTTTGTTTTCTATCTCCAACTACAGAGAAATTTCACTTGAGAAAAAATATTTTAATGTGTCGTTCATTGCATCAAACGTTAACTAATCGAAATTCATGTCATGAACTTGCTTCCTTAGCTCATTAAATTCTTTTTATTAAGATATATATACACTCTTCAGTTTATAAAAAAGGAAATAATATAATAAGAAAGAACTCAATATTTGTATAGAGTACGTTATGTGTGTGTGTGTATTTATGTTTATAGATATGAATGTATATGTATATATGTGTGTATAGATATGTTGAATCCTGTCCAACACTTGAGGGAGAGTGAGCTTAATATGCATGTTGCATAGAATATGGTTCACAAAAATTGAACTTTTATTTCATGACTCAAGTTTCACACCATTGTGATATTCAGAAGACCATAGTGGCATAAAACCACAAGATAAAGTTCATTTTCAAAAAGTTTCATTTACACGTACAGTCACCCTTGAGCAACTCTCTCTGTCTGGGATTTGACAACAGCCTTTGTTATCTCAATGTAGCTCACTCCAGTGACCCTAAGACCTTGTGGGGAAAAAGTGTGGAGGCATGACGTGACCTTCATTGC
>NC_068983.1:61378745-61379657 GCF_001194135.2 Octopus bimaculoides | reverse complement strand
ACACACACACACACACACACACACACACACACACACACACACACACACACACACACACACACATTTATATTATGTGTGTTTGTTTATGTCCCCATACTTTAGTGGTTCAGCAAAAGAAACCTATAGAAGTTGTTGCAGACTTTAAAAACAAAAGTACTGGGATCAATTCATTTGACTAATAATTCTTCTAGGCAGTACCCCAGCATGGCAGCAGTCTAATGACTGAAATAAGTAAAACACAAAGGATATGTGTGTGTGTATGTATACATATGTATATCATCATCCTTTTTTAATGCTGGCATGGTTTGACAGGATCTACCTACCCTGTGGGTTTTGGTTTCTAGTGTCTGCTTAGGCAAAGTTTCTATGGCTGGATGCCTTTCTTAATGACAATTGCTTTACAGAGTATATTGGATGATGCCAGCTCTAGTGGGATCACCAAATAATAAACAAGAGAAGACCCCTTTACACAATGTGGGTGCAGTATTAAAAGAGGTGGCTTTGTGCTATATATTGTCTAAAGTAGAAAGGAGGGGGATCATCATCATCGTTTAACGTCCGCTTTCCATGCTAGCATGGGTTGGACGATTTGACTGAGGACTGGTGAAACCGGATGGCAACACCAGGCTCCAGTCTGATTTGGCAGAATTTCTACAGCTGGATGCCCTTCCTAACGCCAACCACTCAGAGAGTGTAGTGGGTGCTTTTACGTGTCACCCGCACGAAAACGGCCACGCTCGAAATGGTGTCTTTTATGTGCCACCCGCACAAGCCAGTCCAGGGGCACTGGCAACGATCTCGCTCGAAAATCCTACAGGAGCCAGTCAGGCGGTACTGGCAACGGCCACGCTCAAAATGGTGCATCTCATGTGCCACCCGCACAAGAACCAGTCCAGGGGCACTGGCAACGAT
>NC_068983.1:61371693-61374193 GCF_001194135.2 Octopus bimaculoides | reverse complement strand
TCCCACTGTAAACTGTAAATGACCATACAAGTTTTAAAAACTTTAATGCTGTTTGTAGGAATTGTTAGAATTTAAAATTCTTGGAAAGTATTTTACTAAGTAATGCTTCATTATGATTATGGTCACATTTGTTAAAATTATAAGATTTAGTATTCTTCATACTTCTCTAGACAATTTTTTCTCATTTTCACAAATCTGTTGCATATATCTAATTTACACTAGCAACTCGTATTCTGATTATCTATAGGTATGACTGAAGTTTAATATTATTTAATAATTGTTATTAATTTATTAAACCATGTCATAATATAATTATCATAGAAATGCTGGCTTTTCTAAATGTTAATATTCTATATTAGTTAGGCAATTCATCTCATGTAATTCATCTCGTGTAATTCATCTCATGTAATTATTTTTATCAGAATATAATACTCCATAATTTGATAGGTTAAAATTATATTTTACTCTTCTCATTCTACAGATCAGATATTTCTGATAATTAATAAGTTGATTTATTTCTATTTAGTTCAACCACTTTCTTTTGAAATGGAATCCGTTTCAAGTCAAGATAAACTAAAAAAGAATAGTTTAATCTTTTTAATTGATATAGTATTCCATAGAAAGAATTTTATAAGCTAAAATAGTTGTAGATAGTTATAAAATAATAAAAAACAAACTTCAGTTTGGATTCCTTTCACTTTCTTGTTAAATATTGGCAAATATAGATTAAAATATCACCCTTTTAGTCTTGCAAACTTGATTATATTTATCATGTGTTTTATTTTAAATTATTTGCCTAAGATTATACATTTTGGATGTTAGCAAACATCCTTGTAAGAATTAAAAATAAGTGTTATTTTAAATCATCAGATATGTATTTAGTACTTTTGCATTCACTTATGCCACCTCTTATCAGTCAAACCTTTAATTAATTTCCCTTCTCCAGCATTTACTTGCAATTAGATTATATAAAATAAAATTTTCCAATTGATTTTTGAAATAACTTATACTGAAAATATATTACAATTTCAATATGGCTAATTATGAACTGCATGCAATGAATAGAGTTTTTTTGTTTTTTTTTTAACCTAGTGTTTGTTCAGGTACTGATAACATTAACAGTAAATGTGAAATGCACAACCAATCATTCTGATTAAGAACATTTTTATCCATTAGATATCATCTTTCAATATTCGTTATTTCCATCATTTCAGAGATAGCTTTAGTTTGTCTTACAAATCTAACACATAAATTTAGCATGTGATAAATTTAGCATAAAAAACATACTTATAACATTTACATACTATTTACATAACATGTACTAAATTTGTGATTTCATGTATTTTGAGTTTACATTTCTTCTAGCTTACATATATATGTGTATATATATATATATATATATATATATATATATATTATATATACATATATATAATATATATGTGTGTATATATATATATATATATGTAGAAGGTTGAAAAGGAAAACACGAGTTGATATATATATATATGGAAAAAAAAGTCAAGTTAGAAAATGCTAAAATAATTTTATAAAAAACATTTCAGTACCGGTTTTGGTCATTGAGACTTTTTCAACTGTAAGTATGCAAAACAATTAAATTTTAGAAAAATTAAATGAAAAGTTTTTTAAAAGAATATTTGCATAGTATTCAAATACAAGGGGCATTTTCCTTGTTTCTGCCTATCTCTGTCTCTCTTGTTTACTCTTGTGAGTTCGAGGTGGTTGTGAATTCTTGGCAGAGAAGAAGAATGTGGGAGTGCTATGATAGTAGTAGGATGTTAAATGGTCAAGTGCCCTGAAAGTGACTTGTTGTGGATGGTAGTAGTGATTGAATTCTTGAGACATCTCTTTTGAATGTATTGTTTATATTTGCATAGGTGTTATTCTAAACACCAGTAGTAGTAAAGTAAAGAAGGAGGTGATGGAGAGGAAGAAAACGATGAAGGAGAAAGAAGAAGAGAAAATAATAAGAGAATGATGGATAGTATGATAGTAGTAGGATGTTAACTGGTCAAGTGACCTAAAAGTGGCTCATTGTGGATTATAGCAGTGATTGGGACTGTTTTTAACGAACTCTTGGGTATCTCTATTGAATGTATCATTTTTAATTTTTGTGTGTGTTATTCTAAGGTCATGGTGGATATGTCATTTGTTGTAGATGCATTCAAAAGTGGTCTGTATTTTGTAATAAAGAGAGTCTCTTTACTAATTCATTGGCTACAGGTTGTATCGTTTCGGAATTGATAGAAGTGAAAAATTCTGAAGCTTGGATTTTTGTTATTGGTGCAAAAATGTCGATGTGTTGGCTGCATGATAATTTTCTGTTTTTTTTTTATAATTTTGACCTGAGATCTCTGCAGAGTCATGCTTTGACGTAGATTGATTTTTGTTTACCCTGTATTGCTCTTCACACCCACAGCAGGTTAGTGCATATATCAGGTTCTCTGAAGCACATGTGAAGCTGCTTTCCACTGTGAAA
>NC_068983.1:61366130-61367828 GCF_001194135.2 Octopus bimaculoides | reverse complement strand
ATATACATGCATATATATATATACATATATATGCATATATATACATGCATATATATACATGCATATATATACATGCATATATATATATACATATATATGCATATATATACATGCATATATATATACACATATATATGCATATATATACATGCATATATATATATACACATATATATGCATATATATACATGCATTTATATATACATATATATATGCATATATATGTATATATACGTATAGATTTTGTTTGATTTTTTTTTGCTGTAGTTTCAGCTCAGAGCTGCGGTCATGCTGATGCACACCGTTTTGCTACACTGTTATTACTGAGATCCTCCTCGAATATGTGGCACTTGGTAAATAATGGGGTTTGATGTAGCTACCCTCAGTTGTACCTCTTGCCGTAAGGCAGGTTCATCTGGGACTTCGACAGGAAGAGGTCCAGCTTTGATTTAAAAACACCTACATCTACTTTGTGCAGGTTCCTCAGGCTCTTTGCAAGAATATTAAAAAGCTGTGGGCCCCTGAAACCCAAACTGTTGCATTAACTAGTTCTGAAGTGCAATGGCATTGCTGGGATCTTTGGCAGTATGCAATGTTATCCTGTTCTGGCATTGGTGTAGCTTTCAATGCCAAAATTTGGCACAATTCCTTCCAGGATCTTCCAGATGTATATTACTGCATACCTCTCCTGCCTTCTTTCAAGGGTGTAGAGTCTTAGCTGTTTTAGCCTTTCCCAGTAGCTGAGCAGTTGCAAAGAGATGATCTTCTTTGAGAATCTTCTGTGGATTGCTTCAAGATCCGCTGTTAATTTCACCCTGGTGGGTGACCATAGCTGTGAGCAGTGATCCAGGTGGCTGAGGACGAATGTCCTCCAGAGGACCATCATGGTTTCCTTATCTCTGGTTCTGAATGTTCTCAGGATCCATCCAGCCAGTCATCTGCACTTTGTCGCCATCCTGGTAATCTGCACTTGGAAAGAGGTATCATCACTCATGTCTATACCCAGGTCCCTCACTGATTTAGACTATAAATTAAAACTAATCCCAAAAAACAGTGACAAACAAGATCTATAACGTGTCTTTCTTCCTGAAACCTTAGTAGCTTCTAAGCTGAAGTGAAGATTGCGTATTCTTTGTCTATCTCCTTAACTTCTTGGAAGTTTTAGGTAAAATTATACTAATGTGTCCATCTGTTTTAATTTAATTTAATTCTATGTCTTTATGCAGCTGATGATTACTCTGCATTTAAACTGATGTAATGATTGCATTGTTCAATTAAATAGAGTCAATTGAAATGATCGTACTGCATTACCTCTCAATATCCTGTTCCTTATTTTGATTTTAATTACCTTATTTTGAAATTGCGTTGATGATACCATACTAAATTCTGGTGCCTCAACTTAAGTACCTAATACATCTGAATCTAAACTTTTGCTTAACTTGTATATATATATATATCATCATCATCATCATCATCGTTTAACGTCCGCTTTCCATGCTAGCATGGGTTGGACGATTTGACTGAGGACTGGTGAAACCGGATGGCAACACCAGGCTCCAGTCTGATTTGGCAGAGTTTCTACAGCTGGATGCCCTTCCTAACGCCAATATATTTATGTATATATATATATATATATATATATATTTATGTATATATATATATATTTATGTATATATATATATATTTATGTATATATAT
>NC_068983.1:61363549-61365059 GCF_001194135.2 Octopus bimaculoides | reverse complement strand
TATATATATATGTGTATATATATATATATGTGTATATATATATATATGTGTATATATATATATGTATATATATATGTATATATATATAATTATATGTGTATATATTATATGTATGTATATATATATGTATATAATTATGTGTATATATATATATATGTATGTTTATATGTGTGTGTATATATATATATGTAGGCTAGAGGAGGCAACGGCCTCGATAGGTTGGTGCTTTTTATGTGCCACCGGCACGGAAGCTCGTCAAGGTGGTGCTGGCATTGGCCACATTCGTATGGTGTTTTTTACGTGCCACCAGCATGGGTATCACTACTACAATTTCCATTTGATTTCATTTTGATGTTGATGTACTTGACTCAATAGGTGTCCTCAAGCACAGCAGATTGCCCCACAATCCAAGATACTTTTGAATGGGCTTGAGCTGGTTATCCGAAACTGGTATAGCATACAGCCGTGAACTCACTTTATTTGCTGGGTCTTTGCAGCCACACCATATCTCCAGAGGTCTCGGTCTTTCGTCATTGCCTCTGTGAGGCCCAACGTTCAAAGGTCATGCTTCACCACCTCATCCCATGTCTTCCTGGTTCTACCTCTACCTCGGATTCCTTCAACTGTTTGGGAGTGGCACTTCTTCACACAACTCTCCTAATCCATCCGTAGTACATGACCACACCAGCACATTGCACACCACATCCTATGCTTCTTATGTTCAACATTTCTCTCAGAGCACTTACACTCTGTCGTGTGTGCACACTGACATTACACATCCAGCGGATCATGCTAGCTTCATTTCTTTCGAACATAAACATGTCCTCCACAGTCATGGCCCATGTTTCACTGCCGTGCAGCATGGCAGTTCGCACCCATGCATCGTACACTCTGCCTTTCACTCTGAGCGAGAGGCCCTTTGTCACCAGTAGGGGTAGAAGCTTTCTAAACTTTGCACAGGCTATTCATATTCTAGTGGTAACACTCTCAGAGCATCCACCCCCACTACTAACTTGGTCACCTAGGTAGTGGAAGCTATTAACTACTTCCAGTTTCTCCCCCTGGATTGTGATGGAATCTGTTTTCTGAGCATCTGTGGTGTTTATTGCCCCTGTGCATCTGCCGCACATGAAAGCTATCTTCTCAGGTAATCTTCCCTTGATGTTGCTGTACCTCTTATGTGTCCATAGCTTACACTGGATACATCTTATGGAGTTTCTACCTACACCTCTTCTACAGATTGAGCAGGGCCACCTACCTGAGGGTGTGTGTGTGATGAGTTCGCCTCCCTACTTACTAGAACTTTGGTCTTTGCTACATTGACTCTAAGGCCTTTTGATTCTAAACCTTGCTTCCACACCTGAAATTTCTTCTCTAGTTCTGGTAGTGATTTTGCTATGAGGGCCAGGTCATCAGCATAGAGGAGCTCCCAGGGGCAACCCTTCTTGAATTCCTGTGTTATTGCCTGGAAGACTATGATGAATAAAAGGAGATTGGGGGGCTGATCCTT
>NC_068983.1:61317656-61361039 GCF_001194135.2 Octopus bimaculoides | reverse complement strand
ATATATGTATGTGTATATATATATATATATATATATGTATATATATATATATGTATGTATTTATATATGTATGTTATATATATATATATATATGTGTATGTATGTATATATCTGTATACATCATCGTCATCATTTAACGTCTGCTTTCCAATGCTGGCATAGGTTGGACGGTTTGATAGAGGACTCCTGAGCTAGTGGCTGCACCAGGCTGAATCTGATCTGTCAAAGTTTCTACAGCTGGATGAACTTCCTAATGCCAACCATTCTGAGAGTGTAGTGGGAGATTTTACGTGCAGCCAGCATGAGGGCCTGTCAGTTGTTTCTAGCAATGACCATGCTCAAAAGGTGTTCTTACGTGCTACCTGCATGAGAGCCAGTCCAGCAGCATTTGCAGAGACCATGCTCGAATGTTGTATTAGACATACCACCGGCACATGTGCCGGTAAGGCAACGCTGGTGATGATCACAATCAAATGGTGCTTTTCATGTGTCACCGGCACGAGAGCCAATCCATGGCCCCTGGCAACAATCATGCTCGGATGTGCTTTTAATCTTCAACTGGCATGAGTGCCAATCAGGTGGAACTGTCGTCGGTTGTGTCAGCGCTATATATATGTATATATATATATATATATATATATATATATATATATATATATATATATATACATATACATATACAGAGAGAGAGAGAGAGAGATTTATATGTATGTGTGTATATATATATGTACATGTATATTTATATATGTGTGTATATATATGTATATATATATATATGTATATATATCTATATGTGTATGTATATATATACATGTGTATTTATATAATATATATATATATATATGTATATGTGTATATATATATATATATATATATATATATATATATATATATATATCGACTTTAAATAGATCTCAAAACTGATCCATTGAAAATACTTTATAATAATAATAATAATGATAATGAAAATGACCTATGAACATTTCGATGCAATATCCAGAATGATTCATACGTATTATAAAATATAAAATATTTGTGTATATGTATGTATATGTGTATATGTATAAACGTATATATGTATATATTTAGATATATATATATACGTATATATAGATATATATATGTATATATACGTATATATGTATATATATAGATATATATATGTATATATATGTGTGTGTGTATCTATATGTATACATATATATTTATGTACATATATGTTATACATATGTGTGTGTGTGTGTGAAAAAATATATATATGCATATGTGTGTGCATGTATATGTATGATATGTAAGTATTTATATATGTGTGTCTGTGTGTATATATCTGTATGTATGTGTATTTATGTTCATGTGTGTGAGTGTGTATTTGTGTATATGTGTTTGTGTATGAATGTATGTATTCATTAATAAGTGATGTGCTCTAACAGCGCTTTTGAAACAATAGTAGTATATATATTTATATTTGTGTGCATATAAATATATATATATGTGTGTGTGTGTGTGTGTATTTATATACCATAGATGCATATTTATATACTCATGCATACATATGTATATACATACATATATATATATTTACACATACATACGAATGTATATGTGTGCATTTATATGTGTGTGCATGTATATATATATACATGTATGTATGTATACACGCAACTTACAAAGCAGGTGATTATTCATTTGAAAATATAAGTCATCGATTTGTCAACATTTTAGATTATAACAATACATAGAGGCTGGTGAAATATCTAAATAATAACTTTTGTCTTGTTTTTCTTGTTTTTTGAAATTTCTCTTTTTCTTTTTCCATTTCGTTATTTATTCTGAAAAGCATTTAAAAATACAATCAAAATGAGGAACTTTAAAAAGTATATAAATATTATTATGAAAAAAGTTTTATTAATCTTTACCTGTCAAACAATTTTCTCCATTTCATTTCACCCATCAAGTAATATTTTTTGATTGAAGAAAAACATTTTATAAGCTCAAATTGAATTTAATTAATGATTTTATTTATTAAATATCTATTTGGATACATTATTAATAAAATAAAATCAGAAATTTTAATGGAAAATAATGTATATACGCACAAGTGCACCTATGCATTATACTTCTATCTTGTTTTGACAGGAAAAGAATAATCTGCCATATTTATTACATTAATTAAGCTGCCTATAAGAAAATATTAGGGTTTGCTATTTGGGTTATGTTAGCTGACAATATGTTTGGATACCAAGATTTTTTGGTTGGCTGCTGAAGCTGTTAACATATCAGGTTTGTCACGCCCTTCCGCTGCAGGTCATACCTACACAGGGTGGCTGCCTGAACGAGTTTCTCCCTCACAAATGTATTCCGACCAGTCCTCTTCTAGCGCCAGCACCGAGTCAGGCAAGTATGATCCCAAACCAACAATACTGTATTTATATACAGCTGGGGCCAAGTGCTGGTGAAAACTTTTAATACACCCATACACAAAACAGACAACTACCTTCTCTATTGTTACTGCCACTTTTACTGTTACAGAAGCAGATTTATTCTCTTTGTTTTAATTCTAATTTTTTCTGTAAACTTAAATTGCATAATAAGCTATCAGCTTATTTGCTGCTCTTCAAAGTAAGTTTACTCTTTATGTCAAGAATGTGTTGCACAAAAATAGCTGACAAAACAAACTGCCTTCTTAATTTCATTCATGGAAATAGAATAAGTCAGTAATTATTTGATGCTTATAATCATTAATTTTTAATTTCAAGATAGAAAATAGAATATGCTATGCACATACATACATTACCTTAAATTCCCCAAATTGTAATAGCTACATGGACCTATACAGTACATATTATGCATATTGTTTGAATGGATGTGTGTGTATTTGTATATGTATATATGTGATGTTTGTGTGTATGTATAAGTATATATATACACGTGTGTATGTGTATAGGTGTGTATATATACATACACACACACACAGTAACAATTGGCAGCATGTGCTGAAGAAAATCTGTTCTCCTATGCAAGCATGGCAGAAATATGACAAAAATTATATCTATGAATGCTATATATCCCTATCCATTGTTGTATGATCTGAGCAACCATCTATCTCCTCAACAGCAAAACTTTGTTCCAACACCTTCCTTCATACTCTAGCTTTTCATCTCATAAAGCTGCTCACTTCTCCACTTGAGCCTCACTCAGTCAGTAGGGATCATAGTTTTGTAAGCTACATGCTAGTGTAAAATGGCTGGTGTATAGCTGCTGAAATCATGCTAAAGCAGACATTGGAAAATGACACAGTCCTCCAGCCAATCAGATTAAACCTACCTATCCATGCCAGCTTGAAAGATAGACATTAAGAAATGATGATGATGACTCTCTGTGTGTATGTGTGTTTGTTGTCATGATTTTAATGTCCACTTTTCCATGTTTTCATGGGTTAGATGGAGGAAATTGAAGTAGATTTTCTATGATCAGACACCCTTCCTTTCGCCAACCCTCATCTGTTTCCAAGCAAGGAAATATTTCCCCAAGGCCAGGCATGCTCTTGCAGGATATTTGAAATGAATGATACTTGTATGACAGTCATTTCACAACTATCATGTGATGCCAAAACAAGGAGATACATTTATATGCATCATGTGATGCCAAGACAAGGGACACAAACACACACACATATATATATACAATGAGTTCCTTTCAGTTTCTGTCTACCGAATTCCCTCGCACGATTTTGGTTGACCCAGAGCTATAGTAGAAGACACCCAAGGTGCCAGGAAATGGGACTGCACCCAGCACCATATGGTTAGGCAGAAAACTTCTCACTATGTAGCCACTCCTGTACTTATTTGTACATGTGTGTGTATACATACATTTACATATATATATATATATATATATATATAAAGATAGAGTGAGTGAGAGAGAAACTCAAGCATGATTGTGTGGTTAAGAAGTTTATTTTGCAACCACATATTTCCAGGTTCAGTTCCACTCTAATGAACCTTTGTCAGGTGTTTTCTTTTGCCCTACATCATCAGATACTTTGTGAGAAATGTCAACCAATTGAAACCATGTGGAAGCCATCCTATGTATCTATATACATGTGTGTGTGTCTTTTGGTTTGTGTTTGTCCCTTCACCACATGATAATCTGTGTAGGTTTGTTTACATCTCCATAAGCTTGTAGTTCAGCAAAAGAGAGCATTAGAATATGTATCAGATTTCAAAATAAGCACAGGGATAAATTTGTGTGACTAACCCTATAAGGTAGTTACCCAATATAACTGCAATGTAATGACTAACAATTAAACAAGTAAAGAGTACATATATGAAGTGAAATAAACATCAGAGATGCTTTTCCCCATGCATAAAATGCAAGAGCTACTCAGAGGTTTTTGCAAGCTCTTCTAAATTCATTACAAGGATGGAAACTCTTCTATGTCATCAACAAGCATCGGGGGGTGCACAAGCATTTCAATCCTTAGCCTACACTTTGCTTGTGTAGGGCAGCAAGGCTTAAACTAGTTTTCACCTGTGGAAGGATTCCACTTACAGTCTCTTGTCAACTATAGCTACCTTGAGTTGGTTTTGGCTTTCTGCAGTTGTTTAGGTTTCAAACTAATGTTTTGTAGGAAGTAGTACACTGATCTGCCTGGAAAGCCATGGCAGCTGATTTCAGTAGGGAATATAGCCACATGCCTCCTCTTGACAAGGGCCTCATCAACCAAGTCCTGGTATTTGATTTTTAGCTGGTGAAAAATATCAACTATGTTCTCTCAGATCACTATAAGTTTGACTACAATGATTGTTCCTCGAGAGCAGGAGCATGTCTGATTGTAGTGATATTGTTACTATCTCCTCTAGGAAGACAAGTCTGCAATTCATGTTCATTTGGACCTCTCAATCTGAGGCAAAATAGAAAGCAGATACCCTACTGCTGCTTTCACCTTAGGAATCTTGTCACCTTTCTTCAAGAATCTGATACCCTTGGGTGGTGGTGGCTAGTGTTTGTTAACCTTAAACCTTTGCAGTTCTGTCCACTTGGCTATTTATGTAAGAACTTTGTCATGCTTCCTCTTGTATCAGTATCCAGCCAAAATGGGTGCAAGAATTGCTCAACATTACTTGTAGGATGAATTTTCTTCTTTGATTCATATTTTTAGCATATTTGAGGTTGATGGCATTGATGATACAAAGAAGGAAGGATAGTCTTCTCTGGTCACTGCTCCAGAGTTCCTTCCAGGAAAGTGGTTGCTCAATTACTTGGTCTTGATGTATTCATTCTCCATGATGTAAAGCCCTATTCTTTTCATCCAGCGATTCTCTTTGTTGAGTCACAGATCCTTTGCACTATGAACTTTCTTTTGCACCTGGCAATGGTGTTTTTTCATCTCATGCAACTCTAGTTGTCAGGTCATAACCATCTCTGACAGACTACTCCAACCATCACTTGGTGTTTCCAGCATGTTCTTGCTTCCTTCACAACTTCCACAGGCTTCCACTTTTTGCTGTCTTCTTAACATGTTTGACTCTTTCATCCTCATATATGAGCAATGAGCTGATTATTCTTGCCTTCGTGACTTTGAATTCCTCTACCACTGATGAACTTGGAAAGAAGAGCTTAGAGGGACAGACTGACTGGGCTAAAAGTAGGGAGAGCGCTAATTCACATGAATTTATTTCACAGCCTCTTCATTTCCTCTATCTCAGTCATGGCAATGTCATGAAGCAAAATTGGTCACTGCAGCTGAGTATGATGCCATATTGGAACCATCTAAGTAGTTTGCTTTTATCAACTGCTTTCAACCAGTTGTCTAACTAGCTCCTCGTGTCTTCGGTGTAATTTTCTCCAAGGTATTAAACTGCTTTTTCTTGGATTATTGGAATCTCAAACCCCTGAATGCTGAAGATGTCATTTGTCAACTGTCCTTTGAGAATACAACAGACTCCAAAATTCTCCTGGATTAAACTTCATGTATGATCATGTTGCCATGTTTTCCAGCAAACTCAATATTTGCTGTGACTCTTCTGTTGATAGTATCATGACCATCATGTCGACCATGGCCATGCAAATTGGATACCTTGTGTTTTTGGACCATCTTGATTGTTTCCTTCCCACCTCTAACAGTATGTTCATGGCGACCATGAATAAGACCATAGAAATTGTACACCCTACTATGACATGCTTTTCCTGTTTCTACCGTTTAGTGGTGAAATTTCCCACAGTGAACTTCATCTTCAGTTCTTATCATATGTCCAGAGCCAGGGTTCCTGCTCCTTCAGCAGCAGCTTTTGTAAATTCTCTAAGTGGTGCTGCATGGCCCTGGAACAGAACCTGCCTGAACTTTTGCCACTGCCAACCTCACTTCATTGAAAGTAAAGTCTGCCATATTGATAGGGTTGTGCAGTAGAAAGGGACAATCTCCCAACAGAATATCTTTTCTGAGGTCATCATATACTGCTGCATCTCTGCTCTGGAACGTATTAACATCTTGCTTTTCGGTTTGGTGTGGAGGTCAGCAGTGAGCTGGAAGAGGTTTCCAAAAAAAGCCTTTCATTGCTCTCTCTCTCTCTCACTCCCCTGTCTCTCTCTCTTCATTTCCAGAGTGACTGCTCTGTACCCTGGAACAGGTTTCTTCATAGCTCCAAGCTAAGCTGGTTTAAAACCACTTTTCTTTTGTCATCTACTTCTTTCCACCTTTTCTTCAGCTGACTTAGTTCTTCATTCAGTTCTGTAATCTGGTATTGCCTCCACCAAAACCATTCTGCTTGTTTGCTTTTCCTTCCTTCATTCTAAAGATGTATCTTGGTATGCCTGGTATACCACTTGCACCATGGTTCTTAGCTTCCTGGAAGCATCACTCTTCAGAATGTTGTCCAGCCCTTGTCCAACTGGTCCATCTAAGAACTGTTATTGGTGGCAAATTCAGCCATGGTTTTTATTCAATGCTCTCGCAACTTTCAGATTCATCTATTCTTCTTGTACATTGAGCAAGTTAAGCAATGTTCCTGGACATAGTAGTTTGCCTCTGGCCCTAATCTTCCTCTGGTTGACAAGCAGTGCTCATACACCCAGAACTAGGCTCATGAGTTGTATGAGATGCTTTGGGTTGCTCTTTGAATTTTGATTTGGTATATATATATATATAATGTAAAAGTTGTTAATTATATAAAAATGTATTTTACATAGTGTAGACTTTATTTGATATTTTGGATGGAGCAGATTGATATGTTTATATAAAAAGTTGTTACACTACTCCAAATCTCATCCTTGGCTGTTCATGAAACAGATTGTAGGCCATTAAGTTTTTATATTTTTTATTTATATATATATATATATATATATATATATATATATATATACGCACGCACGCACGCACATACACACACATATTTTATATGTATATAAGTATACATATATGTATATAGTGTGTGTATATATATGTATATGTGTGTATAAGTATGTATATATGTGTGTGTATATGAATTTATATATATAATCATCATCATCATTTATCATCTATATTCCATTCTGGCATGAGTTGGATTATTCACACATACACATGTACAAGCATCAAAACTTCCATAAACTTTTAACGTTTTAACAAATATAACCTTTATCAGAATTAGAATCTCAAGACAGGACCCTGTTATCTTCAGGCTATAGTCTTACTTGATATGCAGGAAAAAAATAGGTATAAACTCTATATGTTGTACCTAATGTAAGCTATGGACACAAGAAGTGGAATCACAGTCAGGCAAATAGAGAAAGTAAGTTACATATGTGACAGATGCACTAGAGCAGTATATACTATGAACACACAAGAAAAAGATTCTCTTAAATGTCCAGATGGCTCACTAGTGGTAGTCTGTAGCTTTTGTTATGTAGGAGTCATAATTAGCAAGGGAGGTGATTGCACCAAAAGTATCGCAGCCAGGATAAGAGCAAGCTTGAAAAAGTTCAGGAAGCTTGTGTGACTGCTGGCGAAAAAAAGTTTTTTCCTTACAGTGTAGGACAAAATGTACTGCACTATGTTAGAACTGTGATGTTGTATGGTAGTGAGACATGAGCCTTGAACGCTGAGGACTTGAGAAGACTGGAAAGAAATGAAGCAAGCATGCTCCATTGGATGTAAGTGTGCATGATTGTCATAGTGCAAATGTGTTAAGAGAAAAACTACACAGTAGAGGAATGAAATGTTTTGTACAAAAAAGAAGTCTGCACTTGTATGGAAGTGTGATTGCTATAGATTAAAACAGCTGTATAGAGAAGTGCCATTCATTAAATATGGATCAGTTTGAAGAAGAGGAATATGACAAGATGTCTATTCTTATCTCCCTATCATAATTTAGCCCTCAACACCTGGCACAAAGCCAACTACTTCAAATCTTCACCCCATTTCTGATAAGGTTCTTATTTTGCAAGTTACTTGATGACCTCCCTAGTGCTAGTGCCATAAAAAAAAGTATCCAGTACACTCTGTAAAATAATTGGAATTAAGAAGAGCATCCAACCATAGAAACCAATACAAAAGAGAACAACACAATCCTCTGAATTGTTGGATCTTATGAAACCATCCAACACATGCCAGCATAAAGTATGAAAGTTAATAATGATGATGTAGGAATGTGTGTGTGCGCACGTACACTTGTCATATGTGAAATAAAGTGGATCTATTTCTACAAAATATCAGTAAAAGGTTTTCATAATTGACACAACGCCTTGTGTACACCTCAGTTGATTGGGAAGAATATTTTCTCTCAAATCCTTGACGTGTATATTTGACAATATAGTTGGTTTCATCCTACCTGTAGATTCAGATATATTATCCTCTTCTCCTTATGTATGACAATCAGATATAGTGAAGCATACATATTTTTTTTTTTTACCACAAATTAAATTAAAACAATCTCTTGTTTTGTATATGTATATATATATATATATATATATATGTACAAATACCCATCTTCTCACATACATGCTCATATGTTTGTGCATATATATATATTTATATAATGTATATTTGCACTACTATATTTTCTTTTTAACAAACCTTCTTAGGTTTATTAATATAAATTATACTTTCTCAATTGTTCCTTTTAACTTAACAATTTTAGTGTTTGCTCATTGTATTATATTCCTTTATAATTGGATAGATTTAGATTAGTTTATTTGCAATACTAATTTCTGGATCTTACACTGCTGAATTCAATGCTTCCTTTGGTAATCACTTTTTTTTTAAGCTTTAAAAAAATAAGATTCATTAGACTCTTAGACTAAGTCAGACAATCAGTTTCCTTTAAATAATTATCATGTGTCTTTGACAAATATCATCATACATACATATGATCTTCATAAAATTTTTATGCTAGGAATTTTCCACATTAGTACAATGTACTTCATTGGTTAAACTATAACACTGGTTAAACAGATGTCTGTTTGAATTTTCTCTATAAAATACACAAGAAATCAAATTGAAATATTTCATCAATTTTAGTTGATGAGAATATGTGATTCTTTAATTGTGTTGTTTCTTAAATGTGAAATTATTCTATGTATATCTTGTATAGTTGGACAAGGATTTTGAACATCTAATATTTCATTTAGTTCATTAATAGTAAAAACAATATCTAAATGTAGTTTTGAGAAGATAGTTTATTGTGAACATATAAAAGAGTATTTTCACATGTTAATACTCTTTCAATTAATTACATAGATTGTATCATAAGAAGTGATATTATTCAATCATCTAATTCTTAATTCATGATGAAACTATGGTGTTTACTTGCTAGATGAAAGATAGAGAAGTATTTATCAAATCTTTCATACAAAAATTTTCATAATTTCCCTCCCTGATTATTCTGTTCCCACTTTGGTTCACATTTACACTCTTCTTTCAATAAACTCAAACTTAAAATCTTAATGAATGGAAGGCAGTATGATTGCTGGAAAATAATCATGGAAATTGAACACATTGTGAGCAAAAACATCATTCTTATAGATTTGATAAATCATTATGTCTAGGTAGAATTTGTTATGCTTTCTATCTGAATTTCATAAGACTTTAGGGATTTCTTTTCTCTACTACTCATTTAAAGTTTTTCTTGACAATAGCTTTAGCTGCTGTTTACCTTATTTTTTGTTGGCCGACAGTTGAAAGTAGAGCAGAGACAAAACAATTTGTGATTAGGGAAGGGACATTATGTTCAGTTTTGTTCCATCTCTATTTTTGCCAATTGTCTGTTTTGTGTTTGTGTGTGTTATTTAGCCTTGCTGGCACCACCTGTGTTGGCATTTGTTCAGTCATGTACTGCCTCAGAATTCTCTTCTCTGCCAAATGTAATGTATGCCATGTGCATGCTGCATGCTACTGCTACTGTTGGCCATAATTTACTGCAGTTAATGCTTGCCTCCTATTTCATTTGCTTCTCTTTACATAAATCGCTATATGCAGATTTATTTGCATATGTGTGTGTATGTATGTATGTATTACATGAAAAGATGGAAGTGTATATGTATGTATGCTTCTACGAATATATCCTTTTAAAGAGCTATTGTTTCTGAAATAGCACTGCAGTAATTAGTTATGTTAACTCACCATTATTATATGCCCATCCATCTAATCCTTCATATATTCTCTTTCCACTTAATTGTCTTTTCTCTTGCTATGTTCTGCTTTTTTTGGCTTCTGTACAAATCTTTTGGAAATGAAAATACACTCAACATATTTTTGTCATCTATTTAGTTCTTGGTTTTCCAAATTATTCTATTTTCCCCTAAACATGTATATACACAATAGCATTTTATTATGTGAAAGAAGCAAATTTCTTTAGTATTGCCTGATATTTTGGGATTTTATACCTTATACACTCATTTAAGTATAACATCAATTAAATTAAATAATTGTTAGTTGTAATGAATTATAACCTGTGAGTGCTCAAGCTGTATCTAGCAGTACTTGAGAAATGCCTAAATATATCTATACTTGAATACTTTTTCTTGAAGCTTAACTTCTCATTATCTCCTCAAACATTACAACATAAGTTTCAGAAAACATAACTAGACCAAATTGTTAGGCACAAAGACATTGATATTACTTTTGTATGCTGATACCTTAATATTTTCATTAAGTCTCCTAACCAATATATACTTTTTGCCACAGTAGCTATTCCTCATGCTTCAATATATGTTATTTTCCCCTTTAATATACTTTTTTTAAATACATTTTTTATTTGCCATATCTCTAATAAATAATTTGAATTACTCTGTTCCTTTTACTAAAAGCTGTTTTAAATGGCCTTTCTGGCATGAACATTGTAGTCTGTTCTGCTTTTATCGTTATTCTGCTTATAGCATTTTGTTGATCATCGTTTGTCATTTGCTTCATCCTTATCAATATTGGTATTGTTTCTGTGGTTATTATTGATAGCAAAACATTTTGATGGAGTAATTTATGAGCATAATTTACCAATACTTAACTTTGTACCTAAATTAGAGATTTTTCCCTTTTTTGTAAGTCCAGCCACTATAAATATTCCTAAACCTGAGTTAATTCATCATAAAATATAATTAATGCTAGCTATTTGAATGAGAATTGTAGGAGACAATAATATAGACTTAAAGAATATGCTTCTAGATTGTATTGTTATTAGGGCATTTTGGAATGACTTAAAGAATATTAACAGATTATCTAAAATTATCAACCATTACATTCTATGTGTGTTGTAGTTGTAGTCGTAGTATTGCATATATACATATGCATCTCATCTATGATTGATGGATTCTTAGTTGAACATGGTCTACTATGATTTGTTTATACCTCATTCATGTTGCTTAATTGTGTCTGACATGCTAGAAATAGTATCTAAATCTCCCTCAAATCACACTGCCATTGTTTTAAAAAACACATTGGGTAGTGTAGTCTTAGATATACTGACAAAAATGAAATTAAAACGGAATGGTCACAGGTGAAATATTTTTTTGTCATAGGTCTCCTTGGTTAGAGCTGATCTGAGGCTACATAATAACAAACCAAATGGTAGGATCAAAGATAACCAGTATCCAACAGTAATAAATGTAGAAGTTACAAGTGGAGAATTATTTTTCTAGGCAGAAGAAATAAAAAGTAATTTTCTTCCATGATGTATAGGAATGGACAGAAACTGTACTGGAAACATTGTTTTACAGAAAGAAAATAATTTAAAACTCAATGCAAAATGTTAATTAATAACTTATCTAATGTTATCATTCTGGTTTTACTACCCTTTTTCCATAAATAAATTTTTTAGGGAGAAGGTCTTGTTTTAACATACCAACTAGCCTTCTACTTATCTACGCCATTCTCTTATTTAAAAAAGATAGAGAGATTCTTCATCTGATGCCTTTCTTACTAATGCAAAAGAGTATTGTTAATTCAATTCCAATATTTTATTACATTTAAACGTTATTTACTTGATTACCCTTAGTTTATATGAAGAGATTAACTGATAGTAAGAATGTGTGTGAAATGAATGCTTTTCTTTTCTAGTATTCAGTCATTGTTTCTCATACTTCACAACTTCACTTTTTCACTCTATTTGTTTCATTGAACAAAGACATATAACACTAGAGATTATTCTATAAATATTCTCTGCCGGACCAAAGTAAAATATAATTGTTTTAAATATAACTTGAGAAAAATATTTTAACGTTAGTTTAGTGTAAAATGTATTGTAATCTGCTCTTGGGATTAATATTATGAAAACAAAATAAGCAATGTTTAGCAATGGCTTGTTAAAACTCTCTCACTTTTTACTTGCATAGTTTTTGCATGGTCATTTGCTTCATCACTTGGTTGTGTGTTCCAAAGACTGAATTATTGTTGTTTTATATCTGTGTTGTTAAATTTCTGTAATGTATTTTATGCACACTGTATTAGTATCAGTTTTAATGTGCAAACATTTTGCCTTCTATTGCTTTGGTGAGTTATATTTGATATAGCTATATTGTGAAATTTGTTGATATACACATACACATTAATCAATTAACAATCAAATTTGTCAATTCTAATCATGTATTAATCATTAAAATTTGATTCTACTAAATATATTTTTTAATGTAACTTCAATTTATCAATATTACTGTTCATTTTACTTAACAAACAATTGATTTAAATTATTAAACTAAAGATTATCTCTATTTTGTTAAGTTTAATTTTTATTCAGAAAAGTGTTTATAAAAGTAGAAACAATGACAAACTGTAATTTTCTAAAGTTCTGATATTTTACTGTTTTACATGATGTGATTTATATTTTTCTTTTATTATCTATCACATATGTCTTACATTATTTAAAATTTCTTTTTGTTTCTTAGTTATTTCGATCTTAAATTTATTTATCAAGTGAATCAAATTATATTTATAGTAATCTTAGCTAGTTCTAGAAAGCATTTTTTCTTTGGCCCATTCTGTCACTTTCCTTTTTCTTAGCTTGCAACTCTCCTGAGCACCATGAACTTTCATTTTCTGATTTTACATCATCACTCATCTTTACATTTTTTTAATTATCCCTATAGCATTGATTGATATTTTGATAACTAACTCCATTATCATTTATTGATTGTTAAAAATCCACATAACATATCCAGCTCATTCAATTGGTTGATGTAGTTGGCACCTCTTACTCATCTTCATGTTCTAGCAAAATAAATTTGTTTTTAATTTACAAACCCCTTCATACAGTTAAAGAGTTAAAGGGAAGACTGAAATGAATTAAGACATTATTACTACTAATGTGTCACAAACAATTCCATCAATCCAATCCAATTTTCTATGACAAAGTTTTAATAGTTATCCAGCTAAATATTTTATTTGTTCATTTCTATTTTTAAATTTCTTTGTTATAAATTTTTAATTACAATATGAATTAGATTGATAATAATGTTTTTAACTGATTTAAAATTGTTTTCTAATGTTTTTATCTATTTATTAACTAAAACCAATTTTTAGATTATTTTCTTGTGCTTTTATTTTAGTTTCAATCCATTCAATATTTCATAAGCACTTTATAGCTTATTATTATGGTGTTTTCTGTTGTTTTTTTATTTGTTTCTATCCTTTTTTCCTTTGAACATAAATCTATGTGACTTAGTGTAGGTAGTTTACTCTTCTTTTATTTGCGAGACGTTTGTGATTCAGGAACTTCTTAAAAATGGCATAGTTCATATAGCTGTTACTGTTATGTTGTTGTCAATTAGAAACAATGTTCTTTGCATTTCTTTTCTCTATAATGAAAGAACATTTTTATTATTTTTTACATTTATTTTTGGCCAGTCTGGGATTTAGCATTGTTGCTTTCATTTCTTGTTTAATTCACCTGAAGCCAATATATATTTCTGCCAAATTTCCTCTTTTTAAAATTTCCCAGCTTTAGCTCATTCTGTATGTAAAGAATTAGTATTTTGTCCTCTGTCTCAGTTAGAAATTTCCACCATTTCACTTGATTATTTTATGTTTCAAATTCATTTCAGCCTATAATTTTTCTGTTTTAATTCACATTATCAGTACTGATGCTTATGAAAGTATTTTAGAAATATCAGTCTATTTATATTTTTACATTGCCTCTTGCAAAACATTTTATCCGTCATGAAAAGGAAAAGAGAATTCAATCCTAAATACTTACTGAGGTTTTTATGGTTTTTTCTTTGGTTTGCTAGAACATTAATTTTAGCTATTGATGTCTTTTCACAAAATATAAGATAAGATTTTGTAGATAAGGGTATATAGATATATAACAATCATATATTGTCAATATTTAACTTTACTAACCTTGAAGTAGTAAAATGCAAAGTTGATTGAATACTTTAATTTGGAAGGTAGTGTCAAAATTAAAAGTTTTTGGTTAACTGCTCTATGATTTTTGCCAACCAGCTGAGTGATTGGACTGCTAATCTTTACATGTATGTGTGTTGAATTATGCATGTGTAAGTGTCTAAAATGTTAAGAGTATTTTTCAACTCAACTGCGACAAGTCATTTTTGCTGATTCAGCTAAGTAACCTTGTTAAAGCGTTCTCCTTGTAGTTAGCACCAAATTTTTGCCTAGTCAGAAAATTAAATATTATGCATTACATTAAAATCTTAACAAATAAAATGTCTTAATTTCAAGATATTTTTTTTATTTCTACCAAATTTTTATTATTTAGTAACTCTTGTTTCTTTAACTCTTTTCTCTTTCTTAAATGGAGGTTTGTATGGCAAAGTTAGGCTTGCTTGCTTTCCAAATATTCAATGAAATTTCTAAAGATAACTTGTCAAATCTCAAGACTTACAAAATTTAAATGTTAATATCTTTATGAAAATAATTTCTTTTGTTTAGTTTATAGAAACACCTTCTCTGTTTTCATGTTGCTTTTACATGTAAAATAAAAAATTTGATACTTCTTATTAAGATCGTCTGCTTATTATCATATTTTAGAAGAGTTCTTCACTAAATAAAAAAAAACATGCTTGGATTGTAGTTATTCTTTTGTTTATTAATTGCATCAATTTAATTACCAAATTTTTTTTATCACATTCCTGTAATGTATTCACGGAAATTTTTGCAAAATAAGGAATGTCTGCAATCAGGGCATCTGTTTATAATCAGCAAAAACTTTTGTATATTCTTTCCATAGAAGTTAAAATGTAGAAGAAAATTAAAATAGGAATTATTTGATTTGTTCAACTAGTTTGCATTGTTATTATATTTTCTTGCTAAAATTTTATATTTTAACTCTTATACCATTCCTTGAGCAAAGACATCTAAAATTCAGTATTTCCTAAGCAACAGTGAATTTCTTTGAATGATGCTAAAATAGTTTTATTTGAAGATTCAGTGAAGTTGGTGAGATATTGTATTTTGTTCAATGCATCTTGGTTAATAAAGGTGTTCTTTTAGATAATTAAAAATAAGTACCAACAATTTAAATTTTAAATTAGCACTTCAGCCCTTCTCATTTAGAATGGATGTTATATTTGTGAGGAAAGTAAATGTAACATATGTTTGAGTAGAAAGTATCAACCATGTTTTCTCAATTTTTAATGAATAGTGGAAGTATGTAGAATTACTTTTTTTGTTTTTGTTATCACTAACATTTATTATGTAACTTTTAAGAATCTTATTTCATTTAAAGAGCAACCACATTTGCAACCAGTGTTTTTTGCAATAGTGACAGTCTTCTCTGAATTTAATTGCCATGCTTTATAATAACATCTCTGCTTTTGAATATAAATAGTTTTTATTGAATTCAATAGGTTCTCCCGTCATTATCAATGGAGAAGAATTTGAAAACATTGAAATTGCATCAGTTGGTGAAACTACAAGTGAAGATGCCTATCGAGATACTGATGCTGGAGAAGCTGAAGAACAATCAGAAAGTGATAAAAGTCACAGTGCTGATCAAACAAATACAACTGACTCTGCTTCTGAGAATGTCAAATCTTGTGACATTGTTGTGACTGGTGCTGAACCAGATAAACAGTCTGCAGATACTGAAAGTGATATTCTTCATGATCTTGTACGCAATAAAGAGTTACTTAAAGCTCGGAAGAAAAATAAGGTTAACAGCATTGATTCAGAAGTCTCTGATGGCAGCACATTAGTAAGCAGTAGCTCTGATAATCAACCTGAGGAGGAACGGCGCCAGAAACCAAAGGTTAGCCATCATTTGGTCAGGAATACTGTGTCAGATAGTGAGATGGAACTTTCTGGGGTAAGTTGGGATTTTTGTTGTTTTTTAATTTCTTAGAAAAATATAACAAAAATATCTTGTTTACAACAAATAATTTAAAATTGATGCCATTTACTGTGGATAAGTATTTATTTTGAAGTTGAAAAAGGTCTTTCCTTTGCCTAATGTTTAGTCATAGTTTAGGTTTCTGATATTATTCACCATTTCAAGCTCAAAGATTGAGGTTAAATTGTTGAACTTCTGATAATATAGCATATAACAACCATTTATAGTTTAGGACTGCCTATTTTTATTGTCTAATAAGAGATTCCACTTCTACATTATCATAAGTAAAAATGAGTTTATGCTACAAAAACTACTATATTCATTGTTTGCTATATATTTTAAACAATGAAGAGTTCCAGTCTTCATAGCTTCTAGGCCTTCCGAGACTACTAATGTAGTTGATATAGTTAACATTCAACTTAAATTTCTGCTAGTTGATAACAGTAGGAAAAATGTAGACAGGGTAAAGTTTCTTGCCAAAAAAGTTTTATTTTCTCATGTAAAATTTCCTAAATTCTAATTCTGCACAGATTTTATTGTAATAGGTCCATCACAGACACCATATTTATTCTTTTAGTATAGTTTATTTATGTATCAGCTCGTTAAAATCAATTATAACTGTTTTTTTAGTTTGATCTCCCATATACTTTGTATGTTAATTCACTGTTTCTTTAGAGATGTTCAATATAAAGCATAGGAAAGTCTAATTCCAGCTGAAGATATTTTTCCTTTTATTTGTATGAAACTTAGAGCGAAGGTTTAAAGTTAAATATTACATATTTATATTAAATAATATGTTTCAATATTAAATATTATGTAATGTTTCAATATCTTTATCTCTCATTGGTACAGCACATGGATGATATTTATAGTAGAGAATGTAGGTAAAGTTAATTTTTTCAGAGTATCTATAAACTATAAGTTTAAAAAAATACAATACAGAATACTTAACTTTAAGTGGATTTACACTGAATATTAAATGATAGCTTCTATATCACTCCCCACCCACCAAAATAAAGTAACTATGTGAACTATTGTACTGGATGTAAGACAGTAGGAGAAAGAAAATGATGTGATTTGTGAATGATAGAAAACAAAAGTATTATAATAATTATAGGAATGTCAGGCTTCTTTCTGATACAGGAATTAAAAATATAAATCCGTTCATCATAATTTCTGACTAAACAGCCTTTTGCTTTTGAGCAGAGGTGAGACCTGGTTATTATCATCATCATTTAACGTCCGTTGTCTATGCTGGCATGGATTGAACGGTTTGACCAGGGCTGGCAAGCTGGAAGGCTGCACCAGACTCCTGTCTATTTTGGCGTGGTTTCTATGGCTGGATGTCCTTCCTAATGCCAACCACTCTGAGAGTGTAATGGGTGCTTCTATGTGCCGCTGGCACAGGTGACTATTGCATGACGCCGGTATCTGCCACAACTGCAGTTTTACTTGGCTTGATGGTTCTTCTTCTCAAGCACAACATAATGTCAAAGGTCTTGGTCATTCCCTCTGTGAGGCCCAACATTCAAAAGGAGCTCAACCACCGAGGCTCATTGCTTGAAAGGTGATTTTTACATTCCACCTGCACAGGTACCAGTTATGTGACACCAGCATCAGCCATGACTGCGATTTCACTTGGCTTGATGGGTCTTCTCAAGCACAGCATATCACCAAAGGTCTTGGTCACTAGTCATTTTCTCTGTGAGACCCAAAGTTTGGAGATTATGCTTCACCACCTCATCCCATGTCTTCCTGGGTCTACCTCTACCACAAGTTCCCTCCACAGTTAGGGATTGGCACTTGCTTACACAGCTGTCCTCATCCATACGCATCACATGGCCATACCAGCACATTCATCTCTCTTGCACACCACATCTGTTGCCTCTTATGCCTATGGTTAAATTACTCAATTGCACAACAGATGTCGGTTTCATTTTTACTAAGCAAAACTTTTCTAATTGGAAAGAATTTCCCCAATGAAGAAGCATTTAAATACTATAGATTAGCTTTATTGTATATTCAGTATTTCTTCAAATTCTTAGAATAAACGAATGACACTGCTATAGAAAATCAAGATGTTAAATGAATGATACAGTAAGTAACTTTTTTAAGATAGATCATTTAGAATATACATCATCTCCTTTGGTTTTGTATCTACTGACTATATATGCTCTCGTGAATTAGGTGGATGTATTGTATTACTTTTCTCCATTTGTTTCTATTGTTGATTGTGTGATGATATTGCTTGTACTGCTATTGTAGATGGTGAACTACCACAGACGTAGTCGATCATCAAGTATCTGGAGTACCAAAAGTAATTTAAGTGCTGGATTTCGTTATCATGATGGAAAGATGATTAATACATCCCCACTACCTAGTCCAGAGACAGGGAAAACATATCTTTTTGAAGGTTTAATTGGTAAGATTATCTTGTAAGATTAATTTGTAAGAGCTTAATAAACAATGTGCTTTGTGGGGGGGGGGCTTTGAGTTTTGCTTCAAATTAATGCTATTATCAAACCAGTCCTGGTTTCTTTACTCCTTATAACCTAGTATATTTGCTATAAACCTCAGAAGTCTTATCTTCAAAACCCGGCCAATTTTACCTTCAGTTCATACACAACTTCTACTTTGAGATGGGGTACATCAATGGAATTCAGACTCCTGCCATCTCCAAAACACTTATGTTTAACAAATTCAAACTTTGCTCTAACCATATAATAGACTGTTGAGCATTCTGCAACATTCAGTGCATACACTTTGTATGCATATTGCATATCATGAGAGCACACAAATACAAAGTCTGTCAAATACCAATTTTTAGATCTCATGTACATTTAGGTTCCTTTCTCAATGGGTATCAAGTGTAAGTATGGGAATAATCAAGTCCTGCTTTGCCAAAATTAGAGCAATTGGAAACTGTTCAAATTCACTTTTCTTAATCCATCAGGCTATGATTAATTCCAATCCTTGCATTGTAGTTGTCAAGAACAAGTTTGTCATCCCTTGGCACATATATGCTTAATTACAATGATGAATTTATGGAATACAAGTCTATCACTTTTCTATTCTGATATCTTGTAGGTAAAGAACGCAGTCGTTTATGGGATTCAATGCAATTTTGGGAGGATATGTTTTTAGATGCTGTTGCCCAGGAAAGAGATATTATTGGGATGGATCAAGGACCAGGTGAAATGATGGAAAGGTATGTAGCTACTTTTGCTTCCTCTTGCCATTCACATTTTATTTATTTGTCTTCTAGGCTAGATCAATTATGTGACATTTGGCTCTAGCAAATTCTCTTTATCTTCTTTGATGATTTTTTCCTTTTAATTCAACTGTTACTAGTTCTTGATTATTTCTCTCTCAGTTTTCCTCATATGACAGTCATGGTTAATACTTCTGAAGATTGCAAAGCATTACTGATTCAACCACTCAGTTATGTTTGAATCTGACTTCAGTTCACTTATTCCCTTCAGTTTCATTGATAGTCAGTACTTTATTCTCATGCCTCACTACCATGATACTTCACATTCATGACAAATGTTTGTCATCTGACTGTTGTTAGGAAACATTTTTGTTGTTTGTAAAGACAACAATTTCTTGAGCTTCTGCCACTTTTCATTCCTGATTCTACTGCATCATTAATATCAATCAGCAGAAGGGAAGCTAGGAGACAGATTTATTTAGCCAGAGGGGAAGCAGATAAGAAAATATTTGCCAATGTTCTGCGCCGTGAAGACCAAAGACTTGAAGTATTTTGTGTTGCAAGACTGTGTGAGAGAGAATCGTGATGTCGTAGGAGAGAAATGTGTCCACATGGATGATGGCTCACTTGCACTAAACGAGGCTGCAAAGAGAGAGATTTGGAGACGCCACTATGAAAGGTTGCTTAATAAAGAGAATGAATGGGAGGAAGAGAGTCTGCAGCATGTCGACCCAAAAGAGGGACCAGCTATCCTAATTGACAGTACCTTGGTAGATAAAGTGATCAAGAGTATGAAGACAGGGAAAGCCCCCGGCCCATCAGGAATCAGTGCAGAGATGCTCAAAATATCTGGCAGTGTCAGCTATAGCCTAGTCACCTGTATAGTTAATCAGGTGAATGAGGCAAAATTAAGATAGTTCTATTATGCTATTTTATATTTTAGTATACCTTTATATTCATATTCTTTTATATAGGGGGTTTTTTATATAGTTTTTTTTTTTTTTTTTTTTTTTTTTTTTTTTTTTCTTACTGCATATATTAAAGTTACCATTTTTTCCTTCAGGTACAATTCACTTGGAGATTCAGAAAAAAAACGTTTAGAACATGATGAAGATAAATTATTGTCTGATATGTTGTATAATCATATTGGGTTTATGGTAATGATGGATGTAAAGAAAGCAGAAATCAAGAAAAAAATTAGACGATTGCTTGGTAAATCTCACATTGGCCTCCAATACAGTCAAGATGTCAATAACCTTTTAGATGAAATTAATAAATTGGTAAGTTTTCAAAATTTGGGAATTCTCCACATTTTAACCTATAATAAACCCTAATAAAAGATGTCAACTGAATATTCTCACAGTAATAACTTTGCATAAAGTAACATTCATTTTAAAAGTATTTATTGTTGGTTATTTAATGTCTTCTTCAAAACTAACTTTGTTTCACCACTTGGTTTGAAGAACTAGTGTAGGTAGTGAAAAGCAGAAAGATTGATTTTCTTAACTGTAATGAAGTAGAGAAAGAATACAAATCAACAATGGTCCAGATATTGAATATTTTCAGTAAAGTGGGTTTTATTGATTGATGAGTATGATTTTGGGTACCAGAAATCAAAAGAAGTTATCAAATCATATATGAGATCAGTACAGTGTAGTAATGGATATTTAAGATAGAGGAAAGGTCAAAAACTATTTAGAGCAAGAGTTAAGATTAAGATTTGAAATAATGCTATTCAAAACATGTCGAAATGTTAAGAACTATTGTTTTTGTTGAAGAACAGACTAGCTCAGCTCTGCTTGAGTAGATCTAATAGAAAGGCTCAGAACAAGTGATTAGTTCTTTTCCCAAACTCTTTTAAAGGAGTTGACCAAGAGGTTTGGATATTACACTTCTTTTAAAGGCTATGCTCATGTATTAAGAAACCATAATTTCAACATAGTTCTTAGATTAAAAGTAAATTTGTATTGCATAGATCAGTAGATCTCAAATAATCTAGTTTTCTGGTGTTTTAAATAGGTAAGATTGAAGGAATTTAATTATGTAATGATAATGTCAAAGAGAAGAATTATGGTGCTGTAGTTTGAAAGAATTCCTACATTGGTCGGAGTGGAGAATACAGTTGCATATATTCACAGCTCTAGTTAGTTATCCCATTTTTCTTTTTTTTAGTCAGAGAAGAAAGAACTTTACTCTTTTAAACTCTCCCACTCTAGTGAAATCAAAGTGACTAATGTTCAGTTTGAATATTATCAGTACCTGTTAGAAAAATACAGAAATTGCAAAGGATTGAGAGGAACCATTGGGCAATGTTTGGTACAGAATCTGAGGAGTGAGACATGGCACTTGATCTTGAGAACTTGAGATAACTATTATAAAGAGAAGCGAGGCAGGTGGATTTGGTGAGGCAGTGTATAGGTGATATGCATCCAGCTCTTTTAAAAGACTAAAACCAATGAAAAAGCAGAAGAAAGGTTAAGAAAAGAAATGTTGTGTCTGTGAAACAGTGTTTGTAGGTTTTTGGTGAGTGAATCTTTACCAAGTGGCTGAATCCTCGTATTTTGAATGTGATGTAGGATGTTTGTATATGTGTAGCAAGAGCACTATCCCAAATATGTAAGCGGTACTCTAATGTAGGTCTTAAACCTTATAGAGGGTCAGCAACTGATCAGTAATAAGTGATTTTAGTTTTGCAGAAGCCTTGTTTGTGATATAGTCTTAATTTTAAATAAAGATCACCATGGATTATGAAGCTAAGCATCTGTTCCTATTTGAGGACTTTTCTTGTGTTTTTTCTACATGTTTGTGTAGGATAGTGCACAAAACTAACTGTTTACTTGGTTTTTGTAGGATTTGTGTTTTTATGCTCATGAACAAGACTAGGTTGCCATGTCCCCATTGAAGTATGCTTTTGAATTTGTTTATAAATGTCATGCAGATTAGACATGATTTATTTCTGTGCATATAGAGTGTAGTCATATGCAATGGAGAATGCCATTAAAAGTAACAGCAAATTGGTCAATATATGTCAGAAAAAGTGACACCCTGAATATTGAGGTACATCAGAGTCGATAGAATGTAGGCCAAAGATAAACCCATTAACAGAAGTTGTAATGGAATAGTCTAACAGGAAATTTTCTAAGAGATGAGAGGTGAACAGAGTCCACATGAGGACATCCTAGCTAAGATGGGCAGCTTAACTGGGATGTCTTCATTATAGACACATTTAAAGAGCTTCCTGCAACCAAGATCAAAATCTTTTATCTGAAAGGTGCTTCTCAAAATCTTACACTGTTACTGAAAAATACCATTTATAAATAAGGGAGGGAAAAGGATATCTCCTTGAAGTGTTATTTTCAGATTCGAACAGTTCATCAGATACCATTAATAAGTTGTCAAAAGGGAGAAAGAAGAGATTAAGAGTGTAAGATTAAGAATAAAAAGCTTGCTTGGTTTCTAAAATCAGAATAAGTTTAAATGTACTAACATGCATTTTAGAAAGAGAGGTGATAATCTTGGTTATGATGGGAACTAATACTTGTGAGTATTCAAATTTGAAACAATAGCTGTTATGTCATCCAGATATGTATAGATTAAGAGCTATTCAGAAAGTAGAGGATTTGAATTTTTCACTTAATGTGGTATCAGTTATTCATGACTTCATAATTTTATTGTAAATTTCAAATATAATTTAAACATTTTACCGTTATAAAATTACCTTTTCTATTTTAATTCCAGAATGGCAATGATATTGATCTGAAACCCATGGGCAGCAGACTCATGCAGAAACAGTCATTCACTGTACATTGGGGCAGTGACAATACAGGGGATATGTTGTTTATGGAGGTAAGCCATATATGATATAGAAACACATAATGATCTGGCTTTGTTTCAATGAAATACAGTGATATAATAATGTCAATTATCTTCCATTCAATTTTTCCAGCAAATTTTAATGAACACAATAAATTTAATAACTACAAGAAAAATGTCATCTTGAAATTTGAATAGCACAAAATACAAAAGATTTCTCATAAATCTTCAGAGTATTTTATAACTTTTAAAATTCCTTATGTGAGCTACTTCTTTCTCTGTTTTAAGTTGGGTAAGGTTTTAAGTAGTACAGGTCGTCGTTGACTTACAACCACAATTGGTTCCGACTGACTGGTTGTAAGTTGGCCGCTTATAGGCCTACATAGCTTTGTTTTGTATTTTTATATTCTTAAGGTACATTTTCAAGTAAAACTCACACACAGCATTCTGCATTATACTATTATACTGGCATTAGTCAAAAATTTCAGAGTCTCAAGCAGTCATCTTATAAACGAATTCAAGGTTGCCTCGATGTCTCCACAACAGGATAGTCATCCAACACAGTGGCGATCAATTACCGAACCTAGGGGAAGTGTTTGTTAGCTGACATCATCCATAGACGGGTTAATTTCTGAGAAATTAAACCCATTAGATTTCAACTGGACTATCTATTATTGTTGCTGGGAGCTAGCGCTTCGATTGGTCATAAGCCAGATAGGTTGTAAGTTGATGGACGACCTGTATTATAGATATTGTCATTGTAAGACTTTTAAAATCTGTTCATACTCTACATACAAAATTAGATATATTGGATTTTTATTTGCTACAAAAATAGTATTGAAAATGTGTATGTGTGTGAACATATTTTTATGTACCTATTTATTGAAGAATTGCTATCTCAAATGACTTAGCATAACAGTCAACCAAAGCTTTAGAACGCCATGTAAATCTATGTATAATCAAATTCCAATCAAGTATTAAACATAAATTGTCCTCTGATTTGCTTTTGCTATTTTTTACATTTGAATAATTTACACAATGTAGGTTCAAAACAGAATAAAACTGGAAATTTAGTTTGTATTTTTTTAATATCATAAATTATGTAATATTTACATCTTTCACTAGCAAATACAAGTATGTTGTGCTGTAATCATTATGTGGAGTCTCATTGAAACACCAAATAGAAGCCAGCTACTTAACAGTGTGAACCATAGGTGGTAGAGGGATTTTGTTCACAGTTAATGTGAATTTGGAAAGGAGAACAATAATGACAGAAATAGGTATAAGTAAGGATAGGAGAATAAAAGTAGGTATAGAGAGTATTCAATAAATTAAGACATACTCTGTACAAGTAACTGGAAAAAATGACTGGAGAGAAAGAACAGTGACAACAGGACTGATAGGAGTGGAAGAAATAAGATTATGATAGGAAGAAGGCAGGGATATGCAGAGGTGATTGAGGGAGGAGTGATTAACAGGTGTTATTAAGCTTTTTAATCCAGTCTGCCATAAATTTACTTTGATTTGTTGTTTGAAATGTTAGCTCTGTAAACTATTTAATTCAGTTAAATGTCTCATGTTCTATTATAGGTATGCGATGACTGCATTATCCTACGCAGTGTTACAGGAGCAATTTGTGATCGATGGTGGTATGAGAAGCTGGTCAACATGACTTATTGCCCAAAAACCAAAGTTTTATGTCTCTGGCGAAAATATGGTGAACGCGTACATCTTAATCAGTTCTATACTAAAAAGGTAAAACTTAACAGTAAATAGTTTTCTTTATTTTTATATGTACCACAAATGTAACAAATATAAGGATTGATTAAAAGCACTTGATGGAAAAAAAAACTCTAACTATAATTCAACTCATCCAATTAATAAAAGAGATGACATACTGTATTATTTTCCTTAGGCATTAGAGCAGAAAGAATTATAACACTTGTTTACCAGTCAAATAGTGGGCAGATCTTCTTCATCACTTCTTCAAACTTCCTGGCCCCTTAGAAACCATTATCAATGCAGTGGATTGATAGATACATAAGAGCACCAGAGTATTCATAGTTTCATCTAAGTTTAAATTTTGCAAGGTTGACTTTGTCTTTCTTAAGTCAATAAAATAAGGATCAGTGATATCTTGGAGTTGGCTGCATCAACTATACTACAAAGTAGTGACTTCATGTCTATGTAAAGAATCCCCAATATGGTAGTGAAAAGATATAAGAAGAAATCACAATATTTATATCATAGATATGGTTGTAGAACAAAAGTTAAACTCCTTAAGAATTGACATTGACTGGTTTCAATTTTCAAGAGATGCAGTTCACTTAAACCAAAAAATGCTTTTGGAGAGTTATGAATATTACGGCTTCTTACTTCTACGATAAAGAAATTATGAGAAAAATAACAATAAATTCAAAAACCTACTGAGATTTTTTTTATGTTTCTGCTGAGATACAGATATTATACATTGAAACTCATGAAAAAACTACTTTAATATATCTTGATCTCTATTTCTATCACATTTTATTGCTACATGTTTTTTTGTTTCAAACATCTAGCAGTAATGAGACACATTTTCAGATATGTCAAATTAATTAAAACATTTCAGCATCTACACTGGTTGTGCAAAATATTTGGTATAATTGTTATATTACCCTATAAATATAATGTAAATATATTCCACAATATTCAGCTGTGATTTAAAAATTACTTATATAGTTGTTTTCTAATATCAGTGCCGGGAACTGTATTTTTGTGTAAAAGAAACTATGGACAAGGCTGCCGCTCGAAATAATGGTAAAGTTCCAGGTAGGTTCAACTCACGTTAAAAATGTTCAGTTTCATAAATTCTACTTACTCATCTTTTTTTCTAATTTTCAAAAATAATGCTACAAAAAAGTGTGTATGTGTTTAATGAGAAATGTAGCAAACACTATTGGTATTTTTATGCTCTTTTATGCACAGGTTTCAAATGAGACAACAGCTAAACTCCTCAGAATGTTGGCAAAAAATAAAATATTTTAGTTGTGATATAACCGTTATAAGCCCTTGCATCTGGTAGTGGGACTCTAGTTTGGGAGTTCCAGAGTTTTGAGGAGCGTTGAACTACCTCTTAGCCACTATTGTTGCCAGGTCTACTGATCTGGAATTGTAGCATCTGTCAGGGTTCTATTTGTCAGTTGAATAACATGTGACCACCAAGCCATGTACTCAGCGCCTAAAGATTGCTTGAAGACACTCAATATATTCACTTCTTTCTCCCATCTCTAACCCTCTGTTACTCTCCTCTGACACCCTTATGAAATCATCCACCTTCTCCCCAACCCCTCAATCTACTATTCATATTCTCTCACCTTCTTGTAGCTTGAAAGTTTGCTCTGGTATCTCATCGCCACTATCTTCATCTTCTTTCCAACTGCTGCAGCCCACCTTTATATAGTGCAGGGTAACTATATATCTCCTCTATAGTAAAACACTTGCACTTGTCCCATTATCATATTTTAATCTCTTAACACCTGGCTTAAAGCCACCTCCCCTCCCCTCAAATACACACCTCCAATCAATCAAGGTGGCTTTTTCCTATTCATTTTTTGTCTTACAAGTTACTTGGCAATCTCACTAGTGCGATTGGCACAAAAACATCACTCAGTAATCACTGTAAAGTGGTTGGTGGTAAGAAGGGCATCCAACTATAGCAACCATGCCAAAACTGACACTAGAGCTTAACACTATCCTGTGGCTCATTAGATCCTGTCAGACCATCCAAGCCATGGCTAGTATAGGAAAACGATCATAAAATAATGATGATGTCCTGTTGGCTGCTGCTAATATCAAATGTCTGTCATAAGTGGTACAAGTTATCCAATAGGCATTACAAATAGACACATGTATTGGCAAAGTATACACAAATGTATTGGTAAAGTGAGTAGAATATCTTTGTTTGTTACAATTGTATTGGATTGTATGTACAGTTACTTGCATGCGTGATATATGTACGAGGCCTGTACTATAGTAGTCCATTGAAACCTTTGTATCCATGTGTGTACCCACATGTACATAAATCCAAGATCACACACATATATGTAAGTACATGTCATTGTCGAAGAGTTATGTAATTAAACAAAATCCATATAGGAGTATTCTCTCAGTTATAAACAGAAGTTGAGTTGTGCACAATATAATATTGGGTTGGCAAGAAAGTAATTTTAGTATTTTTAGTGTAAAATAAAAGTCATTTGTTTTCATACAAAGAATGAACTTTAATCAATTAGATATTTTCCATTTTGTTTGATGACCTTTTTCTGTTTTCTGACATCTTCATGATTCTGTGCTCATAGAACTTCTGGTTCTAATCAGCCAAAAACTGAAGCCAGTGCAATTTCAAGTCATCATTATTGAAAGTTTCACCATTGAAAGAATTTTGCAAACTTTGAAATAAATGGTAATCTGATGATGCAGGGTCAGGCTTATATGGTTGATGTAACATCACTTTGCAACCAAGCTCCAATAATTTTTGACAAGTTAGCAAAGATGTGTGTGGTCTAGCATTGTCATGTTAGAACACTGTTTCTTTACGATTTGCCAATTCTGGCCAGTTTTCTTTGATTGCTTCTTCCAGTTTCATTAGTTGTTGATAGTAAACATCTGAATTGATTGTTTGGTTCCTTGGAAGCAGCTCAAAATACATACCTTTGTAATCCCACCAAATTGACAGCATGACCTTTTTTTGATGCAATTCAGCTTTAAATGTGGTTTGTGCTGGTTCATTATGCTTGGATCATAATCGTTTTCGATTGATCTTATTATAGACAATCCATTTTTCATCACCAATGATGATTCGTTTAAAAAAAAAAAGGTCGATTTCATTAAGTGATTTTCAGTTGTTGTGTGTGATACAGTTAACCTCTCTGCAATCTCTGGCACAGTTATTTATATGACAATCAGATTCCATTATGGCTTTTATTCAGTTATCATCAATTTCAGTAAGTCAACCAAAACGTTGATCATCTTTGAGTGAAAAATCTCTAGAACGGAATTTTTTAAACCATTTCTGACATGTGCATTCTGTTAAGCAATTAACACCATAAACTCAGCTGCTTTCTTGCCTTTATGGAAATAAAAAAGCAAAATATGGTGAAAATGTTCGTTTTTGCACTCCATGTTAAAATTGACACTGAACTAACAACTGTAAACAAAAATACGCACAATTTGCTTCTAAAATGTTAAAAGGGAAAAAGTCATAACATTGACAAAAGTCATTAAAAAATATTGTAACTCTATCTATTTGCAAAAAACAAAATTACTTTTTTGCAAAGCCAATATAAACTGTAAGTGCAATGTACATGTAAAAATGTTATGTGGAGCACAACTTGGTTTTTGTTAAGCCAGCATGGTGATAGTAAGGTGGTGAATAAGGTGGATGTATCTTAGTCTTACAATTTACGTGGTCACCTAGCTAGTGCTGATATCAATATAAATGCGCCAAATATACTCCATAACATAACAGTTTTAAATGTTTATTTGGTAAAATAAATTGGCTGTTATGAGACAGATATTATATATATATATATATTTTCTCCCAACACTATGTTTATATGCTTATGAATAAATATGTACATTAGCATTAGGAAGGGTATCCAGCTGTAGAAATCATGCCAAATCAGATTGGAATCCCAGTGAAGCTTACTAGTTTTCAGTCAAACCGTCCAACCCATGCCAGCCTGGAAAACGGAGGTTAAATGATGATGATGATAATGATTGATTGATTTATATACTGTTATCATCGTTATCTTCTAATGTCCATTCTCCATTCTGGCATGGGCTGTGCTGTTTGATTTTAACTGTGAAAATAGACCCTGTTGATATCCCATAGGAGCTTCAGCAGCTTGATATGAGAATCAATTCAACTAATTTTCATTTTTGACCAAAGATTCTTCAAGAACTCATTACCTTATCTTCCAGCTACTGAAATATAGCTGCTACAAATTCTTATAAAATTGGTTCACAAAATTTACACTGACAAAGCTCCTGTGGTTTAAAACAAAGTCATATGAAAATTGCAGTTAAATGGAATTCAACAGATTTTTTTTTTTTTTTTTTTTTTTTGTACAGTCTGAACATAACAATAAAAAAAAAAGACTAATATCCTAAAACTAGAAAATCATTTCATTAAATTTCAGGGCCTGACATTGGCGGTGAATTTCCTGTACAAGATCTCAGGTCTGGACAAGGAGGGCTACTCCAGGTGTGCATGGATGGTATTGGGTTTCTTCTAGCTAACAGCAAGGTAAGGGGGATTTGTATTTATAACATGAGACACATTTTCTATATCTTTTTAACAATATTCAGTTGTTTTTTTTCAAAATATATTTCACATCCATTTTTTTCCATGTTAGCATGAGATAGATAGATGTTCTGAAAACAGTTAAATTAATTTTATTACCTGCTTTACTTTTCTTCTTATATTTAATAATATGAGTTAAGCATAAAAAAAGCAACATTATTTCTTATCAAATTTTGAAGTTATTTTTAAAATAATTGAATTAGATGATCATATTGTAGGGATTTTTGCATTAACAAAATTAGTAATGGTATTTTAAGTATAAGTACTGTAGTGCTACCATGCAAATCCTGATTATTCTATATGGAAATCAATGTAGGTCTAAATTTCTGCCAGTGGCATCAAATCTGATATCATATGTGCTATAGTTGAATATTCTTTTCTTCATTGATAAAGATGTTAAATTAAAGGCCTTATGTGTTAAGTACATAACTAATATATTGACATGATAAATGTTGACTGAAAAAACATTGAAATTCAATATAGTCAGTCATTTGACAATTAATTGAAATCTTGTTTTAGTTTTCGTTTTTCTTTTTTCTTTTTTTTTCTTCACAAGATATTTAAATAAAGCTTGCAGTCCTATTTTATAGTGAATCTACAGCTATTAGGAAAGCCTTATTCTCTTGCAAATTTTTAAATATTTATCCACATGCTAACATTTGGAAAAAGTAATATAAATTGAGGTTGAGAGAAAATGAATATACAGTAAAACTCAAGTGAAAATAAGCATGTTATGTGAACTTGTAAATTTTTTCATTGTTTTGGAAGTATCTTATAAATAAAACAGATTTATAAATAAGTATATTAACGAGAAATTGATTTCAGTTTAATACCCAATCAAAAAATGCCTTCATTTCCTTTCCTGGACAAATGTGGCTCCTCATTGCTATCACCCTTCTAGAAATACTGCCATTGATATTTCCTTTGAATGTGTTTGTTATGTATTATCCCCACTTAAAGAAATCTTATCAGCCTATCTTCTATCGTTCTGACTTTTATCCACTCCTTTCTCTGGAACCACCCTTTGCAATAACTCCTTTCATAGATTTCTTTTAAATATTAACTGACACTAATATAAATTTATCAGAAATCATATCAACTATCTCAGCCATCAATATTTGGAGGACCCATGAAACAGAGTTACTCTGTTTCCTTTCTTCAGATATTTAGATTAAATTCTGATATTATTATGAGTAGAGATGAAAATCTATAAAGGTTTGTCCCTTTTCTGCTTTGCTTGCTTAAATATAGGAACTTTGCTTTGTTATTTGTTGAGAAACATCTCTTTACAACTTAGTATACAATAAAATTGCATTCAAAGCAATACATTCCTTGAAGGATTTATTTTCATCTATATTTTAATGGTAATAGTATTTCATAATTATATTTTATTTTCAATTACTAGTAAAATTTGTTGTTAGCAATACTTGGTTTACTTTAAGAATCATTTTTTATTAATTCTTCTCTAATAGGTTATCAACAATATCCTGTTTGTAAGATAGTGTCTGTTTTTAGGAGAGTCCCTGTTTCTTGTTACACTGGTCATATCTATATACAAATATTTTTATATTTCATTGAAATATGTTTAAAACACTTTCCCCTACTTGTAAAAATCATTTGTCTTTTTATAATTTGCACTTAATAAATCAATAGTTTATTGTTAAACTTACTTGTTGCCATAAATTTTATTCAATCTTTACTTTGGTATCACAGGCATTTATCCTTGTGTTCTGTTTTCAAATATCAGAGTTCTAATAATCATATGTACTGGTTTCTATCTTTAAATATTTCTTTATTGTTGATAACTAGTAATATTTATTATGAATACATTCAGCTTGTGAGCATGTAAAATATTTCATTCTAAGCAAGGTATATAAGAATTATATATTTCAATAATGAAGACACAAAATGGATCTTAAAACAGCTCTTCTGTTTTCTCACTTTCCCACTAGAAAATATTTTCTACAAATGATCAACCAATTCTTTTAATACTGAGTATATGGAGAAAGTAAGAAACAACAAAAACTAAATTTCTTTAGTCTAACCTTTTTTGTTACAAGCTGGTTTATTAGTCTAGCAATCTTCATTTATTTGCCACACTTTTAATTTTAGATTGCCTGTGACATTAAAAGGAACGTAGAATGTATCTATTCTTTCTCAAATTTACTTGCTTGAGCCCTGGCATCATCTTTCCTTAAAATAGTTTCCAAGTCTAAATTTAATAACAACATATACTTCATTTAAAACTTTTATTTTTGCAAATTTAATAAATTTTTTAAGGAACACACACAATTTTATGTATTGTTTTATTAATCAGTCAAAGAAGGAGCAGTGATTATGCCCTTTGGATACAGCACTAGGGTGATGAGATCAATAGTGTTGCTGTTTATTTTGAGTTTCTGGTTATGTAGTGAATGTCTCTAGAGAAAAATTCAACAAGGGAGAGAATTCCAAAGGGCTGCAGTTTTAGATGGAATGATTGTAAAAATGATTTAGTGTAGGATCTAAATGTTGAAACTCAGGGATGATAATGAGAAGAAATGAGACAAGTGAATCATGTGCAACTGGAAGGGGTATGCAGCTTGATAGCTCTCAGAAGCAGTTGTTGAGATAACCATAAACCAGGTAGCAAAGAAAGAAAGAAGCATCTGAATGACTTTTTCTTGGATGTGGGCTAAGATGTTCACATGTGTGATAACAGCGTCATCCCAGATATGTGAGCAATATGCCAGTATAAATCTGGCTATTTTATTGAAACCCAAATGGAATCAATATTAAGAAGTTGAAAACTAAAGAACTGCAACACCAGCATCTGAAGTATGTCATCTAATTCAACTCTATATTAGAAGCAACTCCATCTTTGATATTAATGATATCCAACTCGATCAGCTGTCCCTTTGTCCTGTAGGATAAACTAATAATTTGTCACTTTTTTCTAAAAAGGTTTTCTAGTATGTACCTTGTATATCACTATTAATAGATTAGATGCAATAGAAGTTAAGTCCTCCTAAACTAAGTCTGTAATCTATTTTTCATTGAATTTACATTGCTAATTCTCATTTGATGAGTATGAATGTAACCACTTTGTCTTTTGCGTTTTTCTCTAAGCTAATATGATTAACCATTCATTGGTTTTATATAGAGTAATTTTATGAGATGATTAGAAAATTGATTAATTCATCATAATGTAACTTTGTTTTTGCATTCATTTCTTCACGTTGTCAAAGGTTAGAAGGAGTGTAGTATGGTATATTATTGACTTTGTCAGTCCTATGCCATGTTGTCTATGCAAACTGCCTTCGTGAGATCTGGCCACAATGATCAAAATTGTTGCTCCTCTTTAAGAAAAAGTTCAATGAGCTTTTGGAAATAAAGAGATTTTATTTACCTCTAAACAAAAGAAAGTTTGTTTCAAACCCTGGAAAGAGTATGATGATGTAAGAGTATTGAAGGTGAAAGATCTTCAGAGGCTGAAAAAGAATAAATCAGGTTTGATTCATTAGGTGTGAACATTATCTTGCATGAAAAGTAATGAACCAGTGAGCTCGAAGAATACTGAGCATGAAAAGCATCAACCAATATATGCAGAAGCAATAACTGCAATTGACTTAATGTATACACAGGCATGGCCCACTTATTCTAACAAGGGAAAATAAATATTAAGACAATAAATATAAAATGACATAACTTCTCTACCTTTACTACTTCTAATTAAGCTCCTCTTATATGCAGTTAGCTTTTATATAAAATTTACATAAGGTTTTAATAACATACAATCTTGCCTGCCTTTTGATCTAATTACTATTAACCTTTAGTATTAGCTATCTTTTACCATCTATTTCATATCTTTATTTTCTTATATTGCAAATATGAATTATCCTGTTCCTATAACAGTTCATAGTTAACTGAAGGTATTTTACTTACCTGTCTTTACATTGTTGGATTGAAGTTATATTTTCATGTGAACAGTTAGTGTACTTTTGGGTGTTATATGATCACATCACTTAATCAATAGACTCAGTCTCTCTGCTTTCTACCAATTCTATATGAACTCTCCATCTTAATTCTTCTGTTACAACAACAGCTTCTGCTTTTGTGAACTTACAAGGTACACATCAATTATATTCAAGCCCATCTGATGCACCCATATTTCTTCACTTTCGTATCTGAACTTATGCTCTCTTCAAACTCTGCAGTGAACAATTTATAATCATTCCTTACCAGAACTACAGTTTTATGGAAATCTTTCCCTACAGATAGCCAGCAACAGAAATTCACATTAAAGACCCTCTAAAGTTGATGAGCAATGACCCTTCTCCATTCAAACAAAATATTTACCTTCTAATACAATGTTACTCTTTAAATTTGTATATCTAAAAGAAAATCCCAGATGACTATTGTAGGGAAGTTAATTGGTATAAACTAACTGAAATCATTGTTATTTTCTGGCCTGGTATGCATGTACTCTCTAACACTACAGGGTCAACATTCATCATGACCCGACTATATTGTGTATGACTTTATTTTCTGAATATGGATCAAATTTATTGTTTACTATGTCTTAATCTTGAGTGTTTGAAAGTGTAGAGTTATCATTAATGTCTCAAAGATGCTTTTGTATTGTACTGCCCACATGATACTGAATTTCTTTATCAAATTAAATATCCAGGTTTCTGTTGGTCAGTTTAACTGTTAAATATTAACATTTTAGTATTATGATTGATTTTACCCTTTCTGTCTTCAAGATATTTTCAATTCTTCCTGCAAATTTCAGATTGTCCAAAAGGTATTTGGTTCTTCCCAAATACTAAATTATACACCTAATTAATTCTCATATAAACTTTAAAAGTACCAAATTGCAAATCTTCACTAAATAACTGTTTTATATGTACTAACGTACGATGATTACTCATATATTTAATCATTCAATTTAGTTTATTATTAATGGAGATTATTACCCAATATCTATATAAATCATATAATATTCTCCATTATTATATACGTTAGATAAGTAAAACTTAATTTGAAGTTAAATATATTTCAAAAATTATTTCATTGGCAAGAGCATAACTTTTATATATAACTTTCAATTATATTATTTTTCATAAGGAAATAAATCCTATTTATATAAAAATTCTAAACAGAAGTTACTTCTACATTAAGGTGCTGAATCAAGTTTCCCTCTACTTCACAATGGTGATATGTAGTTAGATATTGCATATAATTACATTTCTTTAAATCTGTTAAAGTAGCTCAATTATTTATTTTTCTAGAACCAACATATTAAGAGTGAGTATTCTTTGTTGTTTTTTTTTCCTCATCCTTTGTATGCTTCTGTCATTGTCTATGGATGCAAGTGCTGACCTCCCTGTCATTCACTTAGCAAATACCATTTAATGATTTAAAGTTGGTAACTGTTATATGCATTCATGCGGTGTTCTTGATGTAAATAGTAACCACTAATAAATTCCTTCATTAATAGGTTACTATCAATAGAAATACTGCAATCTTGCACAGCACTGATTTCATTTCCTTCACTTCCATATTTTACTCATTAAGTTATATTCCTGTTTTAAGAATTATACAGTTCTCTCTGAAAGTATATATTTTATTTAACTTCTAAAAGGTATTATATTTACAATAATGCATTTTCTATAACAAATCACATAATTTTGTAAAGATTACCAAAATGTGGTCAAAGAAGCATCTGAATGTTAAGGTACAAAATTAAATAGCTAAAAAAAGAATTGTTTTTTGTCTAAGATGTAGAACGTTTCTGTTATAAAATACATAAACTGAAATAGGATATTGTTACTATAGGAATAGATAAGTTAGATGATTCATAAAAAAAAGAATAAAGAAAAAGGTCAGGGTAGGGATTTATTTTTTGTATGAAGAATTTTTCTGAGGATAGAGACATAACTTAATCTCCATTAATTTTACAATTTTTGCATCTGTTATGATCTTTTATTAATAACAGGAAAATTATTCAAAAAAGGAATAGTTTTATAAAGTAAGTGTTCTTCAAACGATTGTTACTGTATTTATATGAAATTATGAAGAAAATGTATTACAGGATTTAATGGTTTCATTTAACTTAAAATAAAGCTATTGATTTCATATGATCTCAAAAACATCTCAGTAATGGCTGAAAAGACAGAAACCAACTTAACAGAGACTATATTTTAAAATATATGTTTCATGTATTTTAAGAAGTCAATCATGCCTTAGTAGTTTTATAATGTCCCACATATATAGTAGTCTAGACAAGCTACTTAGATCAATTTGCAGCTAATGTTACCACATTTTTTCAATCTCTACTAAACTTTGCTTGGAAGGTCTCGTATAATTTCATTTGGATTGAGCCTTGTTCACCACATCACTAAATTAGTTAAGTCTGAAATGCTAAAACCTGAAGGTAGATCTAAGACAATTCATTTGTTATAGTTTAATTCTGTTGAACACCAACAGATGCTTTAAGTAATCCTAAACTTTCAAAGTAACAAACTTACTCCATTTAATGTCTAGAATCTTATATAGTCAATGACTTCTAATTTCTATTCTTGGCAACATTTCAAATGCCATATTTACAACTATTTACAATATAAGGTAGACAGAGCATTTAAATTTTATTGCCAAAGATTCTTGCATATGGCTGTACTATACCACAATGAGCTGAAATTAAGTGAAAGGTTAGATATATTTTAACTTTCATGAAAAATAGAGGCCATTTTTATGTTGTATGCCACTTTTACCATCTTATAAAAATGTCAAGTTTCTAGTTTTGTTAGAATTGGTCACAACATTTATAATCTAGAGTATACTTTGTTCTAAGTATTTTTTGATAAGTTGCTATACACTGTAGTGTTGGTGTACATCAATCATGTACAATGTAGTGTTATTGGCATAGTGTGGTGGTGGTGGTGGTGTGCAGTAAAGTATTTTTGGTAAACAGTGCAGTTGTAATACACTTCAGTGTTTCTACTGTGTAGTGCAGTTGTCATACAGTTTAGTGTTGCTAGTGCACAGTGTAGTTGGTGTACAAGTTGTTGTGATACAGAGTAATGCATTGTTGTGTGCGTGCAATGATATTTTGATTTTATTAAGTTGTTTTAGAAGGTAGTGTAGCGTTTCCCAAAGATTTAACTCTTAGCAAGAAGAAATAACAAATATCAATCTAGATGATTTGTTAAGATCATATTGAAATGTGATAAGCAATGAACAAAAAATTAACAGCTTTTGAATGTCGATTATCAGTTGTCATTATAAAAGCTTGCAAAGGAATAGCTAACTGAATAGTAGTTAGTCTGGTTGTTTTTAACAGACAAGACCTAGATTCTCACCTGTTATGTTCTTCATTCAAGAATGTAGCTGTATATATTATTTGCTCTTCACTACCTGCTAGTCTGTCAGCAGCATAGTTTGTGGATGTAAACTTTCTATTACAGTAGATAACAAAGGTGGTAGAAAGTATTGCAAAAAGCTAATGGATAGTAATCAGAATGAAGCAGTAGAATTCAAGAAATCAATGGTAGTCAGTATCAACAAAAATTAGTTTAATACATTTCGGAAGACCCTATCAAAAACTATAGAATTGACTTCTTGCGCCAAACTAATATTTTCTATTTTATTACTGTTAATGCATAATAGGGCTGATGTGAATAAAATGGTTTGCTGTGTGATGAAATTTGACTCAATAAATGTAATATTTCTAGCACAACAGATCTATGAAAAATGTAATTATTTGACGGTCTTATCTTTTGTACAAAAGTATAAATGAATTCAGATGGCAACAAAAACCAACAATTTTATTGCCTTCTTTCAAGAGAGTCCATATTAATATGAATTTTTGAAGGAAATATGTGATGCATACTTAATTAGAAATTTCCTCGGATAAGAATTTATTGCCAATAAAAGAAGTTTTTAATTGATGCAATTTGATCAAACCATAGAAAGTTGTCATTCTTATGTAAAACAGATAAGGTGTGCAGATCACTTAATTCAGGCCAGGCTATGAAAGCAAGTTAAACCAATGATGATGATAGAGATATCACTATATGAAGAGAAATAAGCAGTCCAAATATTAATGTTATTCTTTATCTTTGAACCAAATGTTTCATTGATGAATATCAAAATCTAATAAGATCTTAACTTAGTTATGGCCTGTGGACTTCTTTCATTCCCATTTATATAAGGAGTTGATTAAAAATTGATTTAACTGCTATGTAAAAGATGACAAACACTGGAAATTGATTAGATCCTTGAAGATGTTGCCATGAATAACATTTAAAAGGAATCATTATAAATATTTTGATATTGTTTTGATATTTTCTGCAGTTGATTTCTTTTCTACCCCCTTTATTACATTGAGCAATTAAAGGTAATCTCACTGATACTATAAAATGCATCCAGTAGTCTCTGTAAAGTTAATTTTGGTGCAAATAAAGAAAACACGGGATCAAAGAACCCTTTACTTTTATCTTGTCAAAGACAAAAGCCTCTCTAGTGTTGGTATCATGATAAAATACACTTAGTGCAATCTGTAAAGTGGTCCGTGTTAGAATGGGTATCCAGCCATAGAAACCAAGCCAAAAACATGATCCAGTGATTGGTCTGGAAGAGCAGTTATGCCAAATAAAGGCTGACTTAGATCATTACAACTTATGCAACCCATGCCAGCCTACAAAGTACATTTAAAATGCTATCTATATTGGCCAGTATAGTGTTTTATGAATATTCTTCCTTTCTTGTTCAAGTCATTTAATATTAGAGTGAATTTACTTTGATGACCACATTGGTATTAGAGGGAAGAATATAATTTGTTTATGCCTTTGTTTACATGTTCAAAATCTTCACATAATTTAGTCATACATGATATTATTTTATTTAATAGATTTAGGTATGGTTGTTAGTTGAAACAAGGGCTTTTTACAACTAGATCCTTATACTAATCTCTGAACTAAAATTGAAGTGGTACTTATTTTCTATTATGTTATTAAGTAGGTAAATAACTAGTAGATGCATAGGTGTCAACATGTTTAATGCATACAGCATTAAAAAGCTCAAGTTCAACAAAATATGCACTGAGAATAAGACAATATTTGTTTATGATAAATAATTTCATAAATTTTTCTGCTTATTACAGGTGTTACTGCCTTACTGAAACTCTCCAGGGATGTATACCTGTACTATAATTTATCAAAATGATAGTAAACAAATTCATTAAGGAAATATACTGAAATGTATATTTGTTGCTGTAGAAATAGACTTACTGAGACTTGAGTAAACCTAAGATAAGTGGTTTGATATGCATTGACTTAAAACAAGGGTATGATTCCTGTTGCGGTACTTGAACTTTAATCTTTAGATCAACAGTTAAATCCTTTAATGTCTCAACAACCAATATTTATTGATGTCAATTTGAAGGTGAAAACCTTCAGGAAAGGAATAGTGCAGTCTAGATTATTCTGAATAGACTTCAAATTGGCTAGTAATATCACTTCCTACAAATGCATTATAGACAAAATCCTGTACAACTGTGTTGTCCTTGATATGAATACTGTTTTAGGTGTGTTATACATGATGGTGTGTGTTGTCCTCAGTAACCTGCTTTACTTTTAATGTTTACAGTTTTAGTTGTGCATTACCATTACTTCAGACTTATAAACAAAGCTATGTGTAATTTTAATGAAGAGGCTTTGAAGAAATGGGATGCTTTGTTGTAGCAAGTGATAATAGTGTTGAATATGCTGCAACCTGCTAACAATTTGATTTGTAAATTAAGTGTAGTTTCTATTTTAATAAGCAAAACCTTTAAATTTTAACCTACAACTTAGTAGTCTCATAATCAATACTCATTCAGCCATTGCACTTCTATATTGTAACTGTAAATATGTATATCATGTTTAGAATTTTCTCAAAATGTTGAAATTACAGAATGTGTGGCTATTTTCAACCCATGCATAGTTATATAACAGTTTATTTTAATTACTGTATCTTTTTGTTTTTTACACTTCTCAACTTTTTAATTTTGATTTTCGTTTGTGTGTCTGTATTGAAATAACTGATTATAAAACATGACAAATAACTTTAGAGAAAAATCGTAGCATTTAATCTCTAATTAATTCTACGCTACTACTTTCACCTAAACTATTTTCTACTCTATTACTGACATACATTGATTATTTATAGAAATAGACTAATACATCTTATATAAAAATAGCCTATTTTGATATCCTATATGAAAATAGCTTAATCTTATTCCACATAAAAAAACAATAGTTATCCTGCTCTCATTTCATGTTTTTATATATATTTTCTTTAATTTTACATCAATACCAATATTAATGCTTTTCATTGAAATCATTCTGTTGTTAATCATTTATTACTATAGTAATATCAAACATGTGAGTGTTTTCCATACTAAATGAAAGTTTTCCTCATTTATTTTGAATATGTAAAGAATTGGCAAAGACAAAACTTGAAATTAACTTTCTACTTTCTTAATTCTCTTTTATCACATGACACCTTCAACAAATTGAAATTGAAGCAAATTGCATATTAATACATAGTAATATGCAACCTCTTATGCTTTGCACTTTCCTTCACCAGAAAATTTATTGCTATTTTCTGGTGTTTTTAATCTTGTTATAGTCAACTCTGCTAAATTGCATAGCCTCAGTAATTGACATTCTTATGCAATAAACTGAATATACCTTTATAGGTGATAATTTCTGAGATTTTCAAATATTGATAGCATTCTGTAATAAGATAGAATAAAATTCTTTTTTTCTTTTTTTTTTTCTTTTTTTTACTACAGATGAATTATTTATTCACTTAGTCCAGGTTATTTTTTTATTAATATAAATTAGGATGACATTTTATTGTTATATTCTCTTAACATTTTTCAGTTCACTTATTCTCCAGTTACACAAACTGAAACATCTTTGAGTTTCTACAACAGCTGTTACATTACTTTCTTTCACTATTCCATAAGACACCACCTTGTACACATATTTTACTTATATTTCATCCAGACCAAGATATTTTTATTGATCTGTATCAGCTTTGTAAATATTCAACTTACCCTCTATTGGGTTTTCAATTCCTTTTGTTACTTCTCAGTTACATTAAACTAAAACTAAATTATTTGACATAACTATTTATCACTCAATGACAACTAGAGCCATGTAGATTGTAAAAAAATATATAATTGAGCCAATCACAACATCATCATCATCATCGTTTAACGTCCGCCTTCCATGCTAGCATGGGTTGGACGATTTGACTGAGGACTGGTGAAACCAGATGGCAACACCAGGCTCCAATCTAATTTGGCAGAGTTTCTACAGCTGGATGCCCTTCCTAACGCCAACCACTCAGAGAGTGTAGTGGGTGCTTTTACGTGTCACCCGCACGAAAACGGCCACGCTCTTAATGGTGTCTTTTATGTGCCACCCGCACAAGAGCCAGTCCAGGGGCACTGGCAACGATCTCGCTCGAAAACCCTACAAAGGCCAGTCAGGCGGTATATATATATATGTATATATATATATGTGTGTAAGTAATAAAAGCCACAAAAAAAGCACCCAGTCATCACTTAATACAAAACTATTTTTTAACAAATTCTTGTTTATAATGAAAATTAATTTATGGGAGAAATTAATCCATATAATTCTAAAATTAATCCATATAATTCTAAAATTAAAATTCTCTTTGTCTATTTGTGTGTAATTGAATTAATAAAAAAGAATGCTGTACATTATAAAAGTAAAAGGAAGTTAAGTTCTTTCTCTTATACAAACATCAAATAGACAATTTTCATCAGCACAACTACTTTCTCACTTTCCATTAATAGTTATAATCCTTTGCCATAGATTTCTTTCTTGCATTCTCAAGTGCTGGTTCTCACACCTCTCTCCCTATGTGTGTGTGTGCATGCATGTGCAGAGAAATAAATATGTACATTAGTGTTTCTTTTAATATATAAAATTAGACGTTAAATTAAAGGACTACTCGGTGTCTTTCTGTACAGTGTTATTGATTTTATTTAATAAGGAAGAGGTTGACAGTTAGTAACCTTCTTCAGACTGTAAAGTAATTTGGTTTCCAAGCCTTATATACTAGTGCAAGCACACTATCTTTAATACAACATGTTTTACATTGATTTGATATCATTATATCATATATTCTATAGTGTACATACATAAGTATACATTAGGGTGGAGCACTTATTCACGATTTTCAATTTCATGATGGGGGTAGTGTGGAGAATTTGTGAATGGACAGCAAAGTAACTGGTGTAAAATCTTAGAACTCTGTGATAATATCTTCTGCTTCCACTAATGCATCAAAAAATGAAAAAGAAGTGGGTGGGGGAAAATGCCTCTCCTTATTTATTATCTATAAAATACAGTTTTCATTGCATCTTCTTCAGGTAGCTTCTAAATGATTGTGATGAAATTACTTTAAAATATGACTGAACATGTTTTTATCTGTGACTTCATCTTCTACCTCCACAAGGAGGGATGGGGGGTGTACTGTAATATACATCTACATGAAAAATTTTTTGAATTCAATAAATTAGAATATTTACGATATTTTTGCATATTTTAAGGTGTTTGTGGAAGCAAAAGATGAAACCACTGGAAAAAACATGTTAAAGCCGTATTTTAGAGTAATTTCATCACAATCATTTAAATGCTACCTGAAAAAGATGCAATGAAAACTGTACTTTATAACTAATAAATGAGTAGAGGTGTTTTTCTACCACTTCTTCCATTTTTTTATGCATTTGTGGAGACAGGTGATATTCCCACAGAGTTCTATGATTTTACACCAGTTATTTTGATGTCCATTCACAACTTTTCCATGCTACCCTCATCACAAAATCAAAAATCTTGAAAAAACACTCACCCTAGTATATATATGGCAGCATACTTACACACTTGTGCCCCACTGACTTTATTTCCTCAAAACATCCATAAAAATAGATATTTTTAAATGAAATTTTCTACAAATATGTTTCAGATGGTGTAGATTTTAATAACATTGGAATTTGTTGTGAAAATGTTTTTCTGGAGCTTGGGAGAGAAGTTTTGGAAAATTCATATGTGTTGATTTTCTTTCCTCCTAACTTTCAGAAAATGGATATTTCTTTTGTAAAATTTTCTACAAATACCTTCCACAGTATTTAGAATACAATTACATAAGAATTTAATATGAAAACATTTTTGTTGGGTGATATATGGATATCTGTGTAT
>NC_068983.1:61316896-61317538 GCF_001194135.2 Octopus bimaculoides | reverse complement strand
GAGAGAGAGAGAGAGAGAGAGAGTGAGTAAGATTATTTGCCAACATAATGTAGTTGTCCTGGTTAGGATGATTGTTACTGTTATTTAACCCCAGGAAACATCATCTCCAGCTGGCTATACAACACTATTTGCATCATATTTTCAAACAAGGGGGTTTAGCGTCCCCACTCAGCCCAATGCGATATCTGTGTACCAATGGTTTCTGGGTTATTTCCCTTCATCAGCACAGAATAACTGCTCAGCTAGAGATGACGCCACTAAACTCCTGTATGAAATATATACTTTTCAAAGTGACACACAGTCACTGATCTAATAAATAGAAAATTATTATTTATAAATCTCTGAAAGAGAGACATTGAGTAACAGTACTCTTGGGTAGAGATTATTTGCCAACATAATGTGGTGGTCCTGGTTAGGACGATTGTTACTGTCATTTAGCCCCATATATATCTATATATATAAAACTGAGAATGTATCTCTGTCTGTATGTGTCCATCACTAAAACTTGAGAACTACCCTACTGATTTCATTCAAATTTTACACATGCTTTACTTAGGGTCCATGCAGTGTCATGGGCCCAAAAAGTTTTCGACTTCTTGCCTAATGTGTGCCTGGAGCAATCTCTTATATATATATATATAT
>NC_068983.1:61313432-61316688 GCF_001194135.2 Octopus bimaculoides | reverse complement strand
GTTGATATGTATAAGGAAAATAAAACAAAGTAGAAAATGCTAAAATAATTTTATCATGAAGAACGTTTTAGTACCGGTTTCAGTCTTTGTGACTTTTTTAACTTAGAGTAAAGCATGAAAAACAATTAAATTGTGGCAAAATTAAATGAAATATTTTTTTTAAATATTTCTATAGTTTTCAAATACAAGGGACATTTTCTCTTTTTTTATTCTTGTGAAGGCTTGGTAGCAGGTAGTAGGAAGTAGCAGTCCTAAATAAATATTTGATATGAGTTCTTGATTTTGATTGGAGGTGGCAAAGAGGAGAAAGAAGAGGAAGAGGTAGAGGAAGGAGTAGGAAAAGAAGAGAAAGAATAAGAAGACTACGGGAATGTTATGACAGTAGGATGTTGGTGGAATCCTCTTAAACGGTCAAGTGACCTGTTGTGGTTGTAATAGTAGTGATTGGAATTATTCTGAATAAATTCATGGGTTGTGACTGTTCTGGATATATCATTTTTAATATTTGCATGGGTATTATTCTAAGGCCCTTGCAGTTGTGTCATATGTGGTTGACGCATTCAAAAGGGGTTTATATTGATATGACTCTTTGCTAATGCGCTGACTACAGGTTGCATCATCCCTGAATTTATAGAGGGGGAAAATTCTGAAGCTGGGTTGTTTCTTATTGATGCAAATGTTGATGTGTTTGCTGAATGCTATTTTTCTGTATTCCTGAATTTTGATCTGGGATCTATATAGAGCCATCCTTTGATGTAGACTTTTTAGTTTGGCCTATGTATTGCTCTCGACACCCTGAGCAAGTTAATACATGTATTAGGTTTGCCGAAGCACATGTGAAGTTGTTTTCCACTGTAAAACGTTGACCCTGATTGAAAGAGAACTCTAATCCCTCAGTTAGGTTGACGCATATACCACAGTTAGGTCTTCCGCATTTTTTTTACTGATGGCTTCAGTGTTGTCGAGTATACTTGGGCTTGTACATAGATTTGGGTTGTCCTTTACTCTTTATGATGGTGGGTGTTTGGAGGATTGAATTCATTCTGTGGTCCCTTTTTACGAGAGGAATATACTGCAGGATGGTGTTGAAGGCTTCATTGTTAAGGGGGTTGTATGTGGAGATGTTTGGTAGGGATTTTGGTTGTAAATCCTTCTTTAATTTGCGGTGTTTCAGTTCACGGATATTATATATATATAAACATATATCATCATCAACATTGTTTAATGTCTGCTTTCCATGCTAGCATGGGTTGGACAATTTGACTGAGGACTGGCAAGCCAGAAGGCTGCACCAGGCTCCAATCTGATCTGGCAGAGTTTCTACAGCTGGATGCCCTTCCTAACGCCAACCACTCCGAGAGTGTAGTGGATGCTTTTATGTGCCACCGGTATGAGGGCCAGTCACACGGTACTGGCAACGGCCACGCTCAAAAAGGTGTTTTTTTACATGCCACCTGCACGGGAGCCAGTCCAGCGACACTGGCAACAACCTCGATCGAACGATTTTTTAACGTGCCACCAGCACAAGTGCTAGAAGACAAAGCTATTACACTCAAATGGTGCTATTTACGGGCCACTAGCACAGAAGCCAAACAGCTGCTCTGGTAATGAACGCGCTCGACAGTGCTGTTAGTACTCCACTGGTGAGGTGCCAGTCATCGAGTATGGTTCAATTACAATTTCACTTGCCTCAACAGGCCTTTGCAAGCAGAGTTTAGTGTCCAATCAAGGAGAGGTTGGCATGGGTGCCAGTCATCGGATTCGCTTTTTGTGGCACGTAAAAAACACCTTTTGAGCGTGGCCGTTGCCAGTACTTTGTGACTGACTCTTGTGCCTATAGCACATAAAAGCACCCACTACACCCTTGGAGTGGTTGGCATTAGGAAGGGCATCCAGCTGTAGAAACTCTGCCAGATCAGATTGGAACCTGGTGCAGCCTTCTGGCTTGCCAGTCCTCAGTCAAATCGTCCAACCCATGGACAAAGGGGATTTTCCAAACATATATCACTGCATAAATTTCTTGCCTTCGTTCTAGAGACAATAGTTTTAACTTTCTCAGCTTTTCCCAATAGCTGATATGATGCACTGAGATGATTTTCTTTCTGTAACTTCATTAATTCTTTTATTCTTTACTGATTTCAGCTAGAGGCTGGGGACATACTGAAGCACCAATATTACAGTATTTTTGGCTTTCCGTTTGGTGCTGTTTTAGATGAAGAAGCAAGCAGCATGAAGCTGCTCTTCTTTTTATATACATGTATATATAGATATCATCATCATCATCAGAGTTTCATGTCCATCTTCCATGCTAGCATGGGTGGGATGGTACCACAAGAAATAACTACAGGGGTATCAAACTGCAAGGTTGCTCTTAAATACAAAGACCCTCCCTGGAGAAGAATGTACTTCCCTGCCCCCAGCATAGACTAGTTATTAGTGACTCTAGACTAGGAGGCCAGCTCTAGTTCTGGTAGTGATTCTGCTATGAGAGCAAGGTCATCAGCATAGAAGAGCTCCAGGAGCAACCTGTCTTGAATTCCTCTGTTATTGCCTGGAGGACTATGATGAATAAGAGGGGGCTGAGGGCTGATCCTTGGTGAACCCCTGCTTCTACCTGGAATACTTCACTATACTAATTGCCAACCCTTACCTTACTAATGGCATCCCTGTACAGCTCTTATTAACCACTCATCACTCTGCAGTTTCCCCATTGCTCACCAGATAAGGGATCGGGGGACCCTTTGTATACATATATATATGATGCATGTGTGCTGAAGATGTGTAGGCTTGAAAGAAATGAAGCTAGCATGATCTGCTGGATGTGTTTATGTCAGTGTGCACACACGACAGAGTGTAAGCGCCTTGAGAGAAATGTTGGACATAAGAAGCATCAGATGTAGTGTGCAAGAGAGTGGCTACTACCACCTGACTTCTATCCTTCAGGAAGTCATGAAGCCATTCTCCCAATTCTCCAACTATGCTGAGATCACGCAGTTTGTGACATATCATTCCATGATCGACTTTATCAAAGGCCTTTGCAAAGTCAAGATATATCACTTCCACATTTGAGTGGTTAAGTAGCTGTTTCAGCACCCAGTCATAGCGTTGTAAGAGCTGAGTCAGGCAGCTTCTTCCTGGTCGGAAACCATGTTGGGTGTCAGGCAGCAAGTCATTTTCTTCAAGGAAGGCGATTAGTTTTCTTCTGACTATTCGTTCCATGACCTTGCTGATGTGTGAGGTCAGAGAGATAGGTCTG
>NC_068983.1:61310828-61312456 GCF_001194135.2 Octopus bimaculoides | reverse complement strand
ACATTCATATATATATACATATATATATACATACATATATATCATCATCATCCTCATCGTTTAACGTCCGCTTTCCATGCTAGCATGGGTTGGATGATTTGACTGAGGACTGGTTAACCGGATGGCTACACCAGCCTCCAATCTGATTTAGCAGAGTTTCTACAGCTGGATACCCTTCCTAATGCCAACCACTCCTACAGTGTAGTGGGTGCTTTTATGTGCCACCGGCACGAAGGCCAGTCAAGAGGTACTGGCAATGGCCACGCTCGAAATGGTGTATTTTACGTGCCACCTGCACAAGGGCCAGTCCAGCGGTACTGGCAACGAACTCGCTCGAATGTCTTTTCACGTTCCAGGAAGGCGATGTTGGTAACGGTCACGCTCAAATGGTGCTATTTACGTGCCACTGGCATGAAAGCCAGACAGCTGGTGCTCCCGCAACGATCACACTCTTAGTGATTTACTGGTACAGGTGCTATCATGATTTCAGTTTCGCTTGCCCCAACAGGTCTTCACAAGCCGAGTTTAGTGTTCAATGAAGACGTTGGCATGGGTGCCAGTCTACAAATTTAGTTCGATTTCGATTTCACTTGCCTCAACCGGTCTTCGCAAGCGGAGTTTAGTGTCCAAAGAAGGAATGTTACACATTAGTGGGCTGGCTACTTCCCTGGCAGAGGCCTTGGATTTTGGTCTCACTTGGCTTGCCGGGTCTTCTCAGGCACAGCTAATGCTAAACTTCCTATACATTTCTCCAGCATGCAATTAAGTGGAATCAGCTGTATTATCTATCACCATAATAACATTTTTCATTGTCTTCAAGATCCTTTGATTTATGCATAGAATGAATATTTATCAGTAAATCTATGTAACAAAGTGGGGATGTTGCAGTATAGTGAATTAAAAAGCTTTGATTAAATACACTTATCCAAGCATTTTAAATTTTAAAGCTAGAAGCATGATAGAGAACTCCACTTAGATCTGTTGAGTGAAATTTTGGGACAATATAGACCAGGCATGTTGTTGTAGATCTGGTTATTGAAGTCATCTATTGAAGTAGTGTCCTCACATTGCAAAACTAAAGATGATCAATATATGTATAAATGTTATGGATTCTCCTGTTAATCTCAATGTATGAGGATCCAACAGCCTCGCTCTTAGACTACTCATGATTTGTTTACCATGCACTCACTGAAAACAAACATCAGGCTATTCTATGAGAATCCTCCATTTCCTTGGTTAGTTGTCTTTGCCACATCTTAGAATGCAACCTACACTGATATGGTGTATATGTATGTCATCATCATCATCATTGTTTAACATCCGCTTTCCATGCTAGCATGGGTTGGACAAGTGTGACTACTGACCGGGACCTTTGGAAATATGCAGTACATGAGAAGACCCAGCAAGCCAAGTGAGAGCATAAGCTGGGACCTCTGCCAGAAGTGTGGCTTGCTCACTTATCCGTATCTTTACTTCATTGGACACTAAACTCTGCTTGCAAAGACCTGTTGAGGCAAGTAAATTTGAAATCTGAAATCGAAATTGAACCGAATCCGACGACTGGCACCCATGCCAATCTCTCCTTCATTGGACACTAAACTCTGCTTATGAAGACATGTTGAGGCAAG
>NC_068983.1:61282772-61310543 GCF_001194135.2 Octopus bimaculoides | reverse complement strand
TAAAAAACACCTTTTGAGCGTGGCCGTTGCCAGTACCATGTGACTGGCCCTCGTGCTGGTGGCACATAAAGGCACCCACTACACTCTCAGAGTGGTTGGCGTTAGGAAGGGCATCCAGCTATAGAAACTCTGCCAGATCAGATTGGAACATGGTGCTGCCTTCTGGCTTGCCAGTCTTCAGTCAAATCGTCCAACCCATGCTAGCATGGAAAGCGGATGTTAAACAATGATGATGATATATATACACACACACACACACACCAGTCTCCATATCTGCTCACCTGGATTCCTCTTGTAGCTTCTATTTACCCCACTGACTTAGTCTTTGGTAAAGATTTCAAAGTGTAAGTTCAAATCTTTTGAGCGCTAAGTATTTTCTATATAGAGATTCTTTCAATCTATCCTGTTAACTTTCTCTCTCACTATATGTGTGCGTACCTGTGTATATATGTGTGTGTGTGTAGATATTTATATGCACGTGTACACACAACACATGCACACATACACACACTCACATATAGCAAGAGAGAGAGAGAGAGAGATTGATTATAAATATCAGTAATTTGGCTGAGGGAAAATACTTCAAGAGAATCCTGTGTTCTAAATGTAAATACAGTTGAGTCATGCATATGTGCAGTGATGAGTTGAAAAACAACTTCAGCTGAGATTATTTTAGCAAATAGTTTTCAAAAACTTCCTCGGATGGTGTTTAAAACTCTAAAATCCATAAGCAGAAGAGACAACTCCAATGAAGCATTATAGTTTGTTTTTAACTAGTGTCTACTATTGTACATCAGCTAAGATTTTCTTAAGTTTCTTTTAAGCCCAGTATTATTTTTATAATCTCCAACTTTTTACAAATATACATAATCAAAAAACTGTCTACTGTTCTTTCATTTAAGTGCAAATACTTCTTTCACAGCTGTTTTGGCTTGATAAAGAATATTACATTTATTATGAATCTTAATATCTCTCTTTCATTATATCTTGATCATTTAGCCTGATTTTTCAGAGAAGCTAGATTCTATGCCTAATCAGTATCGGAGATAAATTCCTTACCCTATTACTAATTCAAAAATTAGTTTGCATTCAATTATGCTTTCAATTCTCTATGTCTTTTGTTTGATCGTCAATTGATGTTTTGTTTTTGAAAATCTGAAGGAAGATATAAGCACCTTAACAAGCTGGGCTTACGTTACTGTAATGTTGCAGCTAATGTTGTTGCTAATATGCTGGTTAATATGTTATCTTTTTTTTTCTCTCTCTTTCTCTCCCTTCATCCCGCTGTATCGGCTGCTGGGGGCAGGATTTTGAGGTAATGGCTTATGGTGTCTGTCATTTGTAGATCACTCTTCACTCTACAACTTACCCTTTCTTTTTACTCCACACACTTTTGCTTCTTGTCTACATTTTCTCCCAATTTTTTTTTTAATTCATAGAGACATTTATTTGGATTGTTATGTGTATGAACACAACTATTACTGAAAATCATTTTTGTTTCAAACTAGTGCTTGCCCTCTCTATGCTTTTCAGTTTATTTTAATTTGGTATGTTGTTTGTATGCTTATTTTACACCTGAGTTGAATCAATGTTAGAAGTTGTGATTGCTTTGCTAGCACCTTGCAAATTGTCAGGAAAAATATTATATGACCTGATTTGATAAAATCCTATATTCAGCAAAATACATTGGTTATAGTGGGTATAAATTTTAAATCCAATTTAATTACATTTAAATATCCACATTAATCAAGGTGTTGATTAAATAAATTCTAATTTTCATCTTGGCACCTATTTTTCCCTTTCATTTGCATCTGCTAGATTTATATTGCTTATATGTAGTTTGTAGAGCTATTGTTTTGTTCAGTTCAGTTAGTCAGTGTGAGCCACTTATCCTCTTTGTCCACAAGTGGTATACTTTTGTGAATCAACAGCTTTAAGTTGCTTCGTTTTTATTTTCAGTTCTTTATTGAGCTATGTCGTGTCAAGAAATGTTTCACACAGAAAGGAGGCATATTTGTACTAGAGGAGTTTGGTAAGAATTAAAGACTAACTCATTTTTGTTTTATTGCTTCTAGCTTCCGCTTTGGATGCAAACATTCCATTATGCACCAAATGATATCTAATTGCATGCTACTACCAAACATTTTGCCAGCGCATGCAAAATCCTTCCATTTTATTATCATCATACCTTTAAAACTACATAGGTATAAGTTTTCTAGAAATTTGAGTTAGGGTATTTGGAGTTTAAGATTAAATCCTACATCCATTGAAATCTTTTGGTAGAAAGAATATCTATTTAATCAAGTAAACATTTGAATTAAGTTAAATTTGCAGTTATGTTGAAGAGTAATAAATAAAATTTTATCCTATACTTTGGAGTATATTATGTATACATGGTATAAACTGAAATTAAATTCTAAGGTACATAATTTTTTTTTTTAAGAATTAATAAAAAGAAATTAACAATTGAGGCTGTTAAATAGGCTAGTAACAAATAGGTCATGAATTCAGTCAAACATGAAACTTTATTTTACTGTGCGAAATAAACTTAACTGAAAAAGCAATTAATTCACTCTTCAATGTAAGTGGTTAATTATAGCATTAAACTATTTACTCTAACAATTCAGATAAATATCTAAACCTGTTGCTCATCCAATATTAATAGTTTAGGGAAGCTGGTATAAACAGTGCTTTAAAGCATTTATTAACTTGAATGTATCTATAATTTGTTTGACTTCTGATTTCATCTTCAATACTCCTAAACAGCTATATTCAGAATGGTTTGATCTTGACAAAATTGTTATATTTACCATGCTTGTATGCATTTTGTTCAGTTTGGGACTAAACGCAGAAACTAAAGGGCCTTACAGATTGGACAATTATTCAAGCCTTATATTTAATAAAGATTCATAAGTTCAAGTAATAATACATAAACCTAGCAAATATAGCATTCAAACTGTAGTGATTTAAAAAGATCTTCTATCAGTACAATAATAACTTACCTAAACATTGTCAGTTTATAGGCACAGGTGTGGCTGTCTGGTAAGAAGCTTGATTCCCAACCACTTGGTTCCAGGTTCAGTCCTACTGTGTAGCACCTTGGGCAAGTGTCTTCTACTATAGCCTCAAGCTGATCAAAGCCTTGTGAGTGAATTTGGTAGTCAGAAACTGAAAGAAGCCCATCATACATATGCATATATCTATGTGTCTTTGTATATGTAATTGTCATCCACCTCTTCTTGACAACTTGTGTTGCTTTTGTTTACATTCCTGTTACTTAGCTGTTCAGCAAAAAGTGACTGATCGAAAAAGTACCAAGCTTTAAAAAAATTATAAGTAACTGGAGTCAAGCTTTAAAAAAATAAGTAACTGGACAGCTATATTGAATATTATATTTTTATGATAAATCAAATGACATTGTTTAATCCCACAATTCCTTTCACAATTATTTCACATTAGTAAACATTAAATTATTAATCCAGGCTTTGGATATTTGACCTTCATTGAAACTTGATACGTTTCATGCACTTGAAGAATTCTTTTGAACTACTTAAATGCAACTCTACTTTTCCCTTTAAGTTTCCACTGTACCAACATATCTTTATAAGATATAACATATTTTGAGTGGCTCATATTATTATTATTATTGTAACAGAAAACATATTTAACTACAATCATAGATCAAAGATATGAAAACAATCTTATAACATATGCAGTAATACAAAACATTACATAAAAATTGTAATGTTCTATTAATAATATTCTGATTTGCTACAGTTATCTACATTCTTTGTTGTCAAATTTGTGGGTGGAAAAAACTAGTGCAATTGTGAAGTTGTTACATTTATGAGAAGATTGTAAAGCTGTCATGATATCTACCATAATGTGTTGTCTAAAAACAAAAATGAGAAAAGTCAAAAAAGGTAATTAGTAACATTGTAATCTTTACTTGTATCACCAATGGTGAACAAGAGCATCATTTCTCATGGACTCCCAATGTATCACTCTCTGGTCCAATACATTTCTGATGGCAAGAATGACAGAGGATTATATTAATTCCATGCAGAACAAGTATTCTTTTCTACTCTAGGCACAAGGCCTGAAATTTTGGGGAGGGGTCCCAGTCGATTAGATTGACCTGAGTATGCAACTGATACTTAATTTATCGACCCCGAAAGGCAGTCAACCTCGGCAGAATTTGAACTCAGAACATAAAGATGGATGAATTACTGCTAAGCATTTCACCCAGTGTAATAACATTTCTGCTAGCTTGCTACCTTTCTATGCAGAACAAATATCACAAGAAATTTCATTTGAAAAGCATCAGTTATTTGATTACTTTGTCCATATTTTATATCCTTCCCTGATATACATCAGTGAAAGATGTACACATGCAAAGCCACACACATACACAAATAAATAAAAAGACCTTCTGCGCCATATCCATCTATCAAATTCTACTCACAAGGTATTGGTTAATTCAAGGCTATGATAGAAGACACTTGTGAAGGGAACTTCTTCACCAAACAGCTATATCTCAGCCCAGATGATATGTAGTAGATGTTCAAATTTATTGAGTTGTCACAAAAATGTTATAATTCTCTTCTATAATAATATCATTGTTTAATATATTAGTTATTGACTATGTATAGCTGAATAACATGAACATAGATAGGTTGAGAGAAAACTGATAAGAAAATGGAACATTAAAGTACTGTTGATGAATCAGGAAAGTCAAGCAAGAGAATTTAGAATATTTTGCTGCTAGAAATAGGATTAATTTTGACGATATATTTCAAGAAATATATGTTGAGGTAGATAGTTGTCAAACGTCTCTCTTCTTTTGTACTAATAGACATAGGTATGGCTATTTTAAGAACTTGAATATGGGGACATTTATTTTTCAGTTGAAATCATCTTGAAGAGCTACTAGAAATATTCAAAACTCAGAAAATATCAAAGAAAATTGGGGTTTTTTTTTTTTTTTTTTTGGTGGTGGGGTAGATATTGACTTAGCTATAAAGTTTTGAATATTGATGAATAATAATATATCGCCCATGGCAACATGACCATGTTATTTGTATATCTGTCTTTTCATTGTGTGCAAGAAATTTCACTCTTTAACTCACGTAAAATAATGAAACCTGTATCATAAGAAGGTTTGAGTACATTTTCATTATATAATGAATGTATTAAAAATTGCACTGCATATACTAGTCATATATATGCATGAGTGTGTGTGTATGTGTATAGAAAGACAATAGAAAGTTTGATGGCTAAATTTCATAAGTTTGAAGAAGATAAACCGGAGTATAAGATTCAAATAATGTAAGTGGGTAATGATAAATTGTCATGAACTATTTGTTATTCAAATATAGCATCAATGTTCATTATTAAATATAGAGTGACAAACAAGTTCTATAAGTTAAGTTAGGGATATCATGAAGTATTAAAAAGCTAACTAGAAATAGAGCATTGGGGACCAGTCTAGGCATGTTTTAGTTAATTCTGATACTTCAGTAAAGCATAACCTTTACCATTCTTGCCAAAGTAATGATGAATGAATCACTGATAGATGAATAGAACTATACAGTATTGCAGAAATGAGAAATTTTTTTACTTTATAACACCTTGCTGTTTATTAGACATAGCAGTAATGTATTGAGATTTCAAATCAGAATGATTCTTCCAGAAGTCAGTAGTTTCTTTGGAATGTGACAACCAGCAAAGAAACCTGCTATTGTTTCATTGCATATACAAGGGTTGTTTTCCAACTCTAGCCAATGGAAGTTCATGTAGCACTGCAGTATTTATATAGAGATAGATGCATGTGACATACACATGTCAAAGCTACATACGAAATGCATGCAACCAATCGTTTTATACATATATATATATATGTGTGTGACCAAAATAAAATATGTTATATGAAATTTAATGCCTGCAGATTAAATAATTCAATGAGATAATTCATTTAAATGCAACAGTTAAATTAGAGTTTAAAAAATATTATGAATAAAAATGATAGTCAATGATTAATTTTTCTGAAATATGCTCAGAATTGTTTCCTGAAGAGAGAATTAGTTGATCAATAACCCTGTCTTTATTACAAGGTCTGTTGTTCTAAAATTTAAGACAGATAATTATATTGTCTCCAAGAAATTTATTGATACTGATTTTCTGGTAGTATTGAATAGAGCAGGCAACAGTTAGGTTCCCCTTTCTGTGGTTGTTGGAGTGACAGTGGGCATTTGAGGAATTAAAATGGAAAAGTAGTCCTCAATAAGAGAAAGGCAGCTGGATAGATGGTAAAAGTATTGTTAGTGTTTACAAAATTCAAATTTCATTAACTGTATACTATGTACCAGCACTAGTTCCTTCACACTTAAATTTTTTAATTGATTAATTTTTAGTTTGAATTGGTACAGGTTAGTGCTTGCAGATAACATGAACAGATAGAAAGTTCCAAAGAAATATAAGGTAAAGGATTTATTATGAGATCATCAAGATAAGACAATTTAATGTTGTAGAGTGGAGGACTGAGCCAAGTAAATTTACATTGGGATAGTAGACAGGTCATAAATTCAAAGGGACTGAAGTTTTAATATCATTGATTATCAAGTTGAAGATTACACCAGATATATTTGAATATACATTTGAATGGATGAGGATTTACTCTTTTTTAATTTAATTCAGTTCATTGCTAATATATTAATTAAATTTGTTCATATAATCAAAATTTTAACATTGTTTTATATCTTATAATAATTGTAATTTCATCTTAAACTTTAGGAAACATTTAAAAAGTTAAATTTTACTACAAAATAATTCAATATTTGAAATGAATAATTTATTTCATTCTAATTAGAATACTTATAATTGAAAAATTTCACTTAATGTTTCTTCTAAAATGTAAATTTTTGTGTTCCTAGCTGATTCAACCAAAATAAATGTTTGACATCAAACTTAAGCAGAAACCCACAATTACTACCATTTAAGCATAATATGCATTTGAATGTAGTTTAATCTTCAGATATTTAATTGATTATTAGATTTCAAATGTTGATAATTAATATATTGAATCTAATATTAATTATTGATTATCAGTGCTGCTCCGACAGAGTAATATCAATAATATGCAACTGAACATTTATGTAAAAAACCAAAACTAGACAAATTCAACATTATATGAATATAAATATTAGTTCTATGCAGTGTTATACTGATAATAGACAACTGAGACAGTGAACTAGTAGAATGATTAGAGCAATGGATCAGATGCCCTTCAGAATTTGATTATGGCTCTTTGTTCTGAGTTTAGTCACACTAAGAGCAACTTAGCTTTTCATTCCCATGGAGTTGATAAATTGAAAGTATTATCAAGTACTGGAGTTGATTTATAATCCTACAATGTATTTTAGATGGCTTCATACAAAGTGAAAAAAAGAAAACCCATAGGTTTGAAAGATGTGTTGAATGCATTGGGTGATAAATATAATGATAATGGCAATAATGTTAAAGGGAACAAAATGTATTGTTATTAATGACAATAAAGGATAATGCTGTATTCATATTAAAAGAGATTTTAGGTGGTGTCTCTGGTGGGGTGTGTGTATTAACAACAATGTAACTGTGTGTGTGGCTTGGGCTGGAGGGAGAGTAAGAAATGAGTGAGAGTGAAGAAAACAAAAAACTGGAAGGGTAAAGAACTCTATAAAATGTTGGGATCATAGGTGGTGTGGGATATGGAGGTAGCCATGGTTGAAGTTTGTAACTTGTGTGTATATCATTTTCTTCTTTTTGTATGAAGAAAATTTAATCAATGGATAACAAGGTGAACCCACTGACTGCTCAGTGCAATACAAGTGCAATACAGAAGCTATGGTTTACAAAGCAGAGGTAGTATCAACCAACACTGTGAAATGACACGTTGGGGTGACAGAGAGCTCTTTCAAGGTCAGGCTGAATAACCAAAGATTTTCTTTTAAGATCTAGGAAAGATGCAGTACCACAATTTTTAGCCAGTTGTATATGGCAATTAAAAAAGTATGCAATGTCATTAAACACTTACTGGATATTGCTGGAAAGAGCTGGGCTGTATCTCAATAGCAGTAGATGTAAGCTGTACATGGCAGAAACAGTGGTCTGTTTATAAAGAGCTCATATGACCCAAGCTCTTTCCATATCTCAGAAGGTGAAATTTTTTAATAATGCTCTCATGAGTGTAAACTTATTTTAGCAATGTAGTCGTGTCCGCTTTGCACTGGAGTGCAATACACGCACAAGCTACAGGCATCAACCATAGCTCCTCTATATCCCATTCCACCTCTTGCCCCAACACTTTATAGGGATCCCCAGCCCTTCTACTCCCCCTCCAACCCCACCCACACAATCACACATACACAGACATACACATAACCCCTCAAAGTTACTAGCAAAATTTACTCTTTATTACTAAATAATATTATTACCATAAATAACAAGCAAATTGGTTTCCTCAGTCATTATTATTATTTTTACCACCCATTGCTTTTAACAAATCTTTCAAACTTAAGGGTTTTCATTTTATTTTCACAGTTTAACCTTTAACACCAATCCATGGAAAATAGCTCTTCCTTTCATCTATTTATGTAGATCTTCATCCTATATTCCACTAAAATTTCATTTTACTATCACTAAGTGACCCTAGTGTATATGTACCTCCAGTGCAAAAGTGGCTATATGTTTCTTGCCAACATGTTTGAAAAGACTTTGCTGTAGTCTCATGGCAAAATTCAATGTGAAAATTGATGGTAACATTCTGACCACTTACATGCCACAACCTGTAATATATTGATGGTAAAATTTATATACTTATATATATATATATATATATATATATATATATTCCATTCATTCGTTTTTACGTGTTTTTCCATGCTAGCATGGGTAAGACAAATATATTATTATAGTGTTTGTTTTTAGCAAACGACCTTTCTGCTACTGACCCTTATCTTTTTTTTTTTTTTTTTTTTTTTTTCAAGTTAGGATCTCTTATTTCATGCATTTTTTGAAGTCACTAAACTAGCAGCTCATTGTTTTTGTCAGGAGTAATGACAACAACAATATTGCTTGTAACTTGCAAATTTCAAAGAGGCACACATGTAAGCAAACATACGTGTGCGTGCACACACACACACACGAGATTATTTCAGTTTTTATCCACCAAATTTACTCACAAGTCTTTGGTTAGCCCAGGGCTATAATAGATTTGCAAAAATACTGTGCAATGGAATGAGCCCAAAACTACAAGGTTAAGAAATTCGCTTCCACTTACCCATCAGAGCTGTTCTGGTGTGGAACACCTTATATTATTTTAATGAAGCCAATTGGCATGCCTCTATATGGTCACTTGATCTGCTAATAATCATAGCCAAATTTGCTTTAAATCCCACTATCTTCAAAGTATGACAAATTTTAGAAGGCAAGAACAATCAATAATATTGATTCCAGTAGTTGATGCGCATTTTATCTACATTGGAAGGATGAAAAATGAAATCTAAGAATGTAAAGGTACTTAAAGAAATATTGCACAGTGATTTGTCCACAACTCTATTGATCTTGTCATCGCAACAACTGGAAGTCTATGTGGTCTTATAGCCTGCTAAAAATAGCCACTAAATCTTTAGATTATACTCTACTATCTTAGAAACAGATGATTTATGTAATTCTGGATACACTGTGTCTAAAAATAAGATGAGATGATTATGACTGGAATGCCTTTGAACATATCTGATTAGGGCTAAGCTAGGGTTAAACAACAAACATCCACCATCAAGATGCTTTGACTTACCATTAAACTGACCTCAGATTCTCACATAATCACCAAGAAGCCTCACCTCCTACTACAAACCAACAATGAAGCCAACCTCCATGAGGTTGCTCAACCTACAAGAAACAGCGGCCAAATATTCCTCACACCACACCTTGCTCTATTAAAAAGGCATGTCACATTGGACACTGTAGTTATAGGTGTATAAAAAGACAGGAATGTTCCTGTTGGAAAGCTTTTCATTATAGATCTTCTTAGTTCAAGGTTGACTTAGGCTCAAACAATAAATACATGTCACATTGATAAAGTTTCTTCGTGGTTTCTTTATCTACTTTTAAATAGTAGACAAATTTCCCTGAACTCATGCCCTCTCATCTTCAAAACTTGATACATTGGTTAATTTTGTCTAAGGTGCACAATGTCTGTTAAAAATAAAACATAAAAAAAGATGAAGTGAAAACAACTGGAAAAGTTTGCTCAATCAGTTCCAACCTGGACCTAAATAATAATATAGTATTTTAATAATGTAACACAGTTTATGTTAGGTTTTTAATTCATCTTTAAGACAATTCAACCTTCACTATTAACATTATTCTAATAACATTTCAAAATATATATCTGGAGCATAGTTAAGGAATTGTTTTGCTATTCTAAACTAGTAACCAATTAATATGAAACAAATATTTCATTAATAATCTTTAAGCTAAAGTCAGATGTAACATTTAGAAACCTCTCCAAAGAAATCAACAACTAAAGATTTATATTTTTCTTTCATGTTGCTAACCCTTTTCATTATTCTCTTAATTTTTTTTGTCTTATACTTTTTTTAAATTCTCTTCTTTATAAAGTTCAATCTAATCTAAGTAATATTTATTTTTTGTTACATTTTTTCCCATGGGTTATTGAATTACACTTTCTATCTTACCAACTCCTAAACAGCGTTTGATTAATGAAACAGATTTCTTTTGAATGATGATTTATTGCTTTCAGCTTTTTTCATAAAAAATCCTTTTTTACCAACAGAATTTATATTTTCACATGATTAAGTAATGAACCTATTACAATCATTTGAAGGAATTATATTTATTTATTTATATTAGTTCATTTATTGCTAATTAATTCTTGTATCCTAATTTCAGAATGTCAGTGAATATATATCTAATTGGGTTACAAAAATTTCACAAATATTGCTAAATTACACATTCCCTTATTTCCACAATTCTCTTGAGTAGTTTAAACAATTTTTGTCAAAACCTTGTTAACATTTAGAAATTATTCTAAAATAATTTAGAAATATAATATTTCCTTAATATTTTGCTTTAAAATTTTTTCTTCAATCACACTTATCAAAATTATAATATACTTCTAATTCAAGCAAAATATTCAATAAAAATTACTCATAAAAATGCAATTAAAATAGTTTTGTAAAATGACAGCTGCTTTGGGCTGGTTCTAGTGAGACCTTGTAGCTAGAATAAGAAAGAAGTAGGGTAACTAAGGTAAGACTGTAAGAAGCATTTTTAATAAATGTAATATTGTATGATAGTGAAACACTAGCATTGAATGTGAAGAATCTGCTGAAGAAGAGAAAGGAGTTAGGTGTGATCTATAAGATGCTTAAAGTTTAACTTACATGGAAGATGGAATTAAGAATATTAGCTAAACTGGGCAGAAGAGACAACTGTACTGCTATGAACAAGTTATGTGAAAGAACAAAGAGCATTACATAAAAAATGTATCATACACTGACATTGGAAGGTAGCTATGACAAAGATATGGAAGGAAGTGGAAAAGTCTGATCTCAAAGAATTCACAAATTAGATAGCTGAGAAATGGGACAAGTAATAATTAGCCATATCGCAGACTCACCCAACCTATGCCAGTACGGGAATAGACATCAAATTGATGAAGATAATGACAATCTTCAATGAGCAAAAATATTTGCAGTTTGACATTAATATGTTGTTAGGTAACATCACTTATCTCTTGAGCTTTTGTCAGATTGCACCATAGCAGTATATGCTAATACCACTTTCACTGACCTACACTTTACCAACTCTGACGAAACCCAAATTCCACTCTTCATTCTATAGATTAATGACCAACATGCTGTCTCTTTAAACACTGGTTCTGTATAGATAATACTCTTTTAGTCCTTATTTACCTTGTACACCTAAATGTCATTAACATGTAACTTAAATATTTCATACCAAACTTGCATTGTTTCCACAGACAGAGACCCCAGAAATATCTTCCAATGAGGACAAAGTAATCTAGTACTTGTCAGCAGCACAGAATCTCAATTATGGCTCATGTCCAGGAAATACTGTTATATCTCATTCTCTCTTTAGTCATGAACGTTGCTACAAGTACTAAGCTTCACAATATCTAACAATGTTTCCTGATGAACCCTTCCACTTCATAACATAGCTAAAACTCTATGTGTATGTACTCGTATGCTTATGTGCACATGCATGTATGCATATACACACACAGCTCATTTTATGTCTGTCTTCCATGTTGGACCTGATGAGCTAGTGGACTGTGTCATGCTTCAATGGTTCTGTGTTGGCATGCTTTCTATGGCTAGATGCTCTTTCTAACTCCAGTCATTTTACAGAATGTAGTGGGTACATTTTTTATGGCACCAGCACTAGTGAGGTCACCATGAGAGACTAAAGAATTACCATAACTGACCGAATATGAGAGAGTATAATAATTTTAAGTGAGCTGATGAAAGGAACAGATTTATTGTTGTGATAGGTGCTAGTGGGAATAGTAAAATAGTAGATACTTTTGGGAGGAAAAGTATGGAATGAACAAGGGAAGGAAGAGTGTCAAGGGTTCCTGTAAAAGAGAGTGATAAGGGTAGGTTGTCTAGGAGAGTTATAAGGGTGACTGTGGGTAGAAGGTGGGAGAAAGTGTGCATGACATACGGAAAGAGATAAGTGTGTCAAGGATCCAGAGAAGCTGTGAGAGGAAGATCGTTACAGGCTAAGAGAGTAGTGGGATGCCATAGATGATGGAGAGGAATAGAATAGTGAATATTGAGGTAATGAAGAAGTTGTTTGGAAAGGCTAGTGAAATAGGGACAAGGTTAGAGGAACAGTGCATAAATACAGCAAGCACAATGAGAGACTGGAGAGGACTATTGATGTTGGAAGAGAGCAGGATAAATGCAGTGAAAACATCCTACAAGATGGCAGGCTAGGAAGCACTGGACTGATGCAATAAAAGCCTTCCAACTACTCCCTTTGTTCACTTCCTGCAATAATTGCCTGAGAGAGTGGAGTTTCTTCCATGTAGCATGTTACCAACTGTTGCTGTACATTTTGTCTTTTACCAGTTATCCTGAATAGTTTACATATTTTTTAAAGAAAAATATCAATTATCTACAATGCAATTAGTATACATTTCGTATAACTATCAATTTCCCGATTTCAGCGTTTTGTGATTAACTGAACTCCTGTCTCATAAAATGATAATAATTTAACTTCTCACCTGTGTCTGAAAATAATTCTTTAAAACCTTAAAAATTTACCTTAAATAATCAGTAATTGACTTATTACTAGAAAGAAAAAATAAAATCTCATTCAAGTACAGAAGTCAATTAAATTGCCATATCCCTACTCCTAAATTTGTGGACTTGTTCCTAAGTTAGAAATTACTATTAAGTCTCTAATAAGCAAATATCACAAAAATTACTTTATACTTTCAAGAACTTAAAACTTAATATAGATAGGGAGTTAATATTAACAAATATTACAGATGCATTTCTACAATATAAACTGTACCCTCAATATTTTACATTTTTTTCATAAAATTATTATAAAAGTGTGTTTTACTTTTCAGTTATTCAGGATACTTTCCATTGAATAATTTTCTTTGTTTTCAGTAATCTGTAAATTAGAAGTCTTTTCAGAATCTTTCAAGACTGCACAAGCTATCAGAATGTATTGAAATACTTGCAATATACAATATCTGTGACCTCCATGAAAGTCAGAACTAATCCAGTTCAAATCTATTGTTTTTAATTGTTATTTTGCAGAACCATTAATTGGAAAATAATATTAGCATGGAAAGAGATTTTACAATTCAGTGCCAAGATTGAAAAAGTAACAGCTATGAAGGAATTGGCTACATCTCTTCAGTGATAGAGTATAGTTTGCACCCTCTTTGGGTCATATATTACATGACAAAGTAATTCATAATCTAGAATCTATCACTAATTAAAGATTGTATTTTCTCGGAATTTCTGATCTTAAAACTTTTTAAAATAGAAATCAGAATATTCTTATTTCTTTATTGCCCGCAAGGGCTAAACATAGAGGGGACAAACAAGGACAGACAAAGGGATTAAGTCAATTACATTGACCCCAGTGCGTAACTGGTACTTAATTTATCGACCTCGGTGGAATTTGAACTCAGAACGTAATGGCAGACGAAATGCCGCTAAGCATTTCGCCCGGTGTGCTAACTATTCTGCCAGCTCGCCGCCTTACTCTATGTAGTAAAAATTGTTGCATAAGTATAAAATATGAAAATAATTATATTGGAATAAAATACAAATGTCTAAAATTTTTAAGTGTGAGCTATATACAGTGGTGGTAGGAAGATAATTTCAGTATACTCTAATTCAGCCGATCTATGGCACTGCTGTAGTTAACTAAACAATCTTAATTTTCCAAAGTTGCTTTAGTCGTTTGTCACTTACTTTACACATCTCTGCAACTGATAAACTCATGGTGAGGTAATGATTGTTAGAATCAGATTCTGCATTATTGTCCATATGGCCATGAATTCAAAGCTTGTTGCTATATACCATTGAGCAAAACTCAAATCATCTTGCTCTTGTTTTGTTAACTAAATAAAGTGGGTTCTTCTATTTCAATGGTTGTGGTTAGTTATATGCTGGTCATCCAGCTATAAAAACATTTATCCAAACAAAAGCTATCCTGTACATATACAGAAAAACTGGATGCACAGTAGGCAAAAAAAATTCAACCTGGAACTGCAGCCTGCCAATTTACAGTGCAGACTTACTCTTAACTGGTACTTATTGAGAAAGCATTGTCATGTAGTTCAATCTGTTTTGTGTTGGGTATTTGTATTAAGATTACAATCTGGATTAATGGTTTGAGGTATAACTTGCATAGATGTTTCTTCTTTGGCTAAGCTAAAGTATTTTCACAAAGGTGATACCTACTGTTTCTATGTACATGTCTTTTCATTGTAATAATTAAAATAATAAAGTACATTAAAATTAAAGTAAATTCAGCTTGTAGAACTCAGCAAGTGTTATATTTCTGTATCCACTCTATATATGTATGTCATACTATCATTCACTCTTTAGCACTTCTATAAGTAACATCAATATATGTAACCTAGAGATTTCATGTCTATCTCACACTGCTTCTTTGAACAGAGACTTCAAAACAATTCTTAAATTGAAACATGAAAATACAATCTCCTTCAGCAGCAATAGAAATATCAGGTACACACTACTGCACATCCTCTATGTACAAACAACACAGAATTAAAGCACTCATAGCTGCTGCATTATATTTGATGATTGCTCAAGGAGACCTTACATATGATATTGCTAAAATTACCTCCCAAAAACTTAGTTTGTTCAAGTCTCATTAGTTATATCTATATTGATTAACATTGGAATACAGATTGCACATCTGAAATAGTAATGCTGCTATGTACGTAATTAAACTTATCTGCATCAAAAATGGTCATTTGGTTAATTGACAAACACACTAACGTTAACTAGGGATTTTCCCCTCTCTACCTCTTCTAACTTCACTGCAACAGCCTTTACTTTTCTAAATTATCAAGCTGCATACTCCATCCATCCAACTTTACCTTATGTACCTATCACTTCTCCTTTCGCCATCCTTGTGTTCCCCAACACCCCAATTCTGCAATAAACACTTTTACCAATCATGCCTCTCCAGTGCAGTAATCCTCTGGAATTCCTTTCTTACCTATATACTTTCTTGAAATGTTGACTTACAGAAGTTCCAACTAAGTATCAGCTATGTTAATGTCACTAGTTTTGGATGGCTTGCATGGGTCATTGACACTCTTTTTCTTTCTGACTAATAAAAAGAGGATGTTATGACAAATAATTTTAAAAGGAGACTGAAAAATATGAAATAATGATATTGTATCATTATGAATAAGCTTAATATCAAAAGAATATTTACTTGCTCTGTATAGAAAATTTGTTGAATTCTCTAAGAATTAATGGTTGTTGAAGTAACAGAAGACCAAGTGAAATATGTACAGTTATTGGAAAATTGGCTGTTAAGGAAGAATTAACACAATTTGAATCTGAATTATAAAAGTATGCAGAAATAGCTAAAATATAACACTGAATATTTTTACTAGGTTTAAAGTTGTTCTGTAACAAGCAGTGGTAGTTTGTGTGTAGGAACTGCAGCACCCCCTATTTCCATTCGCTATTATCAATAACATTCAATATAATGAGTCCTTTTTTCTTTAATTCTTTCTTTATACTTGTACATTATATAATCCTTAAGCTTAATGTCAGTAGCCATCCCCTAGTTTATGAAAAATAATACAAAAATCCTCATATAGAACTGTGTGTTTCACAGTTCCAGCAATGCGATGTTTGGCTGTTGTGCACATGCTCGCATGTCCGACATAAGGAAGTTTCACACAAGGGAGAGAGAGCACTGCATGAACAACAGTTGTGTTTCTTTTTGACTCCATGTATGTTGTGCTTAAAAATGTGTTTATATTCTTGAATGTGATAAAGTGTAAAATTAGATTATTATCCTGCTTCCAGCTTCAGTGTTGCTGCCAGGATTTGAAAAATAGGGTACATTTCCCCCCACTTATTTTGTGATTTATGGGGGATTTTTGAAAAACAAGGGGAACTTGCAGCGGTGTTCAGTGAACAAATTAAACACACTACCCAGCAGTAACTAAAACACGAACCGATCAAGTTTATGTATAAATTTTCTTTTTATATTTTTGTTTCCTTTTACACAATATTAAAACAACAGCTAAAAATTTTCTGAAGCAGTACCCCAGCTAATTTTATCTAGAACCCACCACTGAACACAAGATGAGGAAACCTATGGTATGTAAGTAGTTAACCAAATGACTACGCTATATACAATGCCTTTTCCTTGCTGAGAACCATATTGCACAGTCCCGCATGAAGTCATGAATCATGTGGAATGTTCTGTGACAGTCTAGACATGTCACATTCCCTCCCCTTCCGGTCCATTTCTGTATACTTTTTGTTGTGTAGTCCAAGGTCAGCAATGACTAAACAGATTTCTAATCATAAAATTCCCAACTATGGCCATCCTATCTCTTATTCAAAAGGTGTCTCTAAGAATAAATTTATCCAGTGTATTCTTCATTTTTGTTGTAGCAGAAGCTGATTAGCAGAGTACAGCAGTTTTACCACTATACTTTATATTGGTGGTGTACATTCTTTCTTTGTGCTTGGGTGATAATGAACAAAGGAGCTACTGTATTGATAGTCAATCTACTATAATTTACAGCTAAATCTATTTCAAATTTTATTCTACCATCTTAAAAATGTTTGAATATGTTGGAAAAAGTAATCCTGAATACTGGGCTGAGTTTTTTTTTTTTTTTTTGTTTTTTTTTTTCGTTTTTTTTTTTTCATGACACATTATACTGTCAATTAAATCAACACTAAAAATATTGCTACTACTCATTTTAGTGACTTTGTGTGATTGAAAAAGGAAGTCTTGTTGGTCAGCTCCTTCCAGGTTTGATTCTAATCAAAGTATTCCTCTAAAGGCTATAATTTTAGACACTATTTCCTTGTCTTCCATCACTTCTAACATTATTGGTTCTGATACTTCTAGTTCACTATATTTGTTTCATTGTTGTACTAGTTTGCCAATTAAGGTATTTGGAAATAAATAATAGGACCTGGTCTTAGGTAAAGCACTACTTTTTTAATAAATGTGGCAAATAGAAATAATTGCTGGACTTCACATAATGTAAGAGGTGCATGAATAATTAATATCAACAAGGTGGAATGTCATCTTTTTAGAAAGATACCTCCTGAGGTACCTTCTCAATTAGGTGAGTTGATTTGTCTTTCACTCTGCAAACTAAAGAAACACTCTTCTATAATGCAACTCTACTTATGGTAAAATTGAGTTATGTGTGTTTTTACCAAGGACACAGCACATGTAAAGACACACTGTTGCTTCTTTCCTGATAAATACCCTATCAAACTGAACCATTCTAATTCCTTTGCGAATATTATTTTATCCAACTGTTTAGTCATTTTTTTTTATATATTGGTACTTTTTTTGTTTTGTTTTGCTTTTTTTTTTTCTATGTTGAAAATCAGGAGATCTCAACTTCCTGTTTCTGTTCCCTTGTAAATGTAAGGATCATGTACTTTAGTCAAAAGAATCTAGTGTAATTTCTTTTTAGTTAAGCACAGATATATAAAGATGATGTATTTCCCAAAGGCTTTAGTAATGAATGAAAATACACTTAAATGACTTCAAGCAATAATCAAATTCATTCATGGATTCAAAAGTTTACACCTCTATAACAGACCTTTTGTATCAGTATATTGATCGTTACTGAAAAATGTTGCTTTCACAAATGATGATGAAGAGCTATTCCAGTTAAATTTTTCATGATTTATTAATTAAAAGTCAAATTTTTAATTTTAAATAATTGACTAGTGGTGGTAACTCAAATTAGGCTGTTTAGACAAAATGAGTAAAATTATTTTATATAACATGCTGTATGATAAAAGGAATTTGCAGCTCTCTGATTAATGACAGCTTTCTGGAAAATATAGCACTATTATATTATAAAGATAATTTAAATGGGAATATGTTTCTTCTATAAGTCTACTGCTAGACTACTGTATTACTATTTAGTAGTATTTTAAAATATTATTTTGGAAGAAAATTTTACTGACTATTCATAAAATGCAACAGAAACCTTTTCAAACATAATTTCTTGGTTATTAAAAGTTTAACATTAACCCACTGTTGGTTTCTTCATAATCTTTAACCTTATACTTCTTTTGATGAATCTTTTCTTACACCAGTCTGATTAGATGCAGCATTCTTTGTTGAACATTGTGCATTTCATTGTAATATTTACAAATATTCTGTAAACTAAAGATATTTTCTTTATAAATATACAATGTGTTCTTGTTAATGGATATTACTTCATTCTATTTATTCATTCTTATATGAAATAACTACTAATTTTACTGATTGTTGAAAGTTTTACTTCATTGTTGATTTAAATTACTATTATCAAAGTAAAGTGAAGCATTTTTACATTGTAATGCTATAATTCTAAAATGTGTCGTTATTGTTTGCTTTTCAGATTTCCTGATTACTATTTTCATCTTTTCATTTTACTAGACATTTAAAAGTTAGGAACCTTTACTGCCTTCATATGAATCTATATAGTTAGAAATAATACATTTTCTAAATTTGTATGCTATGCTAAAGAACCTAAATGTAAAATATTTATGTCATAGACAATCAGTATTAAAATTTTGTTTCATCATTTATACTACTGCTTCTGTATGTTTGTATGGGTTGAATGTCTCCATTTCATTACAGTATTTTCTATGGTTTTTACTATCCAATATACTTATGTTACAACTTCTTCCCACATATTTGCAGGCTCCTTCTATAAAAGTTGTTTGATATTTTTCACCTAATATCATTCTTCATGTGCATCATGTTCTTACCAGAACAGTTTTCTCTCCTACATAAGGAGGCTATTACCTCTAAGTTTTTCTCTCAATGCTCTTGCACTCTATCATTCATGCATGATAACATGACACATTCAATGAAGTATGCTTTCTTCATTTATTTTCAGCTTTAAATATCCTCCATATTTAGCCCTAACCATGTTGCATCATTTCATATTCAAGTATCATATAGTCTCCCCTTCATTCAGAGAGAGAAAGGCCGTCTATTGCAAAAGAGTTAATTATTCCCTGAAAATTTCCCCTTCCATTCTTATTCAGTCTTAATATCCATAACACCTACCTCCATTGCTGACTAGGACACCTAGGTAGCAGAAGCTATCAACTACTTCTAATGAGCTTTCTGAGTTGCTAAAAACCTTCATTTCTTAGGTGCTCTGTTGCTAACTGCTACTTTGCATCTGGTACATATGAAATCCTTCTCTGTTGGCTTTCCTGATATGCCACTGCACCTTTTGTCTGCTCATTGTTTTTAATGTTTACACTATTTAGAGCTTCTATCTGTTCTCTTTTTGAATGTTGAGCATGACTGCTTCTCTCTCAGTAGCTGTATCCCATTTTCAATTTTGACTAAATTGACATCTCAATTCTAAACTCCTGCTTCACATTTGGAAATGTAAATCTAACTCTCCAACTGATTCAACTATGAGAACTATGGAGACCTTTCTGTACTTTTTCCACAAAGAAGAAAGATCAGTGGTTCCATGTCTTGGCACAAAACCAAAGTACATCTCTTAGTTCTCTTCTCTTCCTGATAAGCTTCTCGATAATTCTGCTTCTATTCATGACTTGGTTCATTAATTGGATGTATTTTGGTTATTCCGCTTTTAACCCATCCTTTATCAATTTCTTTTAGTGTCGTTTCCATGCTTCTTTCTTATTAGTATCAGTGAGGGTGAGTGTGCCACTATCATTCTCTACATACTTTTCAATAATGACATCTGGATTTATGACACATTGTCTATATGTATCATACATGTATTAAAACCAATGACAAATTGAGACATTTCAATCATCATTTATTTTATAGAAAAGATGAAAGTAATTATTTTAAATATAATGAATAAAATTGCTTTATTTACAGTAACTAATTTCAAAATATTGTTCAAATTTTGTATCTGAACCCACAACTTAATTCCATATATTGTTTTGTTAACTAATTCTTGTTTCGTTTTTAACTTTTACTATTGAAGTTCACTATTTTATTCTAGATTTGGAAGCAATATTAATTTCCACAATTTCAGAGATAGTATGGGAGGAGAAAGAGATATATTAACATTCATGCACACACAAATTACACACACCAAGTTAGCATTTTGCAAAGAAGCCAGTATGAAATTACATATTTCAGATTTCTAAACTAAAAATTATGATCCTCCTCGACTCCTTCTGTAACTAGTCCACATAATATTGGACTTCGAAGAGAATGTTCAAGTTTTGTTTGAATGACTTACTATCACAGCCTGAGGGCAACTACTTTTCCGTAATGCACTTTTGCAGTATATCAAGATGGAGTTTGTTAAATGTATTATTCATATAGTAATTATCAAGTCTATTGTCAAAATAATTTCAATAATCTTACTTGGTAACCAATTTGAATCAGTTTATTGTGAGTGGTTGCTGTATAAATTTGTTTTAAATGTTGTCTTAAATAATTCATGCTAAAGTCTTTTAAATGCTGACAAATGAAATTCTAATATTTCATAATTTTTGTTAATGTCTATTTTTGTAATATAAAACCCCAATTCCTCCATTTTGTACTGTTTACAGTAAATCAAGTACCTTAATTCTGGTTTCAGGATAATTGCTTTAATGTTGCAATCAACATTAACACTATCACCTTACACCTTAGGTCCCTTTGGTGGATTTCATTTTGTTCTATATACTACAAGCATTCATGCCAGGTCTCCTATTTGAGGATATCTTCCCCTTTCCCTCCCACTCCTCTCAGAGACCCTATAAAAGTAGTACCTTACCACCTGATTATAAGATTTCAAAAATTCAATTCATTTGCTTTCCCTGACACATTTCCTAAAAGAATTTGGTCTTTCTTGAAGTGCAGTTGCCAAATATTACCACATTGGTAATATGATCTGATGATTGTCTCAAAGGCTATGGAATGATTGTTATTACTATAAATGCTACTCTTATCATTACAAGAGTACTTTTGGTCTTCTGAACTGTCTCAGCTCTTTATTTAAAGAATTAAATGTTTTTATAAATTACCACTTTAAGATCTTTATCTTTGCTAAGTCTAAGGATATGCATATTTGTAAGAATAGTTTATTATTCTAATCTTAGTTTAAACAGATTTTTCTACATTGTGTTACTATTTGACCGATAAGGCAAAACATTTAAATTGTGAAAATGATCTTGTAATGTATCAGCTTTCATTACCATCTACCATCACTTATGTGTTAAAACCTTGAAAATACTTTGTTATTCTGGAATAATTTTACCAAACTGTATCTTCCTCCAGTCATTTAACTATGCACTATAACTTAGAGATTCACTCTGAACCTCAGCTAGTATCTTAGTAAATATTAACTGCAAACATCAAAGCCTACTGCTTTATCTGAACATTGTACATTCCCTTTAATTGTGGCTCTACAACTTCAACTATAACTTAACTACTTCTCAAGTCTCTTTAAATCCACCTCACTTTATGGTATATTTCATCGCCAATCCATAGCAGTTTTTCAATGGTTGTGCATCATTGATTAGTGTTATTTTCCCCTACCAACATATATATTTACCTATGCTTTTGGTTCATTGGCCTTTGTCTACTCACTTACACTAAAATTTTCTCAAAATAATTGTCTCACTCAGCTCTTTTGTTGCTATGAATCTCTCATTTAACAGTTCCAAGTCTTACTTCTTATATAAACCACAAGGAGGAAATCTTTTGCTGTCAACTGAGCAGAGCAACTTTTTTCAATAAGTCATCAAAGTGATTTATAGCAATCATTTCACAGCGACATTTGTTGTTCATTACTTTAATGTGCGTCAAAGTTTTGGTTATCAATCAATATTACCAGACATTTTACTGTACTTTTTGTACACTCCTTGTTAATACTGATATGGATACTACGTTCCTGACCACATGTGGTACCTGGTAATAATTACTACCTCCACCATTATTATGTACACCTTCGAGCCCCACACACGTATCAAGTTTCATCAAGGTTGTTTGATAGTCTCAGAGGAGTTAAACTAACAAATTCACAAGCACACAATCTTTCCATTTATTATTATAGATGGCATATTAACATTTGTCTCTCTGTGGTTCACAATTTTATAATCTTCATAAAAAAAATAATGTAAATTCTACATAATGAATCAAAAGTAGGTGATAGAACGAGTCTTCTTATAAACATGTGTGCATCACAGCACCTATTATTTCAAATATTTACAATAACTGAAAGCAAAAAGCTCAAATGTGCATATACTTTTTCCATTAGTTTGAAATGTAAAGTATACATTTTTAAGTAAGCATAATTTTAGCCTTGCTGTGAAGATTGAACAAAATGGTTACGCCACTTGTGTAAGCATAAGTTCATCACATTATAGATTAATACTTTTTTTATATTAGAGGAGTTTATATGAATTATGCATATCAAGGAGATCCCAGTTGATAATTATTTATTCTATGGTATATCTAAAGCAGAAAAAATGAAATCACTAAAAAATTCAATGTTCTTTTCTTTTTTTCTTTCTCTTTTTTTTTTTTTTCTTTTTGTCATTACAGATCCCAAAACTAGGCAAGTGATTCCTCATAAGTTTAAATCCAGCATGGTAAGTTGCTACATTCCAGTTTGTAAGGCTGTACTGTGATGATTCTATTTTTATTGATTTCCATTTGACATTAATCCAAATGAGTCCCAAGGTCAAAACAAATGAAATTATTTATAAATGTGGGGAATAAAATTATATTTAATAAAAATAAAGAGAGATTAAGCTAGTCAATAGGAAATGGGAATTCCTGCAAACTTATCTTATTCAGTTTGAGTTATAATTCCTAATATTAGCTGAGCAATGCCAAAAGATTGGTTCTGAATTAAGGATTTGAATACTGATTGGAAATACGGAGTAGGTTATAGAATGTTAAAAAAATTATTTGCATCTGCATTTCAACCCAATTTACTGTTTTATCATCTCGTATGATTCTGTTATTGTGAAACAAGCAGGAATAAATTTTCTACAGCTCAACATAGTTCTTTAATAATCCTATTAAATATAGTTGAATAATGTACTTTTATAATAAATAATTTTATTCTGAAAGTTTGTTGTAGTTATGCATCGATCTAGTATAGTTAAGAATTGTATCTTGCATTTCTGCCTAGCTCATATTGACCCATTTTTCTCCTTGTTCCAGTCTTGCATCATACTGACCCACAAAGTGATTTTCTCTGCATTTTATTGTTTACTTTCCTACTTTTTTTGTTGCCTTTATTTGAGCCTGTTTCCTTTATGTAATTAACTTCTAGTTTGTTTTTAATTATCACCGTGTCTGTAAAGAAAAGTTTGTGCTGTATTACATTAGTCTATTTTTCCTTATTTGTAAATATTTTTCTAGGCCCATTGTGATTACTATATCAGACTAATTTTTTTTGTGTGTGAGTGTGTATGATGCATTGATATCAGCTGTTTAGATAGAGGAATTGGGTTTTTAGCACACTGGATGTTTACCCAGTTTTCAGTTTGAAGCTGTAGATTATAACTGGGATTGCTAGACTATTATAGTCTTATTTTTCTAGTATTTAAGGGTTTTTTTTTTTTTTGGCAATACTCTTTAATTTTCTTTGTCATTTCTCTATGTTGTATCTTAGTTGTATCTATTCCTAAGTATTACAACGAGGAAGCCTATATATGGCTGCTTGACCTGTTAGAAGTAGCAGCCAAATTACTTTTATACTACATCCCACCATTTAGAAATGGGAGATATACATTAGATAATATAGTTTTAGATATACTATACTTGAAAAATCAAGTCTCTCATTTGAGGACAGCCCAGGTCTGAACAGCAACACCCTCATTACTACAGGCTAAAGAAAGAGCTTCTCTATAATCACTTGACCTGTTACAGTTGACCATCAAATTCTCTACAAATAACAAGCTACCATCTAAAAATAGGAAGGACTTATTCAATAATGTTGTACTGGATGCACTGTGTTTGAAAAACAAGTCATAATGTCTATGGTTGAAACCTCTTTCATCTTGAGCTTGCCTCATGAAGATTTACCTGGGCTTAAGCATCAACTCTGAATGACTGGTTCTGCCCTACTTCTCTGGTTTAATTATCTTGATGTTTCAAGTTCAAAATTAGTGTTCTTCTTTTTAGAGTAACTTTGAAATATTTGTCTAATCCTGTACCCATTTTGATATTACTGTTGGATCTACTTTTTAACAGGTCCTCCAATAGATATAGACCCTTCTCTCACTTTTCATACATCATGCTAACATGCCAAAGTTTGAAGATTTGTGTTGTTTCTTGGGAAAGATACAGCAGTAATTTCCCATTGCCTCTTACCAGCTTAGTTAACTTTGCTAGTTTCCTGCTCTCTCTAGCTTAGATATGGGTGACTTGTTTACATGCCACCAGGGCAAATCTGCACACTGGTAGGCCTCTGTGTTACATGTCTAAGAATCAGTCCTCTTTTGAGTCCTATGTGCCTAAACCACAGAACCAGCTTCTACTAATTGACTAATTAATGGGTTCCTTGACAAGTGCTAACAACCAGGATCAGAGCAGACCTGGGATTAATGGTGACTGAGAAATAATTTTATACCCCTCAAAACTGAACTCTATTGAATGCCTTGTTTGTGTCTTGTATATATTTTTAAATCAACCATATAGAGGAGATATTTTTTAATTTTTTCTCAACATTTTAACTGTTGTTTTCACTTAACATCCTTTGTAATACAGTCAGAGATAGAGAGAAAAAAATAGTGGAAATAAAGGCTGGAAAATTCCTATTCTTATCGGGTTAGAGTTGGTTTTCATCATCTCTTTATCGTACATTGTTAATTCTGGTTTCTGTTTATCAATACCAGAAGCATTCCATTTGCTAGAGTTTTGATTATGTTGGCAAATTCCTTTACAAGTTATACTGAGTTATGCAGGAAGAATTATTGCATTTTCCTTCTCTCCTTTCTTACCTAGTGTGTATTTATATTATGTTGTTTATTTTTGTTCACTGTGTTCAGATTTCTGTTATTGATATAGACTCCAATGTTGTTTCTTTTATTTTAGTCATAGTATGTGTACACACACACATACACAGGGGAATATATATGTGTGTGTGTGTGCGTATATATATATATATATATATATAATTTTTTCTTTTAGTATATGATTCTAGTACTTGATTGCAATTAAAGAACCATTTGTTTTTCTCAAATTTCCTTAACTAGTACATTTGTGCCAAGATCAGTTGCTTTTTATTATCATTACACTCTCGGAATGTCAAAGAACAGTTTTTGTGTTAGTAAACATCATTAACAATGTCTTTATATCTACTTAAAACTCACAAAGTTATAAAATTACATATTAATATATGTGTGTCAATGTAACTACTGGAAAAATGTTAATAACTATCCTGGAAATAAATCCCTCACTGAAAATGCCTCTCAATATAATAGAATTGCTGTAAATTACCATGAAAATAAGAAAAAGTACTTGATAATATAAAAATTAGATTTTAGGTGACTTTATCAAATTTGTAAGTTAGATTAATGGCAATGGTAACCTTTTGTTTATAATATCATTGTAACTTTATCAGGTATAGTATGATGAATTCTGTATTTATTCCTGTGTAATGCACAAACCTAATTATGGGGAATGAAAGCTCGGAAAAATATCTCTCATGTACAATATGCACAGACTCTTCTTGAGTATTATGATGTATGAAAAAAATTTGAAAATATATATATATATAAAGGCTGTAGAAAATGCAATACAAAGAGTTCATGTATTTTAACGAAGACAAATTTGGAAGTAACATTTGAACTTTACTTGTGTAAGCTGTAAAATTATGCCGATACTGTAAAGCTACTATTGTGGAAATTACACATTCAATATTATTAATAAATGTATTTAAAGCTCTTTGCAGAAAATTATCTTATTTTGTGACTGACTTAGGGCTAAAGAACAACAATAATGAAATCTGTAAATGAGTACAAATTCAAGAATATTCATACAAATTTATCAACACAATCTGAATTGAAAACTGTTTCCTAAAGTTGAATCCTTTATGTGTTACTATATATAAAACAATTGTAACTGACGTATATGTTTATATCCTATAAACATTAAAAACGGTGTCACTCTAACAGAAATCCCTTTTGGACTGCTTTTGGTTTATTTAACAAAGAACAGTTAAATCTCTCTAATCACACCTTACTATTTTAAGTATGCATCTATTTTTCTATGATCTTACAAGCAAGACTTTCATTAAATAACTCGGCATGTTAGAAATAGGATATTCAAATCACTCCCATTTGTTTTTTACTAAGATAATATACCTGGTATAAAAAGGTAGCTCTGTTAGTTGTATTTAAAACCAAACTTCACTCTCTTAAATAAGAGATTACAATTATGCAAAAATTCATTTCCACTGTTCTTTATAAGCCATGCTAATTTTTATTCTATCCCACCTTTTGAAAATTTTCAAAAAGAAAACTTCATAAAATCAGAATCTTAATGAATTTGAAACAACACTTAAAGTTTTCAGGAAGTGAAAAGCATTTTAAACAACTACATTTCATATTTTGTATCTAATTTCATGGGGCTTCAATTGCATAAATGAAAATCTTTAATGAAAGGAAAAACAGGTTTCCAGTTTTAAAAATTTGATTAAAAAATGTGCATTGTATGCATGAATAAATACGGTATTGAATCAATTCAGATTATCTTTGTACATAAAATTGTTGTGAAACGTAATCTTTCTTTATCTTTAGGCCAATCAGATGGTTTTAATGGTTCACCGTGTCTTTGCGAAACATATGGCAATGAGCTCAAGCTCAAAGAAATCCACCTATCGTATAAAGAGTAGGACATACTTAACTTGACACTGGCTTTTGTGCAGTAACTTTTTCATTTGAATACTGAAAACTTATTAAACTGATCTCTCTCTCTCTCTCTCTCTCTCTCTCTCTCTCTCTCTCTCTCTCTCTCTCT
>NC_068983.1:61271008-61282728 GCF_001194135.2 Octopus bimaculoides | reverse complement strand
TCTATCTATCTATCTATCTATCTATCTATCTATCTATCTATCTATCTATCTATCTATTTATATATATATATATATATATATAATATGTATATTACTCTCTCTTTTATTCACCATAACAGCAATATATATATATATACTTGTAGTTTCAAGAGCTATTTCAATAACAGAACAGTCATTTTAACTAGAATAAATAGACAAAGTAATTATTCATCTAAAATATAAAAATGCTGATGGATACAAAACTATTTGCTATGTTTTGTTTAATGCGCTTATAGTAGAGTTAAAGTGAGAAAGGCATAAGTAAAAGTAAGACTCTCCTGAGTTAAAACATGTTCAAGATATATGAGAATATTTGGAGACTTATCCTTCTAACAGCATCATTAATGGACAATAATGATAATGTAAGTCTAGAATTTTAGATTATTGAATTACTAGAATTTGCATCTGCCAGTGAGAGAGTCTCATGCAATCACTCTACTTGCTTAAGATAGCAGCTAAATTTCCCTCAAATCACATCCTGTTGTCTTAAAATGTCATTTTCATGGCAGATGTACACCTGTGCCTATAGAGCTACTCAATCAGTGCTAATTTAGAGCCAAAAAACAATAATAACTAATAGACATGTATTCTGTTCTTAGAAAGCATCAAGCATGGAGACATCGAAGATAGTAATTAGGGAGCCATAAATACACACAAATATATGAAGAGCTTACTTTCAAAACCAGATATATGCATCAGAGTAACTTTTGAGTGATTGAGGAAACAACTTGAATATATCTGATTTTGATTGGAAGACTAAGATTCACTTACTGTTTATATAGCATCTATCCCAGTTTGACTGAAAAAAATTTCATGTGTGTGAAGCCAGGAGCTTGCAGATTGTATTTTAATAGTTATCATGAAATCAACCAAATGTACACTTACACCGGTTTTGAAAATAAGCTCCTCGTATAAGGAAATACAAGAATAACAGCATTTAAAAAGGATAGTGACTTAGTGCTACTTCACAATTTATTTTACTAAGTATTTGACAATGAACATTATTTCTGAAAAACCTACTTCCACTCAGCTAATAGTAAAGTAACAACTAAAATGTGAGGAAAATATGAGAGACAGTTTAATAATTTTCAATGTTTAACTGTTCTTTTAATAACTTTAACTCTTTACTTGGATGAATGTCCATTGTTTTCTTCTTCCCCTTCTTCTTGCTTTATTCATAGATTATGAAACATCTAAATAATGCTTCCTAACTTGATTTAATATAATGCCTTCTATAGTTCTTATGGACCAGTGTTTAACTCTGGTTTTAAGTGAATGATAGATTAATTTCTCACTGGATAGTTATTTTAATTAGAACTGCATGCCATGCCAGCATGGAAGGCTGATGTAAAATGATGATGATTATGATACCCTACATTTTCATTTTTTACTTTGTTTATCTTCTGCTAATTTTTTTTTTTTCCAGAAATAGCAGATATATGTATAGCTAGTGCTTAAGGCAAGATTCATTAGTGTTAACCATATAGATGTGTAGTAAATTAGCTGTTGGGTAGGATGATAGTCTATTGCACTTTCCCAAATAAAGTGATTCCAATTTCATATGGCCAGATGAAATGGAGCAACGTAAAATAAAGTATTGCACCTAGAAACAAATTAGTTTGATCTCATAGCCCCATATACAACTATTTGCCATCATTAGTCTGGCTTTTCCAGTCTGGATGTAACTTGTTTAAGCACCAACATCTGCAAAGTATAGACTCTTTGAGAGAGTTTTCCATTAATTGACATTAATTGGACTTTTAGTTTCAGTGTTATCAGAAATTATCTTTAAATGGATTTCTCATGACAGACCTAACCATACATTCTTAAGAAAATTGTGTGCTTTTTCACAGGTTCCTACTTTTGAATTATGCACTTTGTGTAACAGCATTTTTGACAAGTAATAATAAACCTCTACAAATGGGAGTTAATATGTATACAACATTATCACATATTTTTATCCATTTACTGATTTTGGCCATGCTGGGGAACAGTCTTATAGGCTATAGTCAATCACATTGGCATTCTGTACTTATTTCTATTGACTGCAGAAGGATGTAAAATAAAGTAGATCTTGTAGGATTTGAACTCATAATGTAAACAAAATTCTGAAAGGTATTTTTCCAATGTTTCATCAATTTTGCCATACATTCACCTTGTATTCTTGTGGTTTTCATTAAAATATGTCTTAAAGACCTTGTATAGTATTTTAAAAAGTTAATATTTCTTTGGATAAAATACTGCTGAAATAAAAGATTCCATTTGATAAAGCCTCATCATTATTTGCATTTAACTAACTAGCATTGACAACTAACAAACTTGTTTAGGTTTTACTGGATATTTTTTAATGTTTCTGACATTGATCCAGAGAGCCATAATTAGTTCAGTTAATCATAACCTAAACCATATTATTTCTGCTTATACTAAACCTGACTTTTGATTATATATTTCATTTCTTTCTCCTCAGTTTTAAATTAATGACAGGTGTGATCATATAACATTTACCTATAATTTATATCAATATTTCTTATTAATTTATATATATATATATCATCTGCCAGTTACAATATTGTTGAATTTCAATAGTTTACTTGTTTCCCCTTGATTTTAATTCAACTTAAGTATGTAATATTAATATATAATAATTATACCTGTATAAACTGCCAAAATATATGCTTCACCAGCTTTTTCAGCTGAAATATATTGCTTGATTATATCAAACTACCTGTGTTTTTTCAAATCTGCATTTTAATCTTCATAAAATAATGTAGACATTAGCAAAACTTACTTTCAAAAAGAGATCATGTCACTTATTTCAGTAGCTGAAATCAATTTATTTAGAAATTCATAATACATGTCTGGTTTCTAGAGTTATTTCTTGATTATTTTCACTTTCTGTGACAATTTCTTAGAATAAAAATTAACATTAAGTTTTATTAAAATTATGTTAAAAATTGATATAATGTTCAAAAAACATTAATCGGTAAGCAACTTAGATAATGTACCAATAAAATTGTTTAGTTATAATTTTTAAATGTATTTTACCAATTTAAGAAATTTACATCCAGATTTCAATCAGTAACAGCTTATATATTAAAGCTTTTCTTGATATTACAAAACAAATTTCTCTGCATATAACTAAAATATTTGTAACTTGTAGCTACAGTTGCAGTAATTAATTTCTTAATGAAATATTCAATAATAAAAAAATGTTTATATTTTTCATTTCAGGCTGACCAGATCTGTTATGCAGTTTTGTGTGTCTTCTCTTATGTAGCTGCTGGGATAGAGAATGGAAAGTTGACAAAAGTACATTCATTAGAATGTTTCAACAAGGACTACAGCAACAACAATGGTAGTAGCAACATTAGTAACAGCAATAATAGCTCAGTTATACGTAATATTTTACAATCCTCAGCTAAAGGCTCCCCTAGAACAAACACTTCTAGCCCTCGCTGTTCTCCTCCTTGCCCTTCACCAGCTGTAGCTTTGACTAACCTAGGTAAGAGTACTAATGAAGTAACTACTGCTCACTAAACCTTTATACAAAATGTGGTCTTTGACTTAATCTATTCTTTCATCATTAAGCTTTGTCATTCCACAATGAACTAGTAACTGTTACATGAAAGCCAATTCAGCTAATACACTGTATATATTCCTTTTTTTTGCTTTCCTATATATAATCAACGTAAGTCAGTAATGATGTGAATTTCTCTATTGACTGATATACATATATATATATATATATATATATATATATATACATATTTAAATTTATTTTCTTTTTAAATAAATTGATATTTTTTTATTACTGTAAACTAACTATATAATGTTAGGTTGTGAAGCAGCCAGGCATTTTACATCAGTGTCAAATTATGTGCAATGAAGAATAAAATTTAATTGTTAAAACTATTATAAATCATGGCGTGCTGCTACTAGCAATTTAAACTATGTGCAGTGAGCAAAACAGGAAAGATTTTGTGTGTGTGAAAATAACTCCTTCAGCTCTAATCACAAGATATCTTGTGATGACTAAAAGGATGTATGTCTAAGGGCTTGAAAAATGTTTGAGCAATTCTGATTTTCATAGTTAACAAATCAATTAATTCATCAAAGAAGCTGAGATCAATACAGCAACAAATGTATTAGATTGTTTTTTTTTCTTTTTGTTTTTTTTTATTGTTAAACATTTCTTGTTTTTTAAGTTAATTTTCAAATTAGTGTTCTCAAATTTCTTTACTATTCTTTAATCTTTACCTATCTAAAAATAATTCTATTGCTTGTACTTTTAACTTAACTATGATAATTTGTAATGTAAGAGAAAAAAAAACAAGAATGAAGTAAAGGGACTCAGAACATTGTTGAGTTAAATATAAATATTCTTTATGAAATAATCTCAAACACACATGTGCTGAAGGTACCTTCTGGAACATATCTCCTTCAGTCTTGTGAAATGATACTACCTCAGGGTCTTATTTAGACCGTAGTAGATACTATAGATATGTATACTTTATTTTTAAAAATGATGATAATTATAATAATCTATCATCAACATATAATTGTTATTACGTATATATTTTTCTCAATCAAATGTTAACTTGTAAACACTGATAAAATGCTTGTCGCTTATGAATTGTGTGTATGTTTGCAAAAGTGATAAAAAATTAGTTTCAGTAATATCCTTACTTTATAAAGATGTGATGAACATAGCCTTAGTTTAAATCACAATCAAAGAGCTATATTCATATATCTTTTCTTAATTTGAACTATTTTCCTTCTAAACAGTAACTTATACATTAATCAGATTTTCAAAAAAATGAATTGTTTCATTTCCTTTTCAAAACTTTCTGCGCCTTTTAACTACAACATACTATGCAAACAAATGTGAAATATATGTGTTAGTCTTTACGAATTAAGAGGTTTAATTTATTCTATAATCTCTATATTAGAAATTAACCCCTTTTTTTTTCTTTCCTGTCTTAATGTGTAATTTGTGTTTGCATTTAACTCAGAAATAGTAAACTTAAATTCTAAACTATTTTAAATAATAAAGTTGAAGTGAAACATTTTCCAAATATTGGTGCTAAATTTACCACCATTCTTCCTTTCCCCACTATATACCCTGCTACCACTTACTCTCTAGTAATTGTAATGTTTATTTCTGTTAACCTTTTTATTCCTTTGCTATTCAAGAGTTAATAGAGGTGATTAATTTGCCCAGTCCCTTATGTAGGTAGTGACAAAGCTGCTGTTACTCTTGCTGTTGAATCTACCATTGCTGTTGTTACCACTTCCATCACTAATATTGGACCAACACCTTTCAACGATTGATTCTGCTGGATTGTAATGACTATCAGACTCACTTTTCCGGAAAAAAAAAAAAATCTCCTATGATGTGTAGAGCTGTAAGCAGCAATAAAATTGTAGTATCTCATTACATTTAGATGTAACCAACTCACCTACCACACTTATTTAACTATCTCTCTGTGACAATAATACACAATTGCATATTTGCAGTTCTGAACACTTAAGTTATATGGTTTTAATTAAATACTTAATTGATGCCATTAGCATTTATAATCCCAAGTAATACAACTAGCATAGAATATTACAGAGTTTTGTCAAATTGAACCAGTTATGTCATTGTATTATAGATAATTCTCGTCACTAATGGCCAGAATTTTCCCTTTATTCAATGACAATTCTGAATTCAATGTCAGTATTTTCAGGCATTTTACTGACTGACTCAACGTTATATTCCTATATATAATCATTAATTTTTTCCTTACTATTCAACTGATATACTTCAGTTCCCTTTTTGCCCTTTCACTTGTGAACATTTATTAAATTGTGGTTTGGTGAGACAGAGTAGGAGCTAGCAGAAACCAGATGAGAAAACTTTGTATTTTTTAACCTAGGCGTCAAGTAGCTGTCTGTTCAGTTAGACAAGAAATTCTGTAAATTCTGCTTTACAGCTAATATCAGCTAGACTTGAAACCTTGTTGTTGTTATTACTATTTCTGTCAGAATAGTAGAACTATTTTAATAATAATAATAATAATAATAATAATAATAATGATGTACGGTGACCTTTATCACATTCCAGAACAATTTTATGTGTATGTTCCCTATATGTATGTTTCGTTAACGAACTCTGTCAAAGCATTGGCTTTCCAACTCTTTCCTCATATACTTGGTTTCTATATTTGTTGACCAAAAAAGCACATTGTCAATGGTGTAAGATGTACTTTATACCTAGAAATTCAATCTAATCTATACATTTTATACAATGAAGTACTCTCCTACTTCATTATTATGTGATTTCACTATTTACTACAAGTGGATGAGTAACTTCTAAAATGATACATACCACTACATAAATTACAACCAACAATTAATCAGTTCTAATACTTTACTCTGCATAAAAAAAATTAAAACTTTTTAAGTGTGACAAACTGTTTAAGCTCTTCTTTAGCAATAAACCAATCAAAGTTGCAGCTATCACTTTCTCCACAGTCTTCTTATACCGACAAAATAAAGATTTGTTAATGATGCAACTTAAAGAAATTAATGTAAGATATTTTCTCAATTGATTACATCTATCAACCTAATTTTCACACAAACACACATGCACACATGTATACAGCCATAAACAAAAGAAAATCAATACATTCTGTAGAGTTTATTATATTTATAATAGTAAATAAACAGTTACTGATCCACTATTGCATCTAAGTTTCACCTATGAGATCTTTCATAATCGCATCTGAAAGACCATGACTACACTAAGTAATGTGATATTGAATCATGAAATGTTTAATTATAGTTGTGTGTTTTGTGTAAATATACATGTGCAACTATGTCTGTCTGTGTGTGTGTGCGTGCATATATTTATAATGATAATCTGGAACATAAATTTAGAAGGAATGCAGAAGCCAGAATTTCACACTGTAGTCTTTTATTGGAGCATTAAAAAAGAAAGAATATGCTATGTGAATTGTAATGTTTTACAGCAAAGCAACCGTGGTGAATGAAAATTGAAATGGGTATAGTGGAAGTGTGTAGAATGGTGCTTTTCAGCCTAATATTTCAGAGCTGAATGAGATAAATGAGATGTATAAGCTTGAGTATGTTCTGGAGAGTAGATGAAAATAGTGATGAGGTAATGTACTATTTACTATGCAGGTGGTATGAACAAATCAGAATAGTATGCATTGCTAGATAGATAAAGTGCACAGGAGGGTATTTATCAGTGTATGGTAGTGTTAAGAGGAAGGCAGTGTTATTAGAGATAGGCAACTATTAACCTCAACTTGATAGGCTGTGTTTCGATGGAAAATTAATTGTTCATAATGCAAATATGAAACAGGAGATCCTTGGGATAAAAACATTAAAGATGGTGAGATGCAAGCAGAGGTGACCAGAAAAATTAATGTGATGGGTTGCAAGTTGGAAAAATCTGATGCTCTTGTGTTGAACATTTAAAAGGTGTTCTCCAAAATGAACTGCTGATCTAGTTTTTACAATATACCACAAACCACAGAGTTTTATCTTATGCCGTAATGGGTGTACACGGTACAAGGTGGTAAGGTTTTGGGTAGCGAGACAGATGTTGCAACAGGAGCTAACAGAAAAATCCAGTGAAGGAAGAGAAAGGTTATTTAGAGCAAAATGTAAGAAGTGATGTCTGACTAAAAGAGACAAAAGCTCCATGGGATGGTGCTCGGGAGAGGTAAAAGAGCAGGAATGTAGATGAGTAGAAGCATGACCATTCAGTGGTAAGCAGTATCAACGATTAGTTGTGGGCAACCACTCTTATGAAGTAATGAACTATGTGGTATGACTGAGCCTTAAAGTCAATTAGTAATGCAGATGAATTGTTAGAAAGAGATAGTGGATTTAGTGTGAGTGGAGTGGTAAGAGATAAAGTAGTAAAAGGTGGAGAGGTTGAGGTAATCATTAGAAACAGGATTGTCCATAAATTTCACAGAAGTAGTAGTGATGGTGATTGTGAGATCTAAGGTAGGATAGAAGTAGTTGTCAAAAGTGATGAAAATGTTATACTGTTTATTGGTAAGGGTTGTAGATCTGGTGAAATAGATTTGGTATTCAACATGACCAAGCTAACAAATTGGCATAGTTAGAGCCCAACTTGGTACCCATGAACAAACACACCAGTGACCAACTGGTAGAAATCCTGAGAAAAGGAGTAGCAATTAAGAGTAGGATAAATTCAGCAAGGTTGGGAAGAGCATAGGTGCCACTTTAAACACTTTTTCAACCGTTAATGTCATCACTTATATCTCTGTCACACAGGCACTTCAAATGCCATTGATCTCTTTCTCACCACTAAACCTAACTTTTACTAAATTGTCGCCATTCTATACTTCTATCAAATCATCTGTTTAGTCAAGGCTATGAGCTATACATCAACTTACTCCTACAACAAACCAACACCCTAAAATACTATAACACTTCAAAGTAACTGGTCAGAGCTCTGCTAGTTTTGCTCTATTTCTGAAAGCAAATATGCTTCACCATTGATCTATCTAAAACAGCTAAGCAACCAAAGCCATCCTCCTAAACATCTCCCTTCATATCCCTCACACAACCAAAGCCTTAATCCTGACTCACACACCACCGCCCCACAACCAGCCTGCAGAAACTCACTCAATTCCACTGAATAGTTTTTAATCATCACTGCATTCCCAAAGCTAGCATCCCAAAAGCAAAGAATGCTTCTATGATTCACACAGTCTGTAAACACTCTCATCCCAAATTGCAACTAGTTATTTTTGTTCTTTTTTACTAATCTTGCAAAACCCTGCTATCTGCCTCTCTTCAACCAAGGTGCCTCTTTAAGCAGTACTCTTACAGAAAAATCTTCCACATTTGCAGCTCTGTATTTTGCCAGCTCCACAATGCATGCGTTTAACACAACTTCACTCCATCAGTCCCACCATGACATACCAACAATGAGGAAGTGCAAAAAAATTTCCAGTCTCTTTAAACCAGCAAAGTCACCAGTCTTGACAATGCATTTTCTACTACTCTCAAACAAATGCTCTTGAGTCTTGCTGAACATTTCAATATTTCTTTCTATACTAGAATATGTGACATGCTTCTTTGGAAGCATGTCACAGTGCCATACCTCTGTTTCAGGTAAACTCTTAGATCCTCCCAATAATCTGCCTATCACTCTCACTTCTGGTCTCAACAACTGAAGTCTTAATTACGCTACAATACATCTTTTCAGAGAGGTCATCACAATTTGTAAGAGTTTGTGTAACATAAGAATCTCTTTGATAAGCTGGGGGGGGGGGGTCTCTCATCCCCAAATCTATTAACATTACTATGTTAAAGATCGCTTGTCATCACTTTTAGTAATGCTTACTCCTATGCTGATGATAACCATTATTCTTTGACATTCTGCTCACATGCATAATTCACAGTTGACCTAGACACTTTATGCCAAACCTTCCCTCTTTCCATGAACAGAGGCATCAATAACTTCCCTGAATGGCGACTTGACAATCCAGTCACAAAAGATTTTTTTTTTAAATAGACTTAACTCAAAAGTTTCTAACGGTTCATAATAGTTACTTCCCTTTAGCTAGTAAACAATATTTCTTTCCTTTATTTCACAAAAACTAACAGTTTTTCGTATTATCTCTACAAATATTTCTCTATGAATATATCCACACACACACACACACACACATATATATATATATATATATATATATTTTCATTTTTATTTAATTTACATTTATTCTATCATTTCGTTCCCCCACTCCATTTCTGCTATAAGGACATAAAACCGACATACACTAGACTTTAACTCTCTTTAGCCTTCATTATCTTGGCTTCTAACTATATTTGAAAACTAATTTGTCTCTTATTTTTATCCTCTAGTCAAGGTCTAACTCTGATCTAAAACACTATTATAGTGTGGTAGAGATTATATTCGATAAACAGTTTAACTTAGCACTAAATGTTTCAAGCCCTTTATTTTGTTTAGTAAACTGAACTAATGTTGTCATATGTGTGCATGTGCGTATATATATATTGTGCATTAATCCACAATATGATCTGAAGCATCACAGGTGTATACTTCATGCATTTGTTTGTTTGCACTTTGAGCAACAATGGAATTAACTGTTTTCCAATAATTGTGTAATCTGCTTCGTGTACAGAGGGCTCTTTCCATTCATTTATGTTTGTTTGTGTGTGTGTGTGTACGTTCGTACACGTAGGCATGACAGCACTAAATTAGATAACGAAACATTATCTTAAGGATGTTATTTTTTGATTGTTGTATTGGTAAATGTTTAACTAAAATTTCCTTCATGGCTATGCAGATATTTTAGTATGTCCTTTAAATTTTCATTTGATTCAGTTCTAGCATGGCCTTAAACTCTAAGTTTCCAGAAATTGAATTTTTCTTCTCTAATACCCAAGTTATACCATTGACTAGAATGCTGCATTTTGGTGTCTTTAATCCAAGTATTGAGGTATTTATAAGTGCCAATGTTTCATCTTGTGTTATGTTCCTTCTCTCAATATAAATACAATGAAAATTAATGCATTTCTCCCATGGGAAGTAATTTTGTTTTAGCTAGCAGTCTACTCTTGAGTCAAAAGTTTTATTTCTTTCTCCACCCTCAAACTCCCTCACTAACTTTTTTTTTTAATATGATGATGGAATATACAGTTCTACTTGCTTTCTTTGAAATAATACTGATAATGTTTAATATATTTTGTATAAAATGTGTTACACTTGTGCTTAAATACAAATATTCAATTTTCCATCAGTTTGTAGATTCAACAATGTAGGTAAGTGCCAGCAAGATCACAATTACCTTCAGATTGACTATTAACCTATGCAGTGACTGAAACTGGTATTAACCTATCTTTTTACAATGTTTATTTTGTTGGTTTACTGTGTTAAATGTGTGTTTATATGTACTTCATAAGTCCCCTCCCGCCTGCCTGCCCACCCACCCACCTTTCATCATCTAAACATGGTTCAGGAGATATAACCGCCAGAAGACTATATAAAGAGCTGTGTTGACTGAGTTGTTCAGTAAAAAGGCTGTGACTAATATACTACTACTATCAAAGCAGTATCTCTTTACTCATGTCATTACAGCTATCATTACATACTGTTTCCACAACTTTTCCATTATTGACAGTAATTATTTAAAAATACATTCCAACTGGCTGTAGCTTTTTATTACTTGTTTATGTTGTCAGAATATACATGAAAGGTTCATTCCAAACTGACTATGCATAAGCAGTAGATGACTTCCTATATCTGTTAACCACCAAGTATCAGTATCGTTTCTGACAAAATCCTTTTTTGTTTAGGTTTTTTTTTTTTTGGTCTTTTTTTCTACTAATTTAACTGTCTACCATACTTATTGTCTTTCACTCCTTGGTATATTTATGTACCTTACCTGTAAATATATATATTGAATTGAATTTCTTTGTAATTACTAACAGCACACATGTTACTTAAATTCCCCCAAAGTCCCTCTATTTCTTGCTTTATGTTTACCTCTCCCTTTTAATATTGTCAATCTTTCATCAGATACTGATAATTTCATCAATTGCCTGGTTACTGATTTATAGTAATGAAATCATCATTGCCCACTGGTCATGAGATATATATATATATA